>NC_064431.1:31895000-32250000 GCF_023375975.1 Astyanax mexicanus
TAAACACACACAGACACAGCAGCATTCATGCAGAACAATTACACACACACAAAACACACACACATACACACATACACACACACACACACACACACACACACACATACACACACAAACACTGCACATTTAGGCCTGTAAACCTGCAGAGAGGCCCGTGTCCTGACTGGTCTCTCACCTTAGGTGTTGTTCTTTTGTATTCTTTTTAATATTATTCATCGCTATCTTACACCCAACAGCCAACAGTCCATTTTCATGCTTTCTGCCTGCCTCTTTTAAACAGCAACAGGAAATGATGTGTGTTCAGGTAAACAGAAAACACTCCACTGACTGAATACAACATAGACAGACGTCAACAGTCAGACAGACGTTCATTGCTATCTTGGCACTGAATTGCCCAACACAGGCCCACGTCCAATGCATTTACTCCCACCGCTTGTTAAGCACACATGGACACGCAGCAGTGCACAAACCCAACTTTACTGTATTATTAAATAACATTATTCTACATCAACACATAATATCGATAATATAGATGTCATTTCTGCTGTTTACGTAAATTAGCTGCTTGGACACGTGCAGGTAGCTGCGCCGTTAAAATAGCAATCCCCCAAAGTCAGAGCTCACCTGACTCTTAAAGTGAATTAGTACATGCCTTCTCTTTGATTCAACCCAATGATCCAAAACAAATCAAAACTACAAGGAAGTAACACCCAAAACTGCGTCTGAATGAGGCTGCGGAGAATAAAAAAGTCATGCAACTAAATATTAATATGCTTACTAACCGAAAAAAAGCTATCTTCTAAACTCTGTATTAGACGCATATATAAATACCTGAAACAGCAGAAATAAAGGGATTGGCCTCACTGTTCTAATACTTATGGAGGGCACTGTATATACAGTGGATGGATGATCACAAGCCATCAAACCAAACTGAACTGCTTGAATTTTTGCACCAGGAGTAAAGCAGCATAAAGTTATCCAAAAGCAGTGTGTAAGACTGGTGGAGGAGAACATGATGCCAAGATGCATGAAAAAACTGTGATTAAAAATCAGGGTTATTCCACCAAATATTGATTTCTGAACTCTTAAAACTTTATGAATATGAACTTGTTTTCTTTGCATTATTTGAGGTCTGAAAGCATCTTTTTTGTTATTTCAGACATTTCTCATTTTCTGTAAATAAATGCTCTAAATGAGAATATTTTATTTGGAATTTGGGAGAAATGTTTATTTTCATTTTACTCAAACATATGCCTATAAATAGCAAAATCAGAAAAACTGATTTAGAAACAGAAGTGGTCTCTTATATTTTGTTCCAGAGCTGCATATAATATGTAATTAAGCTCTGTTCTCAATGGCTTCTATACTGTATCTTGTGGCTAATTAAAAAAAAGCAGTACAAGCTGTAACACTCCTTATAACATCACTGTTATAATGGGCAGGGCTAAACTGCAGCAGGTGTGCTGAGAAGGTGTATGCACTTGCATGGCAAAAGTCATGGGATAGCAATATTTGATCATTTTGATTTTGATCGTGAAATGTTACCTCAGGGGATTTCTTGGTAATGCCTGTACACGCCTGTATAAGTTGTGTGGTGTTATCTTGTGGATGAAATTCGTTGAACAGTTTGTTGACGGTAATTGAGCCACCTTTCAAATGTAGTTTTTCACAATAAATGTATAATTTTTGCTATAATATTGTAATAACTCTGATTTGTAATAATTTACCATCTTTGCATTATTTACTTCATTTCGAATAGTTTTAATGTGTAATTAAAAATCTTGTATTTTTGAGAGAAAAACATTTTAAATAATGTGAGTAGGTGGCAAATCACACACACACACACGCACACACACACACGCAATGCTATCAGCCAGGAGAAGTGAGCGCCAATATGGCGCAGTCATCAGTTCAGCACAGCAGAGAGAGACACCTTCACCTGTGGTGTGTGTGCGTGTGTGCGTGTGTGTGTGCGCGTGTGTGTGTGTGTGTGTGTGTATTCTGTGCTATGCATGCGTGAGCAGAATGATGAGAGGGAAGGGGGCGGGGCTTTATAGCATCACACCGACATAGAGATGTAAACAACAGGGTGATGGGAGGGGATGCTGGCGTCGTCACCATGGCAACACGCTCTGCTCAACAAGCGGGTCACTGTGTCTGCAGACGCTGACGTCACTCACACACACACACACACACACACTCACACACACACCCTACACAGCTCTCTGAGAACTGAAAACAGTGCGTAATGATTGTAAGGCTGGAGGCTTCTGATTTATATACAGCTCCGGAAAAAATAAGAAATCACTTCAGATTTTGAAACAGTTTCTCTGATTTTGCTATTTATAGGTTTATGTTTGAGTAAAATGAACATTGTTGTTTTATTCTATAAACTACAGACAACATTTCTCCCAAATTCCAAATAAAAATATTCTCATTTAGAGCATTTATTTACAGAAAATGAGAAATGACTGAAATAACAAAAAAGATGCAGAGCTTTCAGACCTCAAATAATGCAAAAAAAACTCTGTTTTTTAATCTCAGTTTTCATGCATCTTGGCATCATGTTCTCCTCCTCCACCAGTCTTACACACTGCTTTTGGATAACTTTATGCTGCTTTACTCCTGGTGCAAAAATTCAAGCAGTTCAGTTTGGTGGTTTGATGGCTTGTGATCGTCCATCTTCCTCTAGATTATATTCCAGAAGTTTTCAATTTGGTGAAATCAAGGAAACTCATCATTTTTTTTTAATGGTCTCTAATTTTAGTTATTTATAGTTATTTAAAAATATGTTGTTTAGTGTGTTTAACATGAACTAATTAATGGTTCTATTAAATGAAATCTAATCTAAAAACAACAAATATGTTTTCTTTTTACTTCCCATTAGTTTTTAGCCCTTCCTTAATGCTCTTATTCCACCCAAGACCCCCTCCGCTCACACACAAACGAGCCATAGACAGCAGAAAGGTACAGATACATTTATATTTTTATTATACATTTGTGCCAAAAATCTACAATAAAACGTTCATCTTATAATAAATAAAGTAAATATTCTATAACAGAAGATAAGGACCTCAACATCGACATCAACATCAACACACACAAGTGCAACATTAGAGGTGTGAAGCAGGCTGATTATACTGAAGCTGTTTAAAAGAAGCCTGTGGCGACCTCTGCTGGCAGACTGTTATAATCACACCCAGAAACCCTGTAGGCTTAAAGCACAATAAGCACAGATCAAACATCAGCTCACAGACGCAGCCTTGTGCTGATCCACATCACCCTAGGAGTGATGAGGGGAAAGAAGAGCACCATCTACTGTACTGTACCCACCCAGAGAGAGCACAGACAACTGTGCTCTCTCAGGGCTCCGGCATCTGATGGCAAGCTGCATGAACAGGATTCGAACCAGCAATCTCCCTTATATGGATGCTTATAACAGTCGTAAGCAGAGAAACACCACTGATTTGGGGCATCTGCATAATTACTTAAAGATTTCAGTTTTGCACTGATGCTTCCTGAACAACATTTTCAATTAACAGCAATAAAACAAACACAAGAAATACTCTTTTTTTATTACTTTGTACAAATAAATCTTTATCTGAAATGCTATTTCTGGTTTGTGTTTCTGAGAACGTCCATCTCTTTTAGCTTACTTCTAAAGTAGCTTCCAAGAGCTACTTGTTTTGTGCAATAAAGCAAAAATTGTTTCATGTTTACGACAGAAATAAAATCACTCTAATTATGTTCTAAATTCTAGATTCTTAATTAAAATTCTTACTTTCCATTAAAATTAGTGCGTAACATTTCTGCTTTCTTTTTTAAAAAAGAACTTTTTTTGTAAGAACTGTTGGGATGGTTTCATGATTGTCTGCACAAATAAAGGTACAAATATATATACTAATTACTGTCGGACATAACTAATCTTTCTATGCATTAGAGATAAACAGAGCTATTTAAGATTCAGCAGGTTTATATACAGTTATACAGTTATAGCTAGCATAGATAGCAAAATAATCATAAAAAAAAAATATTATAATGAGACCAGAATAAAAAAAAAAAAAACAGAATGAAAAACTGAAAACTGACCAGAACATTGTTACAGAAACAACACAGGCAGAATTAACTGAATATAATGGAATTATTGGCTGAATTTGTGTGAATTTGTCAAAATTGAGGGGCCAAGAGTGTATAATTCAGTTTGCGTTCACACTGTAGACACTGCATGAGTAAATTCTCACTGTTTCCATGATAATTTAACCATTTTGCTTAATCTGAAATGTTGTAAAATCATATTAAATGTGTCTTTAACTGAATCTCAGTGTTACTGTTTACTGGATGCCAATTTAGAGCTTATTTTACAAGCCAGTCTAGATCCCATTCTCTAGGATCAAGTACCAAGGATCAAATATCGGGACTAGATCCATTTAAAGGCTCCAAATCTCCAAATTAGACTTGATCTAATAAGTGCTAATGGTCCATTCTACTGATATAAATGATCAGTTGGTTCATTTTCCAATCTAGAACTCTAGAACTCCAAGTATAGAGCCTAGACTACAAGCCAGTCAAGATCACTATCTAGAACTATTATGTTATTGGGTCAATTTTGTTGATACAAATGTTCAATTGCTTAGTTTTTAAAGGCAATTGAGACCCCAATCCAGAACCTGAGCTAAATCCATGTATGGGTGGATTAGACTTCAATCTAGAACCCATAATTTATTCCAATATATTGGAAAATGTTATAAATTACATTTCTTCAAATCTTAAATTGTTTCTATTAGTCCTTAGTATTGGGTTCAAATTCAATTGATTCAAACCTTTGGATGGTCCATTTTCCAAACTACTGGCTTGCAGTCTAGAACCCAATCTAGAACATAGTCTAGATCCCAATAAAGGTTCAGAATAAGATGGAATAACACAGGGTGGAATGTTTTATCACTACAAATGGTTGATCCATATCTCTAGTGTTCTACTCTTCCATTCTATTCATATAAATCTAGACCTAGTCTAGTTTGAGTTTAAGTGGTGTTTTAACCGTTGACAAACAAAAAAAATACAGAAATGCTTCATACTGACTGGCAGAAACAGGTCCATGATGAACAGCACCAAAAAGAAACACACTGATCAAATACAATAAACAAAACAATACAAATAAAATAGTGTTAAAATATTATTCAATAAACTAAAGCTACATGCTAAGAGTTTGTTTCCTTCAGACAGACAGACGGGTATTTACACAGTCCTTGTGTGGGTCCGGGGTGGGTGAGTTCCTGAGCAGTGTGTCTCTGTGTGTGTGTGTGTGTGTGATGACACTCTGAGTCATTGGCCTGATTTTCTGGGAGTGGCTACGACTCGTCTCTTGGCCTGATAGAAATCTGAACAGAGAACAAAGAACAGAATAAATCAAACAGAGAAACAATCAACTAAACAAACAACAAAATAATAATTTTGGGACTTTAGCAGCATCTAATTCTCCTAAAAGACTGATTCAGATGTTTGGATGGTCTAATCTATTAGTCCAAATGTTCTGTTGGTCCAATATATTGGAATAAAAGCTAATATATTCATTTAGCTGCACCTGTTAGTCCAATTGTTCAACTGCTCTATATGTTCCAGTGTTCCATTCTATTGGCCCAAATGTTCAACCAGTTTATTATATTGGCCCAAATGTTCTATTAGTTCATTCTATTGGGCTAATTGTTCTACTGGTTCATTCTGTTGGTCCAAATGTTCTAACAGTTAATTCTATTGGTCTAAATTTTATACCAGTTCATTCTATTGGTTCAAATCTTCTAACAGTCCATTCTATTGGTCTAAATGTTCTACCGGTTCATTTTATTGATCCAAATGTTCTAACAGTTCTTTCTATTGGTCCAAATGTTCGATCGGTTCATTTTATTGGCCCATTGTCTACCAGCTCTTTCTATTGATCAAAATGTTCTACCAGTTCATTCTATTGGACAAAATGTTCTAACAGTTTATTCTATTGGTACAAATGATCAAACAGCCCATTTTTTGGTCCAAATATTTAAACAGTCTATTCTATTGGTCCAAATGTTCGAACAATCCATTCTATCAGGCCAAATATCCTACTGGTCCATTTTATTTGGCCATTCTATCAGTTATTGTAAAAATCGTTCATCTGATTGGTCAGGTCTGTTTGGTTCCAATGTCCTTCTGGTTCCTTACTAGTCTACTGTTCTAATGATTCATTTAATTGAACCAAATGTTCTTTTGGTTCGTTCTACAGGCCCACTTCTGTATGTCCTGTTCACCTGTTTAACTGTAGTGGTTTGTAATGGTTTGTTTAGTTTCTCAGTTGTATTGATCCAATTTTTCTACTGGACCATTTAATAAAATAAAAATACTCTGTTAGTGTATTGTTTTTGTTCTCCATTTTTGTTGGGCCATTCTGTTGATATATAAAGAGTCACACAGTGCAAAGCTCAGTTGGCCTTTTTTAAAACTATATTATACATTTTATACAATAAGAAGTTTTTAGGTGCTGAATCAAGAGTTTAGAGAATTATATAAATGTGTTTCAGGTCGTAAGAATTGGTTCTCATAGTGAAAATGGAAGCAAAAAAATCCCCATTTTCCCAGAATTAATGACCCAACACCCTCCCACACACACACACACACACACTTGATTGCTCACACACCTGTAATGTTGGTCTGTTTCCTCTTCAGGCTGTCCTGTTTCTCGGGCGTGTTCTCCAGGTTCTGCTGGAAGCTGGCGTATCTCTCTGGTGTTTTGGGAACGTTCTCTTTTCCCGCCGCAGAGCAGAACGAACTCGATGGTGTGGATGAAGCTGAAATGGATTCCGCCGTCTGTGGTCGCGGTTCTTCTCCCACAGTGCAGGCCCGGTACAGGGCGGGGACCCGGGCCCCTGGGACCCCCTCCCACTGAAAGTCTCCCCCGTCCAGGGGCTTCTCAGAGGCGAAGTCGAACCCCCATCGGCGGGACGCGTCCTCTACATCCTTCCTCAGAGCATCTCGATACTCCGCCTGCAGCTGCTCCCGATCCACCGGCCCAAACAGACTCCTGCGGGCGGGACCGTTCCCCAGAGAGCGCAGAACTCGCTTATGGAAGGACATTATTCTGCACTGTGGAGAGAAAGAGAAAAAATTATTTTATACATTTATTTAGAATTGTTTTTTTTGTTATTTGATTTAAAATCTCTAGTGCTTTGCTCTTAAGCCAAAATCTAAAAATACTAAGAAATTACAGATTAGAAAAGGCAATCAATATGAACATTTTAATCCAGTCTCTACATAAGGAAGCCTATGGATCAAAAGAAGCAGAACAAAATGGTTATTTTTTTCTAATATAAACGTGTTTCCATTCAAATAAATTAACTTTTTTTAGATCTAAAGTTATATTCTATTTGAATTAGGGATATTGCGAATATTCATCAAAATATATTATTTGTAAAAAAAAAAGGGTGACTAAAAAAGTACAAAATAAATGTAAATTTAATGAAAACCTATTTAAAAAAACTTGAAGAAATGGTTTTCAAATTAATCTGTAACTCATATTTAATTCATTATTTAAATCAATGAATGTACAGAAATGTTAATATAACACAAGGAGTAACTTCAAATAAGGAATAACAATCCAATAAGAATAAGCACCAACTTACACAAATATAATGAAGCTAATAATACTGTATACTGACACTAATATTAATTCTGAATATTCTGTACTCAAGAAGCAGAACAAAAGGATAATTTTTTTTCTAATCTAAACTAGTTTCCATTAATTATATTTTTAGATCTAATGAAGATCTTTGCTGTGAATATTTAGCAATCGATATCATTTGCCCAAAAATCACAAAACAATGATATTTTCTTTGAAATGTAAGCAGTGGTGAAGAAAGTGGCAAAATTAATAAAAAAAAAAACCCATGATAATATATTACAAAGCATATATTACTTATATATTAAAAACAATCTAATAAGAACAAGCATCAACTTACCAAAACCTAATAAAGCTAATAATACTGTATACTGACACTAATATTAATTGTGAATATTCCCTATATCAGCCATACGAAAGACATGTAGAGGCATCTCACCATCTCAGCCCCCCTGAGGTAATGATCAGCAGCAGATTCTGCAGGAAGTGAAGAGTGTGTGTGGTGGTGGAGGAGTGTGTGTGTGACTGAGAGAAGCTCAGTGTTTTAAAGCAGTGTGTGACTCATTAACTCTGAGGCCCTTCCCTTCCCTTCTGCTCTTATACATGTCCGGGCAAAGCTGCCTCAACAAGTGGAGACATGTTACCCCAGCCTGCAGTAACCAGACCCGACCACTAGTGGCTGCTAAAACCCAGAGTTAACGTATTCAATCTGGTGTAAAAGTGGTATAATTCAAGTGCAAATTGGTATAAATTCAGCTCAGTTATTTCGAGTTTGTATGAAGAGGGTTTATTTAACTGGGCCTTTTCTAATTTAAGATCTAATGAAGTTATATTATATTCAAATTAGAGATGCACCAAATATATGGTGCACTAAACAGTTTCAGTGTTTAGCTAAATAAGAAAGTTTTGTTTAACCAAAGATAAACCAAACAATGCCCTTTTCTTTGAAAAGTAACACAAAAATACATTTGAGCTGTTTAATTTATGCAGTAGTGAAAATAACTTTGCTGTTCTGTATTTGAATCCAGTCAAATTCTATTAGTTTTCAATTATTTTAATCAAAAAACATTATTTGCATCAGTTACAGTGCATCAGTGAGTTTTTTTTCCTACACAAAACTTTACATACTAGTTACACTGCTTTAAGTTACTTATTAGTTGCTAATGTGATGTAATGTGCTGACCCTTTTAAACACTATATTGTAATTTAAGTTCAATTTATTTTGAGAAAGTTGACAAAATTGTGGAAAAATAAGTATCTGAAGTTTGAAATATTGTTCATTAAAAACAGATATATTTAATCTGATATTTGGCCAGTAATATGCCACGTCACAGTTCTTGTAAGATCCAGACAAACCAGTTCAAACAGTTTAATACCAAAAGTGACTCAGCAGTGTTCAGGCCCTTAGAGCGCAGGGTGACCTAATGCAGCGAACTGTTGTGTCAAAACTGGAATTTTTGTGAACTTGATTGACAATTGGTTTAAAATTACTATTTATCTTTGACCAAATTCTAACATTACTTAGAAACTTTGGTTAGAAATGCTTACTTTTTACCAATGCACATTTTAATCCAGCCTCTAAAAAGTTGATTTTTGATTATAGGTGTTTCCAATTATTTTAGAGTATATATATATATTTTATTGTATATTTTATTAATTTATCTGCATTGTGAAAAGTGAACCACAGCAGCTACTGTATTGTATATTGATGTATATTGGTATGTACAGAAGTGGGGTGGGGCTGCTGGAGTTGGGAGGGACAAGTTTCTAGGACACAGTTCATTGAAAAATAGGAAAAGGACAAGACGTCTCAGAACACCAAACTTACATCACACATTCCACACACACACACACACACACACACTCACACACAAACACATTAATACTGTGAACTGTTAGAGCTAATATTATTTTACCTGTCATAATTAATATGAACTTATTATAACTTTATTACTATAATTATAAATATAGAATGAATAAATGAATGAATGGAATCACACTTATATTGCACCTTTATAGACAGCCAAGGATGCTTTACAGTCGGAAGCTTTACAGTGAGAAGCGACAGACAATTGTGCACAGCATACTCTCAACCGGAAATTACCTGAAGGACTGCATCAGGCACTACATTAAAAATATCCAATTTTTCTGGGCAATTTAGAACATTACATGTTTTTGGACTGTGGGACACAATGAGAACATCCAACAGAAACTCCACCCATTCGAAGGCGAAAATCCTTACCGCTAAATATGGTGGTGGGAACTTTTATCATTGTATGTATTTTTTAAAACACTTTTATTCAGATAATGTTTCTTAAATTCTGTGCAATTTTACTGACAGTTTAAATTTTATAAAATAAAATAAATAAAATATCAAATACAAATTAGTGCCGTCAACAATAAATCATAATGTTTCATATTTTGCATGGATGTAAATTCAACTGGTACTTGAGCGTAGTTCACAAAGCACAATATGTGTTAAAAAAAGTTTCAAACATACAATTAAACAATTATGTATTAATATAAATAAAATCTATCATCTTCCATCATCTTACACTGATTATTTTCTTTTATGTTTTAATATCCATTATTAAAAGTTTCAGTGTACAGTGATTAATCTATAATTAATCGTGAAATAAATTTTTAGTTTTTTAAATAATGAAAATATATTCCTATAATTTGCAGATTGTAGTGATTACTGTAGATTGTAACACTTATAAGGTTAATTTTCTTAAGTTCTGTGCATTTTTACTGAAAGTTTAAATTTAATAAAATAATGAAATAAAATGTCAAATACAATACTGATTCTTTTATTTTACCTTAAAAAACATCCATTATTATAAGTTTAAGTGTATGGAAAAAACGTGATTAATCGTGCAATTAATTAGTTTTTTTTTATAACGCAAATATATTCATATAATCGCTACAATCCGCTAACTGCTCTATTCGGTTCTTATTGGCCGAGCGGGAGACACGTGCAACTGACAGCGTGATCAAATTGAATCTGGTGGCGGGAACCAGCAGGAGCTCCTGATTGGTCAGAGGGGGCGGTGACTCAGGAGCGCGTGCGGTCCACGGCCACGTGAAGAAGTTTCTCGTGTACGCCGGTCAGTCAGGGTTCACACCCAAAACATCACACACACTTTTACAGAGAACACACACTGTAAAAAGCGCAGTAAAAGTACAGTAAAGTCGTTAAAAGTCTGTCTGAGGAGATGAACAGCAATATTAGGGGTGAGAGGTTTGTTTTTAGTGTATTTTTCAACTTCCTGCTTTAAAAATCTTAAGAAATCTAAAACAGCTCTGATTGAAAAACAGCTCTAACCAATATTTCTGAATTTTAAAAAAAATCACTAACAATCGGATGAATTAAGTAATTAAGTAAAGTTTCTGAATATGTTTAGAGTCCAGTAAGTGAACTATCAAATAAATGAACTAATCACAACAAGCAAGAGCAAACGTTTTAGCTGGAGTAAAAACTGTAGCTGTACAAATACCAAAATAAAAGTTGAGAGAAAAGAGAAAAATATTGATTTTGGATTTAGCAAGTAAAAAAACATAATACATTATAGAATAAGAAGCAGATATGATACTTACATTATCAGAACAGCAAACTGAAGCCAAAAAGCAGTGGTGAAGAGAATCTGAAACTCAAAAAAGCTGAGTAGATCCTGTAGGACTTTCCTAAAACAGATACTAAAGCAGAATTTGATGGTACAGTATCTCAGGTTTCTGTAGAGCTCCGGGCTAAACTCTCTAAACTCTAAACTTCTCTGAACTTCTGAAGCTCTCTAGCTCTGAAGTCTCCGGGTGGGCGTGGCCAGTGCCTTCCCCTTTGCTGTGGGCGGGGCATACGAGAAAGCACGTGTAGAAAAACCCGGTAAACACGCGAGTTCACGTGAGATCATTTCCCAGTCCTGCGCTTTTTTTCTGAAGACATTCCAGCCGCAGGGTATTAATAAAGAGTGAGTGCGGGCGCGTGCACTGCAGACAGCGCATGCACAGCTGCATATTATCCAGATGTTGTAAATGTCTTATTATAAATGCATTTTAATATATATATATTTTAGAAATAATATATTAAGAGTTAAGTCTGAGCAAAAGTATTGGCACCACCGGTGCAAAAAAAAATTGTGGGGAAGTGCAACCAAAAAAAATAACAACAAAAAAACATTAATTTCTGCATATATACCGTGATAAAAAAAAATATATATACTTAATTGTACTTTAAACATATTTTTAAATGTCTTAATATAAAAACGTATGCTGGAAATATACATAACATATTTATGTCCTTACTTAAAATATATTAAAAGTACATTAATATTATGGTTTCATCAAATGTTTTAAAAAAGTACAACATAGTGTATTGAAAAAAAGAAAAGGACTACTATGAAGTACACTTTTAGTTTACTGTAATTCAATATACTTCTAAAATACGTTTTTCCAAATAAGCATGCATGAAGTAGTATGTTTAAACTGTACTTAAGTAAATAGTAAAATAGTTCCATTTTAGGACAGTTAAGTACACTTACAATTTTTATACAATTAAAATATAATATAATACAAAAAAAGTTGTTCCATTTTAGCACTCTTTAAATATACTATTTTTTTTACTAGAGTATGTACAGTACTGTGAACTGTATAGTACTATACAGTATTATGCATTATCACAGTAATATGCATTATCTGGGGGTCAGTGCGGATCAGTGCTGGGTGCACTCGTGTCTGTAGTCTTGCAGAATGGACTTTGGAGTCTCGCGCTGAAATTCGATAGTAAGCTCCGCCCACTGCACACACTGCCAGACCCAGACCTGACTACATCAGCAATAATCAAACTTCAGAGAAAGAGGGAGGGAGGGACAGAGAGAGAGAGAGAGAGAGAGAGACTAGAGCTTAGATCTGGCCCAAAAAAAAACAGTCCGACCCGCCCAATAAACTGATTTTTTTTTTTTGTAAGTAGAGCGTTAAAACTGAAGTAATTAAAAACATTTTCGAGCTGTTTATCACGGTGCATGGCGCAGTGTACAAATAGCTATTTTACTAAATGTGAGGTGATGAAACTCAGAGATGTGCCTCCGGATGGTACTAAAATTACCGGAGGATCACGGAGTTCAGAGAAAAACAGTAGATAATTCAGCCTGTAATTTTCTCAGAGGACGTCTGAGAAAAACATGTACATGATCGTTCCGGACGGGAATAAATTCACAGAGGATAAAACCCCCATAAAAGAGAAAATTACCCCAGAAACCCCTGAGAAACTAATCCCATCCGGATAGAGTTTAATTCACACCCTGAGTTTAATGTGATGTCAGCCCACCCTTTACAGATATTCTGGTTCAGGAACTCTTCTGAATTAACCACCAGGGATATGTCCTGTTCCTAGGCCACGCCCTGTTTCATCACTATCAATAGAACCTGGATGAGGCCCCGCCCCCTCTTGTGATTCCAGCACACCTGGCGCAGCTCCAGGTTCCCAGAACTTTTACAATAGAGCTGCAGAGTCACGACCCGGACACCGGCCCACAGAGATACACTGCATTGTGTGTGTGTGTGTGTGTGTGTGTGTGTGGAGCAAGACAGACAGAGAGGGTCTAATGACCAGCATAACACACACACACACACACACACACACACACACACACACACACACACACACACACACACACACACACACACACACACACGCATACAAACACAGGCGCTTTTGTCAGAGGGAAGAACAGAGTTTTCGGACTAACACTGAGAACTCATTGTCTCAAACTGAAACACAAATATGAGCATTCTGGGTTATAAAAAGCTTTACAATCCAACTAGAGCAACCCTCTTTTCCCACACACACACACTCTCTCTTACACACACACACAACTAACCTATCAGTGTATACATTATATAAATATGTTAATGTGTCTGTTCATAATTAAGGTTAATAACAGCAGGTTGTTAATAAATTACATCATAAGAGAGAGAGAGAGAAACAATGAGCCAACAGTTAACGAGCAGCGCAGGTTTAGATATACAGCTCTGGAAAAAATGAAGAGAGCACTTCAGTTTCTGAATCAGTTTCTCTGATTTTGCTAATTATATGTTTATGTTTGAGTAAAATGAACATTGTTGTTTTATTCTATGAACTACAGACAGCATTTCTCCCAAAATCCAAATACAAATATATTGTCATTTAGAGCATTTATTTGCAGCTGGAATTCAGGCTTTCAGTTAACAGCTGTGCAGAACTCATCAAGAGTTAATTACTTGAATTTCTTGTCTCTTAATAATAAAGTGTTTGAGAGCATCAGTTAAAGTAAAGTAGTGAAGAGGTAGAGTTACAGGTATACAGTGAATAGTGAATATTTGAGTAATGTTCTTATCCAGATTATGAGAAGCAACAACTACTCAACTAAGTAAAGGAATGAAGGTCAGTCAGTTTAAAACATTTCAAGAACTTCCTCAAGTGCAGTTGCAAAGACCATCAGAAACGTTATGATAAAACTGGCACTCATCAGGATTGACCCAGGACAGGATAAGTTCCAGTTGCAGAAACCATTCATGTTCAGAAACTTGCCTGCATGCTTTAAGTCGTCTGGAACGTTAAAGAGTAATAATATTTTTGTTGCAGGTTTATTATCAAAATTTTGTCTTTTAATGTCTAATAATTTTCAGAAATGAATTAATTCATTTGATTATTTATCATATTTTAAAAAAGAATATAGAAATAACATTTTCCCTGAATAAACACTTTCAATTTGCATTAATTGTGCAGTAATTGTAACTCCAGTCTGAGCTAAACCCTGCTTTAATGAAACCCTCATTAGACCAGATCTGAACAAAGCCCTGTGTGTGAGAACGTGTGTGTGTGGTCAGAATTGGGTCTTAATAATTAGTGCTGCAATTGGGGTCAGCCACATTCTCCCACTGCAGCCAATATTAAATTAGTATTAAATATTAATCAGCCAATCAGAGACGCGGGTTTGAAGCTGAATGAAGACCAAGAAACGGCGGGAAAACGCGTTACGTAACAGGAGGGGAAAACGGCGAGACACGGTGAGTCACCAGCGCCACGTGACGTCACGGCTGGGTTGAGTAATGATGAGTAATGTGAAAGAGAGGTTTTACACACACACACACACACACACACACACGCTTACGTATATATAGAGAACGAAGAGAGTTACTTAACTTAACAGCTAAATATATTAAATCTAGTCTATTTCCCACTTTGGATAAACTTTATCTGAGTATATTAACAATAGAGGTATTGAAATGATCTATAGTACCAGTCAAAAGTTTGGACATTTAATATTACATTGAAATGTAATATTAAAGCTATACCAGTACACACACGGGCAACATATCATGATAATACTGTATCATGAGTTGCCCTGTGATTTCCACCCCTACTGGTAACATCACTAAACTCAACCCTGCTGCTAAAATCACCAAAACCAATCCTGCTAAAACCAATAAAATCAATTCTGTTACAGGCATAACTAAACTCAACTCTTCTGCTAAAATCACCAAACTCAAGCCTGCTTACATCATCAAAATCATTTCTGTCACTAGCATCACCAAACTCAACTATTCTGCTAAAATCACCAAACTCAATCCCTTTACTGCTACCATCACTAAACTCAAACATGCTGCTAAATTCACCATACTCAATCCTGCTAACATCACTAAAATCCCTTCTGCTACTAGCATCACCAAACTCAACTCTTCTGCTAAAACTCAAGCCTCTTACTGCTACCATCACTAAACTCATACATGCTGCTCAAATCACCAAACTCAACTCTCTTAAAACTGCCACTCAAACTCAATTGTGTTGCTTTGAACAGTACGAGCATTAACTCATGCTTTACTGCGTGTGTGTGTATGAGTGTGTTATGAATTTTGACTGTCTAACTCTCGTAATTACATAACTAAGACACACACACACGTGTGTGTAGATGGCGGGAATACACAGTGTTCAGTAAATTGGAGGGAACTGCAGGGGCCCGGCCCCTAAAGCTCTCAGTTATGTAAGAAGGTCATATGACTATAACACTGTTAAACACACACCTTTACACACCGAGGGGCCGATTAACCTGCAGCCCAGCTTAAATCCCTCCAAACACACACACACACACACACACACTGGAGGTGAAGGGTGAGGTTTAGTAAGTTAATCACAGTATAAACAGGGCTGTGCTGCTGGTTGAGTGTTACTGCTCTTATTTAAGGCGGAGATTCACCTGCGCTATAGGATAAACAGTGTTTTTTAATAAGCTTCTTCTGCACTTTTTAAGTTATTAATGCCTCGTTTTAAATATCAGGGCTCTCCGAATTCTAGTAATAAGGTGTGGAGCTACTTTAAGTCTGGATAACGGTGTAAAAAGCGATGTATCGGGGCAAAATATGCCTCAAAGTGCCCGTAGTAAAGAGTGCTGGGCAAAAAGAACAAAATTAATGGATCTCAGAAAGCTGCAGGAGAGCAGAGGTGTGCTGCTTAACAAAGATTAGTACTCTTTATCATGCTTTATTACACTAAAGGTCTATTTTACACCACTTTTGACATTTAACACCACTGGTGATTTCTGGTTACATTGTGATTTTTTGTTTGCTTGTTTTTTGGTGGCCACAGTAATTTTTAAAATTTGCCCAAAAAATGCACCCAGCCACTCCTGAATTTTTTTTATCTGCGACCGGATTTTCAAACAAGACTAATTTGGCGGAAAAAACGCAAACCTGGCAACTCTGGCTGGGTCTCTAATGCAACTGCAGGGACATTACTTACTAAACGCATTTATACCACTGTAACCATTATAATAGTAAAATATTCCCACTGTATTCATTTAATATATTTCAAGCACTTCTGCAGTGCATATTGTTTTTTTTTGTTATTATCAGGAGATTATAAGTCCTGGCAGTCCTGAGCAGGATCTGGCAGAGCTTCCATACACCACACAGTACAGGACGCTCAGTACAGGACACTCTGTGCTCAAACTGCACATTCTTCATTCGAGCCAGTCCATCTGAGAAGCTTCCCAAACAGCAGAACACTCGACCTGACAGGAAATTAAGCGACATGATGAATTCTCCCACACCCACAAGCCTGAGATACTGAGATAAAACCCGGGCTTAACAGAAACACTGGAAAATCCATACAGAGATAGAGACACATAATATACTACATTTAACAGACAATAAACATAAAATATAAACATGTGTCTTTTAAAAAAGTGATGGTGCATTAAATACTTGATACATTTTATTAGTAAATAAGACATTGTTTCTACTACGCAGCTTCTGTTTTTCTTTTTTTCCAGTTTAATATAGTTTAATACAGTTTCACAGTATGCAGTTGTACTACCACAGCCACTGTGGACTCAAAGGAAGGGAGAGGGGGGGGGGGGGGGTAAGGGGGGGCATTTGCCCCTCTTCTCGTGACTCCATGCAGTAAAGTGCCCTCTTTAGTACAAAAAAATGGGAAAACTGAAATATATAGATACATTTTCTTTGCTTTTGTAACAAAATACTGTATATTATTATACTTCCCAAAATTCAAGGAATATTCTAGCTGGATAGAGGACAGTTACTATTTTTTAATTATGTTTTAAGCCTTTGAGCTCCATTCACCCCAATTCATTTATTGCTTAAATGGTAAGAGATGGGAAGTGGACAGTCTTTTTCTCCTCTACATAACTAATCTGCTCTGGTATTGTAAACTGGAAACTCAGCTTACTGTCAGCCTCTGCTGGGGAAGATGTGAACTGCATCCATTTAAACACTAAAACAGAAGGAATTAAAAACTAGAAATTCACTTTATAATAATCTGAAATTACCCAGACCAGCTTTTACACACAACTTCTATAATCTCAGTAGAATCAAAGCACTGGCCATTCACTGATTATTGGTTAGACCTTAAATTATTATCTGGCATTTTTAAACCAAGAATAATCCTCTACAAATAACTGCAAAAGCAATCTAAATTGTAGAGGAGATTTTATAAAATGAGTCTTAAAATTAAAAATATTAATAGAACGTCATGTATATCTTATACAACACTGTAATTTTGTAAAATTACTGCTTCTACTCTATAGATCAGGATTGTGCAAAATTCAGAATTCAATTGAATTTAATGAAGAAAAACATGACTTTATTCCACTCCACATTAAGTGAAATTGAATTGATTGCAATTCAGAGAATCACATATCAGTGTGAATGTGATACTTTTAACATACATTTTTACTTCTTCTTTTAAAGTACAGACACTAACATGAAGCATGGATTTACCTAAGGGTGAATTATTAGCAATAATTCTATATTTTATCAAAAGTAATCTCCCAAACTCCAAATAAAAATAGTCATTTAGAGCATTTATTTAGATAAGAGTTCAGAAATCAATATTTGGTGGAATAATCTTGGTTTTTAAGCACAGTGTTTTCATGCATCTTGGCATCATGTTCTCCTCCACCAGTCTTACACACTGCTTTTGGATAACTTTATGCTGCTTTACTCCTGGTGCACAAATTCAAGCAGTTCAGTTTGGTGGTTTGATGGCTTGTGATCATCCATCTTCCTCTTGATTATATTCCAGAGGTTTTTAATTTTAAGTTATCTCATTTTTCCCCCAGAGCTGTTTATATAAGAATGTAGAGATATCTGTAATTTCCATTCATGAATTAATTCACAGAAGTAAAACACTGAAGCCCATAAGGTCATCCTGGAACCATTTTAATTTCAGAGAAACATCACAAACGGTACAAACACTGGGGAGGAATAAACAAAAGGAGCCAAACAATGTAGGAACATCAAAAATCTGTTCTTCATAGTGCTGTACACCCCAGTCACATCTCGAGCTCCAATTCACAAAGTCCAATTTATACAGAGGCGATATCTCAGACCAAAAAAAAGAATAATTTCACATCCTTTTAGGGAGAAATAAGCTCATGACGTACGAAGAAGAGACCGGACATGAGGGGGGAGGAAAAACAGCTCCTTACATTCCATGCACCACCAAGGAAATACCGCCCATCCCAAAAAAAGGGTTTAAAAAATGATCCAAGACGGAATGACGCTTTATGAAAAATGAAATACGGCGAATAGTGGAGGACGACCACACGACACACGACGCACACACACAGACTGCAGGGGAACATAACCGCTCTAAAATATCCAATCGCTTTATAAAATAAGAAAAACAAAAAAATAGGATAATATATAAAGCAAGACGATTGTGGGGGACATCAAGAGTCCATAACGCTGGAGTTAAAAGACAAAGAATCGCAGTCTTTACACAATCCTTCCATAACGATCAGTGTTTCTTAAAGCTCACTTCCTGTCGTTTGATCTAGAACGACTGCAGAAAAAAGGGAGAGAAGAAAAACAAGAAAAAAAAAATCACTATTAGGAACATAGAATTTTTTTATATAGAACATATAAAACTGACTATATAATAAAAACATTAACATTTCACAAAATGCATTCACAAATTGTACTCTAAAGGGATCCTTACTCCCATATCAGCACTGCACAATATACTGTATTAGGGATTAGGAAAAACATGGCATCTCCTGATACGACATTATCATGATACTCAATATATCATAAGATTAAACAATCCTAAATAATAATATACCAGGAATTTCACAATCAGTATTCTTCACTGCAGCTTTATTAACCCTATTTATTTGATTATAGCGCCACCATGGTCTAATGAAGCATTAACTTTAGTAAATCTAATTTGGGGGAGAGTTTTAGGGAATTTAATTTCATTAAAATATCCATATTTGACGCTACATACTGATAAAGAATCTACTGTATACAGAAAGGGACTATTTAGTTTCACAAAGATTTCTGGGTAACATTTTATTTGGATGGTCCACCGATGGTTTTATGGATGCTTAAATAAGATTCAACTGCATGTCAATTAAATGTTATTTAATCCTAAATGGCATATAAATGATTCTCTACAGACCCCAACTTTACAAATAACCCTAATTTCAAACATGAATAAACCATAAAACCTCATTTTGTATTCTATACTCAAGCTATACTGAATTGTGAAAGATTGCTGTGCCCTTAAAATGTGCAGTAGTGGCCAAAAACGATTTAAAATACAATTTTTAGGCAAAATTATTTGTATTTATGAACAATAATGGCAAATATTGTTCAAGCTTATTGAAGTATATAAAAAAAAAAGTCAGCTGATGAGAACTAATCTTAGATCAGTTACTTAACTCTAAGTACTTGATGAAATAAACCCATTATTCTGAAGTTTAAATTAACGTAAATCTGCAATTCGTGAAAAGTACATACCTTCTGGATCTGGAAAAGGATCGAGATGGTTTATGGTTCCTGTCACGCGACAGAGACCTCTCCCTTCTACGGTCTCTGGAGAGAGATCTACACACAGAAAGATCACAGTCAGTTAACTTAATCTGATTAACGGGCAGGAAAAGTATGCAACTGTCTTTAAAGCACGGTGCAGGGTGCATCACAGTTCACACACACTGCAGTAAATGTATATAGGTGGATAAATTGATAATTTTCACATTTTCTCCACAATTTGGAAGGTGCCCAGACAGAGCATGACCTACTGCGCTCTCTCGGACTCCGGCTGCTGATGGAGGAGAAGCAATACGGTATTAAAACTAAAAGGTTCATAGCTGCAGCACCCTAAGGTAATTTCTTAACGCAAAACAAAACTTAGATGCTATAGAAGCGAACAGCATTAATAAGTGAAATATAAATGTCTATATATTTTATATTTACCTGCTGCGACTGCGGCTGAAGCTCCTCCTGCGGGGGGATCTAGGGGAAGAAGAGGGACGAAAAGCAAGGAGAGAATGAGCCACAAGACACACAAAACATCATCAACCCTTTAGCCCTTCAGTACTTATTCTGCCAGAAACTCTACCTGCACTCACCACAGCTTTACTACAGGGCAGAGATCCATTAAGGGAGGGGGATTTTGGCTCAGAGGCTGAGAAAACCTGATAGGTTGTCAATTTTAGCATTAGCTTTAACCTAATTTGGCAAAGGTACTGTTTAGCTCAGTTCTCCAGACACAGAAATTTTAAAGAAGGGCTGCAAACACTACAACACTGATATTAGTGACGAAAAAATAAATAACCCCCTAACAACTGCTCTATAAACAAAGAAAAACAGATTCTGTTAAACTCAACACACAGGAAGCATAGAGCGCAACTGCAGACAGAAAAATGAAATTTAAATATTAGTGACCAATATGAGACTTAAGACACCAACCAATTAGCTTTTATGTTTAATAATAACATGCCATCGCAGCCCTACATTTAAAATAAACCCCATTTAAAAGGTTTCAACTGTGTCTGAAAAAACTGCAGACCAAGCCTCAACACCAAGCTAATTTGTGGGGCAGTTAAAGAAGAAATCCAGTGTGAAATTGAATGAAAAGCCCACCCAGCATTCAGAAACACTTTTAGCTGATGCTCCCAACAGGCTTACAGTGTTAGTGATAGTGGCATAGAGACAGAAATGACTATTTTTACACCATAACAAACTCAAAGTAGCTCCATATTTCAATGGTAGAAATCTGAGGACCCTGACATTAAAAACGAGGCACTGAGAGCTTTGAAAGTGCAAAAGTAGTTTATATTAAAAATGCTTTAAATATACCCATAGCACCTTAAGGGAGTTCTCTGGGGAAATATATGAAAAATGCTACTGCTGAAAATCACTAAGTTGACTTAGTGTCCATTAGTGCTGGGCAGTATACCAGTTCATCCAAAATACCAGAAGGGAAATTAGAGCTGGTATGCATTTTTCACATACCGCCATGCCACTAGAGGTGCTGCAGAGCGCTTGCTAGCTAAAGCTAGCCAGTTAACATAAGCTAAAACACTGGAGTAATGGTAGCTCCATTGAACTCCTGGAGCTTCTGCTGCTGCTCCTTGCAATATAATTAACTATAGCCCTTTTAAATATATTAATACTGTAACTTGAAGGATAATTTTCATGTACACTGAACTGAATGCATTTGTTCACTGGATAATGAAGGGAACTGTGATAAACTGATAAAACTGTCAATATCTTGAAAAATACTGTGATACAATATAGTTTTTTTGATAGTTTTTGGTCATACCGCCCAGCACTAGTGTCCATATAAATGGATTTCTTTGCATGAGCACCACTATGCCCCTATTGTTATTTAGCACTGTAAGCCTGTTGGGAGCATCGGCTAAAACTGCTGTATTTGAGAATGCTGGGAGTGAATGTAGTTCATTTCACACTGATTCTGTCTCTCAACTGAGAAAAACATCCCAATATTTACAGAAGAATCATATCAATGAAAACAGAACTGAAGCACAAACCAATAGGCAAAAACAAACTCATCATAACGCACTCAATATGAGAGCCCAGAGCACTGGAGCTCAATGGAACAATGCTCAAAAGGAGACAATTACGTAACCTGGGAGGTTTAAAAGAGGAGAGCTCCTTTTAAACGAACAAAAAGAGTCTCTTTGCTCAGAGAAGAAGAGCTGTCCCCTTTTAAACCTTTTTTATTTAATTCCATTTCATTCCAACCCTTTTTAATTTGTTTTATATTTTTTAATTTAAAAAAGGCACCTTTTTACTCAACCTGTCTTCATTTTACAACTGTATTCAGCATCAAACTGTATGAAGCAGGAAAAACTTACTAGTCTTTTGGTTTTCAACAAGCTAGAAATGGCGAAGGGGAGGCGGAGTGCCGGCCGGGGAGGCGGGACTTGGCGGAAAAGGGCAGGCCAGATGCTGCCAGCTGATTAGTTGGCTTGCGGATGGGGGCTGGCTGTAGTGGATTTTTCCTGCTTTTTTTGGTTAGCCGAAGGCTGTTGCTGGTGGGTTGTAGTGTAGACATTTGGGAACGTAAAACACGCTGATTGGTCAGGAATGTGAGGTGGGCCGCTGCTGATTGGGTGTTAAGGTTGGAGGAGGAGGAGCTGAGAACGGCATGCTCAGGAACCAATGGGCTGGGCTGGTGCAACCTGACGATTGGCCATGCCTGGGGTCATGTGACACGAACCCAGCCAGCTGATTGGGGCACGTTGGTCACATGATGCTGAAAGAGGACTAGTTGACTGACTCAGAGGTTGGTGAGAAGAGGCATGGTGGTGACTCTGCAACGGGGTTCATTTTTATTAATATAGATGAAAAAAGGAAAATAAAATCAAAAACAACCTTTAATAAATGAAACAAAAGATTGCATTTCAATCATAAATTATCCCCCCTTAACTGAGAATGAGACATATAACCATTTAATATAAGAAAGTCTGTTGTAAACTGCTCTGGGAATAGTTAACACTAATCAGCAAGTTCAATTCTGCTAAATGAATCCTCTAAACAACTTTTAAAAAACTGCTGTTTTCCAAATAATACCCAAAAGTGGAGCATCAGAGCCTGAGCTACAGCTATATACACAGCTACAACACACCACTGTGTCCATGCTACCCCTTTAAACCTAATGATCAAATGAGCAGTAAATGGCAAGTGAGGATGGGAGGGGGTGGAAAAACAGCATGCCATCTGACTCAGAGCCACTGCTTTAAAATCAGCTCGTGCAGAAAGATCAGGAACAGCTCAGAGGGAGCAGCAGCAGCTTTAATGATTTGAGTGATTATACTGGGGGGGTGGGCAGAAACTTAAAGATTAGTTATTAAAACTCTGATTATAGAGGAGATTATACTTCACACAAGTGTGGAGAGGTGCTGGGTTACCTGCGCCTGGGCGGCGGGCTGCGCCTGCGATAATCGTCGCGTGGCCGGCGGCTCCAGGATGGGGGCGGGCCCCGGTTACGAGATCGCTTCTCACCATTGGACAGCTCGACCCTCACGCGGCAACCGCACAGATTCCTGGATTTCAAAAATATACAGTTAACTATTTAATAATACAGAAACTAACTATGAATAAGAAAGAAATCTGAAATGTAGAGCATGTTAAAAGTCTGTAAATGACACAAATGTGCTATTACTGCTAATATAACTGCTATACCTCCAACTCACCACCACTTAACGGTGAGGGTGTGTGATTTATATAGTCTGCTATAGTAGTTTTAATCGCTGTGTTAACAATGATGCACACTCCGACATGATCCCTATAGAGTATGCTTATTAGTGGTGTGTCAAAATGAACCCATGCGTTCAATAGATCAATAGAGCATACATAATTTAAAAGGATCAAAACTAGCCTGGGAAGTTACAATACGGTTAGAAGAAGAAGAAGAAGGAGAAGAAGTAGTAAAAAATAGTTTGTTAGACAAGGACACAGCCTAGTCCAATTACCAAATCATTAAATCATTATTTTAATCCTTTAATCATCATTTTAATCACAGAATGTTGTGGTGATTAATACAGTTTGTTATATAGTGATTGATACTGTCATTATAAAAAGAATTAGCTTTTGCCAAACTAACTTTGATTTTTATCTACATTTAAATATACATTACTACCAGCTTAATGAAATCTGGTAGAACGCACAGTTTCATGTTTGCACTGGTAATTTATGCTTGTTTCAAATAAAAAAAATAGCCTTAAATATACTGTATATTTAGAAAGCAATTATGAATACCATTTAAAAAGTGCAGGCTAATACAATACAGGACATTTGTTTTATATTATCTTATTGGACCATATAACATTTTTTGTCAATATCACACACCGCTACGTAACAGTAACAAAGCAAGTATAGAACAAGCTTTTGCTGCATCCATTATTAACAGCTTAATAAAAGTGAACATCACTGTGGGGGTAATACAGCAAAATATACTCCATTATAATGGCTGGCTGTGTATTGGCTAGAAATGTGTGAAACACCAAAGGGGTTTTGATTCTATAATTCTATATCCCCCAATATATTATGATACTGTAAGTAAGAAATGGATGTTTTAATAAACTGTGTAGAAAAAATTATAAAATCTGAGTAAAACTTTTAGCTTGTTACCCAATCTGAACAGTGGGATCTAAATATTGCATAATTTTTAATATTTTCAAGAAGATTTTAAAGCGGCTTCCTTTGTTTCAGGTTCCCTGAGGAGAAAAGGAGGATTGGTTTTAAGGTTTATGAACGCAGCCATTGATTAAGACCATTAATCAAACTCTTCTGCAACATTTAAAACCCATATTTTAAACATAATTTCAGCAGAAAATAAAAGTGGAAAATAAGAGTCGGGTTACATTCAATGGAATACAGCTCAGCACACCCAGCCGGAACCAGCCAGGCAGGTGATTTGCATGAACTCTATACACACACTGCACAGCTTCACGCTATACCGGTTCTACTCTCTCAGTTTAAACCACACCCTGATCATTGAAACTGGTCAGATGTTTGATGTTTTACCTGCCGTCCAGCTCTCTGACAGCGTCTGTAGCATCGCGAGGGTCCTCAAACTCTACGAAAGCAAAGCCAGGGGGGTTCCTGGCCACCCACACGCTGCGCAGGGGGCCGTAGTATCCGAACGCCCTCTCCAGCTCTGATTTATTCCCATTATTCCCCAGGTTCCCCACGTACACCTTACAGTCCAACGGGCAGTCTCTATGCATGCTGGGATCTGGAGATTAAATCAAAGATACAATGACATAAATTTCAACTTAAACAGAACGAGACACTCCAATACTGATGGTGTTTCTGCAGAACTAGGCTTAACAAAAACGGAAAATGCTGAATCAAACAGTAATTGATTTAAAGGGATTGTCAAATTTAGCTTAACAAACCACATAATTGAATTTAATGATTACAGTAAAGAACCATAGGTAAAAAAAAACATTATACAAATTAGTAGTCAAAATGTATCAGATATCAATTAGGTGGAAATAAATCCAAATGTTTATATAAAATTCTAAGAGTACCCCCCAAAAAAAGAAAGAAAAACAAGTAGTGTGTTACTGCTCGTGTTTTTATATTCAAGTCAAGCCCAGGCCGCGAGAAACACACTCACACTACAGGCGAAAAGCCTCAAATATTAATATAAACATAGTGTTAAAAGCTAATTTGCATGCAGGCGGCAAAAATGTAATCCCAGAACATCACCCCACCCCACATGCAAATCTTTTTAAAAAAAAAATCTACCAACATGAAAATGAAAGACAAATATTAAGTTAGCTCCTGCAAATGCAGTGTTAATGAGACTGTTAGTTCTAAGGTTAGGTACATGTTTAATCTATGCAACCAATAATAGATAAAAACATCCACCAGTATCAAAAAAGTGTAGCAAACACTGGTTAAAAATGAACT
This sequence comes from Astyanax mexicanus, assembly GCF_023375975.1. NCBI lineage: Eukaryota > Metazoa > Chordata > Actinopteri > Characiformes > Acestrorhamphidae > Astyanax > Astyanax mexicanus. The sequence continues at coordinate 31,920,868 of NC_064431.1, forward strand.
AAATATTCCATTAAGTTAGAAATAATAATAATAATAATAGCAGGAAAACAATATTAACAGTCACGTTTGGTCTGTTAAAACAAGCAAATACTGCAACTAAAATCAAATACTGGCAAACACTACCAAACCCTGGTTCCAGGACACTTAAGAACACTTTAAAACAGAGTTGAAAGTACAAAACAAAAACATGCAAAGTATGAAAATTGTGTGTTTACCTCCCATTTCAACCGGCCTCAACCCTCTAAACAAAAATTGTTACTCCGCAAACACGAATCACAAACTGAAAGAAGAAGCGTGTGTTTAGATTTTCATGTAATATACATTTTCCACACACAACACAACAAATGTACAAGAGAGGAAAATAGAAAATTAGAGAGAGAGAGAGAGAGAAAGAGAGAGAGAGAGAGAGAGAACAACAACTTGCACAAGAAATTCTAAAGGGTTTTACTGAATTCAGACCATGTGGCCTCATTTCCAGAGCAAAAAGCTGCAGCATGGGATTTTCTTCCCACCTAAAAAGGCTGTGCTTTAAATTGAATGGCACCAGCTTGAATGTGTAGGGTGTGGAAATGCATAGCACATGGAAATGCATTCAGCTTCTTCACATCATATTCTCATTAATCACAAAAGCATTTACAGTGAGCCAAAGCTGAAATGGAGAGGTAAGATAAGCAGTGGCCCAACAGCAGGCCTTATTTTACTGTTAATAGGTCATGTAGTTAGCTAGCTACTAAAACAAAACTAGATAGATATTATAATTTTGGTACTCTGTTTGTATGCTTTAGGGTTGAGACTGAAATACATTCAGAGCATTAGCTATAATCTCAATTAAATATTACACAGAAAACGGTTTTATCATCGCTCTAACTGCATAATGTTGCCCTGAGGCAACCATAGAAAAACACTGAGTACTGCTTCAGTGAGTAAATAAACATAAAAAATATATCTTTAAATAGCAAATCATATGCTACTTCTTTGCCTACCTGTATTGGTAAAATAAGAAGCCAAAAAATGGATTGTTGCCTAAAGGCAACATAATGCCATTTAGGGACAACATTTGCCATTTTTCCTCTGTAACACAGACACACCTTTTTAGGGTGGAATGGAATAATTACTAGTTCAACGTTTTAGGTAGCTAACACTAGATAACTCTGGTATTCATTTTAATATTTAGAGAAAAATATAAAACCAATGCTTTAGCCTTATTCACATAAAAATGTGGACTAACTACAATGTTGCCCTGAGGCAAACATAGAAAAACAAAAACACTGTTTTAGTGGTATATTAAAATTAAATAAACCTATTTAAATAAAGGATACTTCTTTGCATATTCATGCACATATAATTACACATTTGTGTTGGTAAGCTACAATATTGTCATGTAAACTTTAAAAAGTATCCTCTTATGTTAAACTGCTCTTATGTTCAAATTCCCCGGTCCACCTTAAATGAGTGCAGTAGGGGCCCCCAGGCTCTGCTATGTAACAGACGCACCTTTTTTAAAGAAGGAACAGAAAAGCTTATTTAGCTAAATAATTTTAGGGTTACTAGCTAGAACCAGCTTAGAAAAGTGGACCAACATGTTAAATAGCGTTAGCTATATAAAAACTTCATTACAGTAGGGCTGCAATAATTAGTCAACATAATCGACAAAGTCGATTACTTACATTTGTCGACTAATCGTCAATTTATAACAGTATTACTGTATTACCTCAAAGTGCTGGGGACAGAAACAGTTTACAGTCAACTTGATCTGGGTCCCCAAAAGTCAGATTACATATTTACTCACTAAATAACCTAACAGAACTTTACACATTTAAACAATTTTTTGTTATTTAAATGGATTTTAAATCTCATGTTCGGCTGTTTCTGTCCTATTTAGATGATGGAGGACATGGCAAAAACAACCAGATTATCAGATTAGTCGATAACCAAAACAATCAATCATTAGTTGCAGCCCAATTTTACAGTAAACATTTTACTGAGTAAAAATCTCACTGAGTTACTGTTAATCCTAATGCCATAATTCCCAGATCCACCTTAAAAGAATGCCTTGGTTGCTGCTATGTAAGTTAACAGACACACATTTATAAGGTGGAATGGAAAAGTTTAAGCAGCTAGATAGTTTTAGTGTGCTAAAAAGGCTAGTTTAAGCTTACCATCTGAAACTAGCTTAGAAAATTGGATCAGTGTTAGCTAGCTAAAGTCTTTCAATTTACATTTTTAAAATAACATTTCACTAATCAACATCAAATAATTTTCTGTGTAAAAAACAATTTCATATTTAACTTACGTTTTTTTTCCACATCTCACTGAGTTACTATTTATCCTTGTGTCCTAACTCCCTGATCCACCTTAATAGAGTGCGTTTGTTGTGTTCAGGGGCCCCGCAGGCTCTGCTATGTCCCCGACGCACATTTTTAAGGTGGAACGGAATAATTAGTTAAACATAAGGCCTCCTTTGTTGGTTAGTTAGCTTAGCTAAGCTAGCAAGTTAGACAGACCGATACCAGTCCAAAATGGCGCAGGCCAATGATAGCACAGCAGCGTGAACTTAAATACAGACATATACTTTACTTTCTAACACAATTACACAGTTTATTATTGCCTAACAATAAGAAAAATAATATATATTAGGAATAAATGAGGTTACGGATATATAACGCTGGCTATAACAGAGCTAGGCTAGGCTAAGCTAAGCTAACTGCTCCTGTCTGAAATGGCTGCGTCTCTCTGAGAGTGACCCTGAACTTAAAGCTAAAATCACCCACAAACCAGCCCAATAAAACACAGATAAAGCATCATAATAAACAGTTAAATTGTTCTGCAGGCTGAATTATATATTTACCGTGATTTCTCGCTGCTGCTCCGCCGCGGTTTTTGCGCTGTTTGTTTGCTGATCTGAACCGCTGTAAAATGGCGAAGAGAAGAAAGGCGCCGCCTGCGCTCGCGTGACGAATCACACGAAGGGCGTGGTCAGAGAAGTGGGCGGGGTGTTAGACCACGAGGGGGCGCTCCAGAGTGAGATTAAAATGAATGGGTTTCTATGGAGCTCCTAAACAAAATCTTAATTTTATTAATATTATAGATTTTTATACTGAAAAATGTACTAATTTTCTCAAAACAGAACAGTATTAATTGTTTCAGCACTGCAGACATCCTTTATTAAACTTTTAAACTCCACTTTATTAATGGTCAGTGTAACGTATATTAATTTATTTTTCTGACTGTTTGAGGCTAAATGCAAAAATACAAAATTCTATGTAAAAACCCATTTTTTATGTAGCGCAGTGTACACGAAATAAGTTTCATTTATTTTATTTTTATCTCTGCACCTCACAATTGGATTTTCAGGAAAAATGAAAAAAGGAATATTTTCTTTATTTTTTTATTTTTCCATTTTACAAGGATTATACCATCAGATTTGTGTTGCAAGATACAAAGAAAATGACAGATCTGAAAATAATAAGAAGATTCACCTTTTCATTTTTTCTCAAATTCTCATTGCCTAAGGCTGAAATCAAAAACTAATTGAAAAATTGGATGGAAACCCATTTTTTTTCACCCTACTGAATGGAAAAAATAATGATATATAAAAATGGGGTATAAAACTTCGTTATTTACTTTACTTAAAATTGGAAGAAGAAATTGATCTGTTTTTCCAATCTTTAGTTTTTCATTTCTGCCTTTTGCCAACCGAATTGAAATATATATATATATTCATATATTCTCTTAAGCTTTTTTTAGATTTTGAAAATTTTGCATTTCGCAGCTTAAATCTGATGGTATATTGCAACTTACTTTTGTTACAAGATGGAAAAATATAAATATTGAGAGAAGATTTATTTGTTTCATTGGAGAGTCACAATAGACTTGTATCTTCAGTATCAAAACTAAAGAAACACCTTTTTAATTGAGCTAAACTGCTGATAAGGTGCAGTTTAATCTGATATATTAGGCAGATAATACACTGCTATAAACATATGCTGTCTCCGTCTATGCTGTCTCTCCATGCTGTTTTCACATGCAGTAATGTGCAGCGTGCACTGCTCACGACCCAATAAAAACACTGTGTTTTTTATGGCATTCTGTGTCAACTCATATTTTACGGGACATGTCAATCCTAGGTTAGCCTATACTGATAGTCACAATAGTCTTGTATCTTCAGAATCAAAACTCAAGAAGCGCTGAAAAAGAACTTTAGACACCAAACATGACTCAGCTGACTGACTGATCTAGGGGGAGGGGGGTGAAACTGGCTAAATTAGATCGTTTCCCCACCTTTGTATTTTACAGAAATAAAGAAAAGTGTTGCGTTAGCGTACGCTCATGCTTCAGCTTCTGTCAGTGTTTCACCTCATTAAAATACTTTCCTCTTAGTGACGTTTCTCAGCTCTGAAACCAGGAGCTTCTCAGAATTACTGCGTTACTGAGACACGAGAGAAACCATGGTACCGCCGATACAGCAGTGAAACACTTAACAGAATCGGTTTCTGTCTGAGAGAAATGCAGAATGTGTGTGTGTGCTTGTGTGTGTTTATATAGTGTGTGTTTGTGGTAATTAAACTCCTACACTCTAAATTCTTCAGCAGTCTATACCAGCTAGCTAGCGACCAGCTGACTCACAAAGATACAAAAAAAAATCACCCAAAACATGAATCCTTTCAAATCTTTTTTTATACTTTGTTTATTGGGTTTTTAAAATTATGACACATTGGTTAAACAGCATAAATCTTAGTAAATACAGTGTAAAAAGCAGAACATATTATACAAAAGCTCTATTGAAGTAAAAAAAAAATTAAATGTATTTTTTTAATGAAAAATGAGTGAATTATCAGAATTGAACCATTTCCTGTTAGAGGTAAGGAACACTATTGCACTAAATCTTAATAGAATAATTAGTAATGGAGTTATTAATGAAATATTCACACTGCTTATTATGATTTTTTTGGTTTCAGGCATCCTTTGGATAATTAACCCTTTCAGACCCTGCCTCCATTACAATAGACATCATATATTCTTTTTTTTTCTATGTTTTGTCTAAAATAACAGTTATTTGGACCTGTTGTCCATCAAAATAGACCATTAACTAACCAACCAATGAAAAATTTTATTTTTGCTGAAATATTAATTCAATTTAATAACATGTTTGATGCTAAAGCTCAGTGTTAGACTTTTACTCGGCACATTAGAGGACTCTAATGTAATTTATAAAGCAGTAACTAGCCTTGTTATAGTAAAGTCTGTTTGTCAGAAACACAGAATTGCACAATTATTTCTATGTTTCTCTCAAAAATACAAGGAATCAGTTAAATTTTCGGGCTAAATTTAAATATATATTTTTTTCAATTTACTTTGAAAAAATTTTATCCAATTGATCCAATTTCCAATCTTTAGTTTTTCTATTTCTGCCTTTTGATATGAAAAAAAAATACATATATCTAAAAATATTTTTAGACTTTTAAATTTTTGCATTTTGTAACTAAAATCTGATGGTATAATGCAACTTACTTTTGTTACGAGATAAAAAAAATCAGAAAATTGAGAGAAGATTAATTTTGTTTCTCCCAAAAACACAAGGAAAAAACTGCATTTAAATGTTCTTATTTTGTTAAGAGACTGTCAATAATATAAATTTTACATTCACTATTTTATTTATAGGTAAATATCCACTATAAAACACTTAAGTCTTAAGTAGGAAAAAAGGGTGATTCATCGCTGATATTTAGCATTCTGAATAATCCTCTGTAAGCGAGATTTTCTAGAATATTTTCATGCTAATGAGCGCTGGATGGGCTGTGAATGGTGGGAGAAGTGAGAGACCCTCCTCCAGAACTCTATTATCTATTATCAGAGCTTCTATTGTGGACTGAAGGTGTGTAAAGTGACGTCCTGTGATTGAGTCACTCTAACGAAAGACCCTGAGCAGAAACAGCTATAAAAGCCTGAGTGATGCAGACAGACAGACAGGTCAGTGCAGGAGACGCCCCCCCACCTTCACCTGCAGCAGAGTCAGGAGGTGAGTGCGTTTCATCTGATACACAGAGATAATACAGATAATGCAGATAATGCAAGATATACAGGTCAGACCGCAGTTAGATTTACTGTAGAGATTTATTATAGAGTATCTATTACTGCATAATAATTATAACTGCATGTGATGAGCCAATTTCTGTTTGGTAAATTAAATTAGTTATAGATATATACAGCTATATATACTTTTACTATTTTTCCAAATTAAAAACCTCTGGAATATAATCAAGAGGAAGATGGATGATCACAAACCATCAAACCACCAAACTGAACTGCTTGAATTTTTACACCAGGAGTAAAGCAGCATAAAGTTATCCAAAAGCAGTGTGTAAGACTGCTGGAGGAGGAGAACATGATGCCAAGATGCATGAAAGAAACTGTGATTAAAAACCACCAGGGTTATTCCACCAAATATTGATTTCTGCTTAAAACTTTATGAATATGAACATGTTTTCTTTGCATTATTTGAGGTCTGAAAACTCATTTCTCATTTTCTGCAAATAAATGCTCTAAATGAGAATATTTTTATTTGGAATTTGGGAGAAATGTTGTCTGTAGTTTATAGAATAAAACAAAATGTTAATTTTACTCAAACATAAATCAAAATCAGAGAAATTGTATGTTTTAAATTCTAAGTGTATATTAAATTAATATGTAAACTTGTGTAATATATATAGCTTTTGTTAATAGTGAAAAAAAGTATTTCCATTTTTGTCAATTTTAAATTTACTTCCATAATTTCTTTAAACTTTCTCAATAAAAAATATCAATAAAAATGATAAAAAATGACCTGAAATTAACTCTTTTTCTATTGACTTCCATTAAAAGCTAAGAAGGTTTTATCCCTCTTCTGCAAAGTTGCCCATTTGGAGATACATGTTTTTTTTTTATAGGACACTGATGATATAAAGTGTTATACAGGTTTAAATGTATATACTATGTCTATTTAAAATATAATATGAAATGCTTGCTTTATGTCTATAATAATTAACTATACATTGGAAACATGATTATATTTCTCATACTTTCTAAAATTTTGGCTTTTTCTTATTTAGATTTTTAAAAATACGACTTTTGACTTTTATATTCAAATATACACAAATGTCTATCCCACATGTAATTAATCCGATATTACAAATTAAAAGTGTAATTACCAAGCAAATTAATATCCATAGTTATTTTTTTCCTGTTTTTGTTTCACATCTTGATTTATTATTTAAGGTCTTGCTGTGTGTTTGGTTGCAGATGATGCTGAAAGCTCAGAGATGCCAAACCTCCATCAGTCTGGTGGTGCTGATGGTGTTAGCGCTCACACACTGCCAGGAGAACGAGAGGTGAGCACACACACACTCTGCTTTCAGATTTCAGACATTTTTCATAAAATATATACTCATTTACTCATAACACACATACTAATAAATAAATATTAATAATTTATAATGACATACAATACTACTGCTACTACTACTACTAATAATAATAATAATAATAATACAATTCATCTACTTCTTTTTATTCTTCTTCCTATTATTATTATTATTATTATTATTATTATTATATTATTATTATTTTTTTGGATTGGCCTTTATGTGTGTTAAAATAAGCTGGAAGTGTATTTTTGTTTGGGTGTTATATTGTCCCAAAAATTGCAATAAATAAAATTATTGTAATGTTAGGATATTTTAACTTTAGGATAAATATTTTTAAATATCCCCCAAAACAAATAAATATAAATGAAACACAATTTATAAAGACCAGATAAAAACATGCAAAACATACTACATTAAAAATGTTATAATTTTCTCCACATCTAATTATCTCTTTTTTTATTGAACATGTATAAAAGGAAATCTAGGGCCTGTTGTTTGCCTGGCTTTTTGTTATATACCACCTTGTGTTCATTATATTCACAGAAATTGCCATATTGTTGATATATACAGTTGATTTCTGAAAATGGAATGTGACTATTAATATAATATTGATCTGCTCTGTCAGGTAGTGTGCTTGTAAATCCTTAAACAAAGTATAATGAGCTTACCAACAACTTGCTAAATCATTATGTTTTAAACAATGAGTTTTTGTCCACTGAAAAAAATTGCCTTATTTAAGTGATCTATAAGGAAGTTGTCAACCGTGAACCATGCAGCTTGATTTAGGATGTTTCAGTATGTCTTTGCTATCGTAACATCGGAAAAAGTACATCTTGCACAGTTCAAAACTAATTAATCCAATCAGAGTGTCACTTGCTCATCATTCCCTTTAAGAGCTAGGTGCACTCTCACTTTGGCGGATTGCTATTTTAACAGTGCAGCTACATGGACGTGTCCAACAAACGCTTCTCAGCAGAGGAAACTGAGCTAATTTACGGGAACAGCAATGTTATTTCATTTTGTATTCTGTTTATTGTTGATGTAAAAGTTGGGTTTTTGCACTGCTGCGTGTTCATGTGTGTGCATAATGAGTGCATGTTGGGGATGCACTTGTGTTTTCTACTGCTAAGATAACAATGAATGCCTGTCTGTCTACACAGCGTTGATGTCTGTCTAGGTTGTACTCAGTCAGTGGAGCACCTGTGTTTTCGGTTGCTGAAATAGCAATATCAGTGTAGATATATTCAAAAGTACTGTTGCAATTTAACGACGCAGGAGGAAGAAGTGAAATTAGACTGTTGTAAGATACAGGGTGTAAGATAGCAATGAGCATCCCGACGCACCTTGCTTAGGGGGTATAATAGGATCCTTAGTTTGTTAATATTTGTTCCTGTGTGTTTTTGCAATTGTAAAAATATCCACATAATGTAAGAAAAAAAAGGACCAAAAATAAATATTTAAAAAAATTAATATAAAAAATATGTCTCACTGTCTCCCCCTGCAGGCGGGCAGTAACAGAGCACCAGCTGATGCATGACCGCGGGCGCTCCATCCAGAGTCTGAAGAGGCTAATCTGGCTCTCCAGCGCCATCGAGGGATTACACACCGCCCACACCCGCACCCTGACCGCCACCGCCGACCAGCAGCAGCCTGCGGACAGCAGCATCCACAGGGGGGCGCTAGAGCTGCTGCTGAGCGACATGTACAGGCCGTACCTCGCTGCCAATACGGGGGACGGAGACAAATAACATCGACTCTTTCTTCTCTTTTCTCTCCGAATGTATACAAAAAGATACCCTAAACCCTTACAAACTGATAAACCTCCCTGATTGGCCTAAACAGGCTCCGCCCATAAATGTATTCTGTACACATTAGTGGGCGGGGCCTTACACCATACAACACACTTCACACCTGACTGTGTGCTGCTATTAAATGTCACTATTTTATCAGTCAAGCTGAATCGTCTACTGTGAAATCCTTTAAATAAAATTAATTAATTTATTATTATTTATTCACTAGTCTAGTTTTCTATTTATTTGTGTATTTATCTGTATTTAGAACCGTACATGTATTCAAGAGAAAATTAATAAATCTGCTTTTGTTTTAAACATCATAAAACTGTAAATATGTGTCTGTTAAAAGTATAATCATAGACTGAAATGAGAAAACATTTTTTATTAGTATTAATATCATTATTTTTGCTGAAATGATGCTGTTCGCTCAGTGCTTTGTCATTCAGGTAACTTACATTTATTACAAAAATGAAATGACAGGTGATGTAACTTGAAGTAAATCACTTGAAAAAAATGTTACGCTTTCGAAAAAACACCACAATTTTTTTGTCATAAAAATGAAAGAATTATAAACACAGTGTGCAGAAAACATACGATTTTTGGTGCACTTGCATATACTGTATAAAATGCACTGACATGCCAAAAGTCATGGGACAGAAGCTAGTATTGTGCACGATTTGCTTGGACATTTGCTAAATGCACTTTGGAAATGGATTTCACCTCACAACTTATACTGCTATCCCATGCATTGTGGCATGTCAGTGTATATTACAAAAATTAAAAAATAGAATAAGAAATAGCAACTCAAATTACTTTAACAATCCACAGAAACATCCGTTAACTTCTGACAGACCGTCTCAGAAATGTTTAAATACATATTATAAAATTGCTGTTATTTATTGAATCATCACTTTTTAACTATTTATTTTTTTAATGTATAAATTAAATCTGAAGTCATAACTTAATCAAATAATGGAGGGATGGATAATTGCATTTTGCATTGCAAATCTTAAATATCAAATAAAAATAAAAAAAATAAGATTTTTCTTCATTACAAATATTTTTTTCAGAATTACTCTGATTGTTTAAAATATAATTATTTTTATAGCACAATTAAGCATCAATAACTCTATAAGCATATAAATTTGTGCACTTTATTTCCTGAGCATAGGAAACAAATCTGAGACGGTCGGTCGAGGACTCTTATTCTGAAATGCTGTGATTTGTGGTGAATTTACTGGTATAAATATTCATCCATAATACATTACATATAATTTCATATTATAAAATAAGGGACAGGGTTCTGTAGGTTCTGTGGGTCGCACAGAACTTTAAAATGGGTAAGAGTAACCCCACTCTTCCTCACACACACTGTCAACCATACACACACACACACACACACTGACACACAATCCTTAAATGGGGTTGGGAAAGAGTAAATCTGCATTTTTGTCATCCAATTCTTCATTTTCCCTGAGTCCTGAAAGAGAGAAAGAAAGAAAGAAAGAAGGAAAGAAAGAAAGAAAGAAAGAAAGAAAGAAGATTTAATACATAGAATTAATAAACACTGAATCTAAACACTGTATTTTCTATAAGTGTAGCTGTAGTACAGTGGAGTCTCTCTTAAACATGTATATAACTATTCTACATATATGGATTTGTATTCATGTAATCAAACACTCTGGTCTGAGCTAAACTAATATGAATGAGTTGAGCTTAATGTTTGACACTTGTTTTAATCATCAGTAAAATGTGAAAGCAGATATTCTCACTGCCGGCCAGCAGAGCACCCAGTTTAGACTGCAGGGTGTATCGGGGTCGAGTGTTACCAGGGTTCATACTGGACATTTACAGCTCTGAGTGTGGATTTATTATCTTTTTACATTAAACAAGTTAAAAATACACGTTTTATATGATGTGTGTAAAGTATTCATAGTGCATATTAAATAATTCATAGTATATACTAAATAGTTCAGAGTGGCTACTTAATAATTTATAGTGAAAAAGTATAGTAAACACTAAATAGAATAGATAGTAGATAGTAAATAATTGTGGGTGCTTAATAACTCACAGCAGATATTGAATATTCACTGTAGATTGTAAATAACTCATAGTGGATACTCAATTATTCATAGTATACAGGGACCGCTTAATTAAGTCAACATTACAGAACTCACAATGAACACTAAATTAGTGGAATGTAAAAAAAAATCATACTGGATACTGAATTATTCATATTATACAGTGACTGATTCATAGTAGATACTAAATATGTTTAGTAGATTGTAAAACAAAACTCTTACTGGATACCAAATAATCAAAGAAGATTGTAAATATTTCATAGTGAATGCTAAATTAGTAGACTGTAAAAAACTCATGCTGGATACTGAACTACTTATAGTATATAGTGACTGATTCATATTGGACACTAAATAACTTTTAGATGATAAATATTCATAGTAGACTGTAAAGAACTCATAAGGGATACTCTTATAATAATTCTTAGAAGATTGTAACAAAATAATACTGGATACTGAATTATTAAAAATAAATAGTGACTGATTTATAGTGGACAAATAATAACTAATAGTGAATACTGAATTATTCACAGTATATAGTGACTGATTCATAGTAAACATTAAATAACTCATAGTGGATACTGAATTATAGTGATTTAGTCATAATGGACAATAAATAACTAATAGTGAATACTGAATTATTTATAGTATATAGTGACTGATTCATATAGTGAACACTGAATAACTCATAGTGGATACTGAATTATAGCGATTGAGTCATAATGGACAATAAATAACTCATAGTGAATACTAAATAAGTAGTTTGTAAAAAACATGTATTCACAGTCATTATTGGCCAGCCCTAATTAATAATAATAGTATGTACTGAGAGTAATGGTGTGTATATTATACTGACTTCACTCCAGTATTTGGGCCAGTTTCTCGTGGTGGTACTCGTAGTTCTCCTGGCAGTCCTCCCAGGGCGTGAAGCGCTCGTCCTCGTGCTCTACGAACGTGTCCCAGCTGTAGGAGAAATCCAGCGGCTTCATGACCCTGAGTTTACAGCCGGCCCCGGCCAGAGCCTTCATCCCGGCCCGGTTATCCTCCTGCCCCTCCTCCTCCTCAGCCTCCAGCAGCCGCGCGGAGAAGATGTTCAGCCGCAGGGTCTTCCTCTCCTGCAGGATCTCCAGCAGCTTGGAGCAGCAGTGCGCGCAGGGGCTGGAGGACACGTACCAGGTGACCGTGTAGTTCACGGAGGGGTCGTACTGCGGCAGGATCAGCTGGAAGAAGGCCAGCTCCGCGTGAAGCCCCGCGTGCTCATCCTCCAGAAAGCCCCGCAGCAGCCCGTCCGCCCCGCTGCTCTGATCCACCAGGTAACACAGCAGCGTCTTATTGCGGCCTGAGCAGTACTCCACGTTCTTAAACTGGAACCTGAAGGAGAACGGGTCCATCCGGTCCCTGCAGAGGAGAAAACGGAGACCGTTAGAGTATAGTTACCAAAAAGGGGTAAAAGCAAGATTTAGAATGTGCAGAAATCTTCTGAAAGTGAAGAGTAGGGGTGAAAATCACAGGGTATCGAGCTATACTAATATAAAGGAACATATAATAATTCATAGTTACTTAAAAACAGTGTTAAACAAACCAAAATACTCTGTGAAGAAGCATTTAAGTGCTCTTATCTGTGGTTTCTGAGGCTGGTAACTTATCCTGTACAACAAAGGAAACTCTTACTCTTCCTTTCCTGGGAGAGTCCTGATGTTGGCCAGTTTCATCATCATTTTGCGTGTAACTGGACCGTGAGGATATCATTGCGTTCCACCTCATGGACCACAGTACAAAAAGTCTCCTTAAATTCATGAAAAATTCATAAAATATTTGGAGGTCTGTTTTTGAGGATACTTTCTTGGAGGATAAGTTCTTGAAATTGAATTTTAAATTGACTGACCTTCATTTTATTAAAGTAATTATTTACTTTTATTTACTTGGTTGAGTAGTTCTTGCCATAAAATGAATTAGACCCGCTTGTACAAAATAGATACACTTATACAAAAATACACTTATACAATAACATGTCTTTTATATTGGGGAAAAAAAGAGACAGAGAGTTTTTACTAATGTACTCTAAAATGCAATATCTTATTTTGTGGCCTTATTTATTTTGTGAGGTTTAATATTTAATTTTATTGTAGTAACTATTATACATGTAGTTGTCTCTTAAATTTTCTTTGCATGCATATGTATGTTTGAATGGATTTTTAAAGGCTATTTAAAAAAAATAATTACCAATTATACTTCTTCACAACTTTACAACTATTGCTCCTGGTAATTAACTCTTGATGAGGCACAGCTGTTAACTGAAAGCCATTCCAGGAGTAATAAAGCAGTAAGCAAGGCAAATTGGGGACTGGTCTTAGAGGCGTTTAGAGTGCATTTGATGCCACACATCGACAATGTATCACAAATGACAATAATAACAATACATTGCAATATCGATATTTTGTCCCACCCCTTGGGGCCTTTAAATAGTGACCTTTATGAAAAACATAGTAATAATTAAAGGATATTTGTGATTATTACAACGTGTAAGGTCTTGTTGGAGGTAAAAAGTGAACCTATATCGACTTCAGTGACCATCAAGAGATAACTGTGACCATTAGGAGTGTAGTGGCCTTTTGCAATAGAGCAGAGACCTATTTTAAATAGAGAATTGTGAGAAGTGTGACCTCCAGCAAGTCTAGTGAACATAAGGTGAGTGAGTAGTAGACTCAGTAGTAGTACAATACTACAATACCTACCTGACCTCTAGTGACCTTTGGTGACCTTCGAATAGACCCAAAAGAAAGTAATTGTGAAGTGAAAGATAAATGGGGTTTGTTTCTTGCAGCTTTGCATCTATTCTATCTATAGGCTGAAATGTTTGCCCATTCTTCTCTGAAGAATAGCTCATGCTCATGATGGTTGTCCTGTGAACAGATTCTCCCAACAGCCTGTAATTGTTTTAGTTGAGTTTTTTTTTTATTTTTTTTTTTTACCTTTTTATTGATTTTATTTTGTCTTTTAATTTGTCTCATTTTGGGTTTTGCCTTTTAGCCTTTTTATTTATTTTATTAATTTCATCCATTTATTTGTCTTATTAGTGGTTTTACTTTTGGCCTTTTAGCTTTTGTTTTATTTATTTTATTTTTTAAATACCTTTTTTAAATGTATTATTATTTATTTTAGTTCCATCATTTACCATTTCTTTAAGTGTGTTTATATTTTATTATACTAATTATTCTAGATTTAGTTTATTTCTTCTTAATTAAATCTTAGATTGTTTGATTTATTTTCTTTTTTATTTAAACTCATTTTTTAGTCCCTTTAAATTTGTACAATTTTTAAGCTGCACTGAAAATTATTGTATTATCAAGTGAAAATAAAGGTTGATTGATTGATTGATCTCTGCAGCTCCTCCAGAGTGACCATGGGCCTTTTGTCTGCTTTTCTAATTATATTAAGCTCTCATTGTCTTGGCCGTCAGGTGTACCCCATGTGTTGGAAAAACATTTAAACTTACATTAGCCTCACTTTTTACATTCATCCGCACTTCTGACACCAATGTTTCAGACACCAGTATATTTGATTAAGGTAGAAAACAGTGTACAAAATGATGGGAAGCTCTGGGCTCCAGTAAATCAGCGGTGCTATTTCTCATTTTTAGCTTGAAGCTAGTTCCCCAGCGCTAGTGCGGTTAGCGACCCAGTGACCTGCATATCTCCCAGTTCAGCTCCTCCATTCATCTGCGTGGATATTTTTACCGATGCTAATATTGCCCTGGAGGCTCAGATGCCAAGCCTGACAAAGCAGTGAGACAGAGTTTCGAGTTCTCCTGCAAATACACTCTGCTGAACCCTTAAAATTGCCCACAATGCAGTGCAGCTAAGCCTGTCAGATCCTGCTCTGGGGGTTTCGGGCGTAATTGCTACTGCAGTACAGAGTTTAAATGGAGCGAAATGAGGCTCCTTTACATACCGGTGGATGAAAATACCAGAGAGAATCCACAGGTTATTAATACTCACCGCTAAACACACTGTTCTTATAATACTATCTTTATGGGGGTGGAAGGGGGTGTTTGAGAACTTTTAACATTTAGCGCGACAGCAGCTAAACCTTTTTTTAGTCCTCTTTCTGTCTCTCTGTAAGAGCTAAAAAGTGTTAGTCTTCCTTTTAGGGTGTTTTCACACCAAACACTTTTCAGTTGGTCTAAACCAAAATAGCAGGTGTGAAAAAGATAAAAGGACCAAAAGGGTCAAAATTTGGTCATTTTATCTTGATTGTAATTAACTAAACTTTAGTCCAATTTCTTTGAAGTGTGTACACACTTTTTACAAGGTTTGGACTTTGTTCAGACCAATTATAGTAATTTGAGACAGGCTATTGTCATCCATTTAACAATAGAAGAAGAAAAACACCTATTCAACTGGTGTTAAACAGGTGTTGTGCTAAAATAATCTGAATTGCCATTGTGTGCCCACCTGTCATGGAGCAATTTGGACACAGCAGGTTACACTGGTGACTACTGTATCTATATATATCTATAAGGTGTAGATTCTTTATTTTTTTAAACAGAAGAAAATAAATCAGAGGGTGAATCTATGTGGATCTCTGCAGCTTCTTCAGAGTGACCATTGGCCAGTCAGGTTGCAGGTTACTTATCCATGTTTTATACATATACCATATACACCTATTATCATGGTGCTAGCTTCGCATCTAGTAAAGCATCACATACTTTTAAGGCAACTTACAAAGCAGGAAATATTCTCCAAATATTTGAGTTACGAAAACACGCATAAAACATGCTTTACATTACATTTTTCTAAATATCTTTAGCTTTGACTCTTGACTCTTTGACTGTTCTGTGTCCCAAACTGCACTTTTCTACACTTTTACTACTACACTACACTATAAGCACTAAGCACTAGCACTTATAAAGTGTTTTCTGTAGCCAATGCATCCAGATAGTGAAGGTTTTACATTATTTCTAGTCTTGACAAACAATTTATCTTAGCTAGAGTCAAAAAGAGAACTGGAAGCCATTCATTAAGCATTACAAACAGTTGTCATACATATTTTTAGACTGAGAATTTTTAGTACACTGATTAATCCAGACCCTTTTATTGCATTATTTTGGGTTTTCCCCACCCATTCTACAGTTGACTAAATCAAACAATGATCTGATTGTCTGATTCAACACTTTGTTGGCAAGAAGATTAATCTTGCTTAAATAGAAATCCTCTGATTTAAACAGTCGTAGGATTAGAAAAAAATCTATCAAATACTTAAAGGGTCTACAAGAAAAGTTTGTGCCCCTTTTACTTTTAACTAAACATGCAATTCCAGAATGAGAAAGGATCTTAAGCCTTAACTCATATTTCTTTAAAAAATAATTTAGTTTTTTTTTTTTTATAAAAAAGTAAAAGAGTGGAGTAGATTTTTGGCACTTGTTAAGGAAATTGTTTTTTTTAGTTATTTATTAGCCTTTGTAATACTTGGTCCTTTGTACTTTAGCCTATTATTATTATTAATATTAGTTTATCGCTAATTCTTAAAGTATGGCTATGCATTTGTATCATGCATGTAATGAACATATTTATGTTGAAAATGTAAAGTAATTTAAGAACTCAATAAACAAAGCTTAAAAAAAGCATTATAGACAGTTTTTCTGTTTCAATAGCAAAGTTTTTAGGTGTTAAAACCACCTGGTTCCCACTAAGAGATAAATACACACACTCCCTCAGTGTGTGTCAGTGATTTCCTCTGGCAGCTGGACTCACGGACCCCCGGTCTCTCACCGAGCCAAAATTAAAGCGTCTGATTCTGCTGCCAGTTCATGTCTCACAGATAAGCTCCTAAAGCCCCGTGTAATCAGGGCTGCTGCACCAAATTCTCTAATTAATCACAATCGGACAGCAGCCATATCACGCTAATAAATCTACCAGCTATGCTAAGAGCCCCCCTGACCATTTAACAAAATAACCTGGACATGAAGTTAAATATCACACGGCTTTGAGATCGCAGAGCTGCAGACAACAGAAAGCGCTAACAGCTAATATAAACTGCTGCATTAGCGGAAGCTAACTGGTATGTAATCGCGTTTTACTGTAGAGTATCAAATCAAATCACAGGTTTACTGCCTCTAAAACTCTTAAAATGAAGCTTCAACATTAAACATACACAATATTCCACCCAAATGCAGATAATTAACCAACGCATGCTTGTTTGGGTCATAGATTTTTTTTTTCTACAAAAAAAAATTCCAGCCACAGAAAAAAAGTCTTCACTGATTACTATGTTACTCTGGATCTCTGCAGCTCCTTCAGAGTGACCATTGGCTTCTTAGCTACTTCTCTAATGATTGCTCTCTCCTTGCTTGGGCTGCCAGTTTAGGTGGACAGCCATGTTACAGGCTACTGTGCTATGTGCTATATCTATCCACCTATTAGCATGGCGCTAACTGCACATCTAGTAAATCATCCCTTACTTTCCTTAAAATGTGTGTTCAGTTGAGAAATATCTAATCAACTTTAGAATTAATTAGATTATGTAGTTTCTAACACTAATTTTTCCCCCTCCTGGAAATACTTTTGTGTAACTTGGGATGCAAAATGTATGTTAGCCTTTTAGCACCTCTAAAAGACTAAATAAGTGACTAAATTTGCATTATAAACAGAGAAAAGTGAGATATTTTTAGTGACTCTCTATGAGGCTTTGTCCTTTAAGAGTTTGTCAGTACTGACCGTTAGGAATGTAGCATTTATATATCAACCACTTACGCCGTCCTTGGTGAGGTATTTGACCTTTAGAGTGGTGTGTGTGGGTGTGTGTGTGTGTGTGTGTGTGTGTGGGGGGGGGGTTAGATGGACATTTATAAGGACGTGATGAGAGAGAGACGACGGGCCAGAAGGCCAAGGGTCTGATAAACTCACAGAATGCGTTAGGAGACGTTAGCCATTAGCCCGTAGACATTCGGAAGTGTGATTCAGTAAATAAATATGTATAAATCATGAATAATGCCTCAGAACTCCAGTAATAATGCAAAGAAAACAAGTACTCATATTCATAAAGTTTTAAGAGTTCAGAAACCAATATTTGGTGGAATAACCCTGGTTGGTTTTTAATCACAGTTTTAATTTCATGCATCTTGGCATCATGTTCTCCTCCACCAGTCTTACACACTGCTTTTGGATAACTTTATGCTGCTTTACTCCTGGTGCAAAAATTCAAGCAGTTCAGCTTGGTTTGAAGGCTTGTGATCATCCATCTTCCTCTTGATTAAAAAAGCGTTCCTCATAACTTTAGCGTACATGGGACTGGAGAAAACAGTTAGCAATTTTAGAACGTTCAATCTGATACCTTTTCTGGATGTTATTAAAAGTATTTACATAAGATTTTTAAATGTTCTGCTAACGTTGCTGAAATGTTTCTTGTGTCGAAGTTCTTTTTTTTTTTTTTTTACTTTTTTAACGTTTCCCTAATGTTAGCATTCGTCTAGCTGGGAATGTTACAATGTAACATTGTAATAACATTGTGTTACAAACCGTTACTATGTCACAGTTTTCAGAACATTGCTGAAACATTATTTCTGTAAAGAAAAAGGCTAATCTTCCAGAAACATTTTTGTGAAACATTCTTATAACATATCAGGATTATACTGTATCTGGATAAGGCCAAGTTACATAAAAACCTAAGTTTAAACACATACAAGATGCTTTTTTAAACAGATACAAACCAACTTTCTTTTGAACACTTAATTAAACCAACTATATAAGCAACTATTAACACCTGTGTTAATAGTTGTGAGGTATTATCTTGTGAGTGAATTTGATCGTACACTGGCCAATGTGCTCGTGGCAAGGCGTACACCATGGAAAGGCATAGTAGGCCTACAATAATGATGATATTACAATACTGTGATTGTGTAATACACTCAATATATTACAGTATAATTATCTACAATACTTTACAGCATCTTCTGTTACTGAAGAGGATAAAATACTACTAAATAATCAAATGGATTTATTGGTGTTTCAGTTTTACACAATTTAAACACCAACATCCCTCACCGCATGTTTATTAAGCCTATTCATTAGATTATAATGCCACCATGTGGAGTAACGAAGCAGTAAGTCTAATTGAGGGGGGTGACTCTTAGAGAGTTTAGAACTCCTATGTTTCAATAAAAATATATATCTATATTTGACACCACGTTTCGATAAAGTATCGCAAACGATTTTACCAAATTGAAAACCTCTGAATTACATAAATAAAGAGGAAGATGGATGATCAATCCATCAAACCACCAAACTGAACTGCTTGAATTTTTGCACCAGGAGTAAAGCATCATAAAGTTATCCAAAAGCAGTGTGTAAGACTGGTGGAGGAGAACATGATGCCAAGATGCATGTGATTAAAAACTGTGATTAAAAACCAGGGTTATTCCACCAAATATTGATTTCTGAACTCTTAAAATTTTATGAATATGAATTTGTTTTCTTTTTTGCATTATTATTTGAGGTCTGAAAGCTCTGCATCTTTTTTTGCTTTTTTGTTATTTCAGCCATTTCTCATTTTCTGTAAATAAATGCTCTAAATGAGAATATTTTTATTTGGAATTTGGGAGAAATGTTGTCTGTAGTTTATAGAATAAAACAACAATGTTCATTTTACTCAAATATAAACCTATAAATAGCAAAATCAGGGAAACTGATTTAGAAATTGAATATCGAGATATTGATATATTGTTCCACCACTACAGCAGTGTGTGTGAAGGCCACTCACCCAGTGATGGTTTCGAAGGGGGGCAGCTCCATTGGTTCTGGTTTCTCTAGCCCGGGTTCGCCGGGTGCACCGTTGGCCACCGCCGCATCCCCATTGGCCACGTTTTTGCCGTTTCCGTTTACCTTCCCTCCATCCTCTTCTTTCTTTTCCTCCTTCTTTTCCCCCGCTTTCTCCTTCCTCCGGGCTGCAAGCCTGGAGCTCACACCACCGTTACCCTTCTCCGCCATCACTGACCCTCACACACACCGGAGGGGCCTGTATTTATAACTGCCTGTGTGTGTGTGTGTGTGTTAGTTTGGGGGTGGATAGAAGGGTCCTCAGCAGCTGCTGTGTGTGCTATATAAAGTCTGTACCTCGGCAGGACTGACAAATAAACCAGATGACACACACACACAGATGCACCGCGGTGTTCACTTTATTTTGTCCACCTACCTTGTAGAAACACTCACTGGCCACTTCATCAGAAACACTGAATCGGAAACACTGAATTACATGGGGCACAATTTTTTAAAGTGTCAGCATTTTAATAGTATTATACAGGGCCAAATTTAAGTGATCTATAAGCGAGCAGCTTGATTTTGGGCGTGTCAATGTGTCTTTGCTATCGTATTGACAGGAAAAGTACACCTTGCACAGCTCAAAACACACACAAAACTCATGTACTAATTCTCTTAATTAATCATGGTTGTGGATAAATTTGGGCATAACGTAAAATAAATCAATCAGGGTGTCTCTTGCTCATCATTCCCTTTATTAAGAACCAGGTGAGCTCTGACTTTGGTGGATTGCTATTGTAACGGTGCAGCTACCTGGACGTGTTCAACAAACTCTTCTCAGCAGAGGAAACTGAGCTGCTGGTTGACGCTGTGAAGGAGCTCCAGCTCCATCTTTTTATTTTTGATATTCTGTTTATTGTTGATGTAAAAGTTGGGTTTTTGCACTGCTGCTTTGAGCAAGATAGCAATGAACATCTTGACTGTTGGCGTCTGTCTAGGTTGTATTCAGTCAGTGGAGCTCCTGCGTTTTCTGCTCCCAAGATAAACAAGCAAAACTCCAGAAATGTACCTGAACACACCTCATTTCCAGAACACCACGCCCATCAGTGTAGATATATTCAGAAGCACTGCTGCTATTTAAACGAAGCAGGATGAAGTTGTGAAAATAGACTGTTGGCAGAATGTAAGATAGCGATGAGCATCACGACGCACCTAAAATACTTAAAACTGTGTTTTTAAAATAGGGATGTAACCAATACTTTTGGCTGAGAGTAAATGTGTGATTAGAATTGCACTGCTGAGTTACAGGTATGATTAGATTAGCACTGCTGAGGTACAGGCATGATTAGATTAGCACTGCTGAGGTACAGGCATGATTAGATTAGCACTGTGGAGGTACAGGTATGATTAGATTAGCACTGTTGAAGTACAGATATGATTAGAATAGCACCGCTGAGGTACAGGTATGATTAGATTAGCACTGCTGAGGTACAGATATGATAAGAAGAGCATGAGGTACAGGTATGATTAGAATAGCACCGCTCAGTTACAGATATAATAAGAAGAGCATTACTGAGGTACAGGTATGATTAGATTAGCACTGCTGAGGTACAGGCATGATTAGATTAGCACTGTGGAGGTACAGGTATGATTAGATTAGCACTGCTGAGGTACAGGTATGATTAGATTAGCACTGCTGAGGTACAGGTATGATAAGATTAGCACTGTTGAGGTACAGTTATGATTAGATTAGCACTGCTGAGGTACAGGTATGATTAGAATAGCACTACTGAGTTACATTTATAACTAAATAAGCAATGCTGTGGTACAGGTATAATTAGAATAGCACCGCTGAGGTACAGGTATGATTAGAAGAGCACTGCTGAGGAACAGGTATGATTAGAATCGCACTACTGAGGTACAGGTATGATTAGAATAGCACTACTGAGGTACAGGTATGATTAGAATAGCACCGCTGAGGTACAGGTATGATTAGAATAGTACCGCTGAGGTACAGGTATGATAAGAAGAGCATTACTGAGGTACATGATTAGAATAGCACTGCCGAGGTAAATGTTTTGTGCTTTCTGCCTACTGAAATATCTGTTGAGTTGTGTGTTTAATAAATGCAATAATATATTTAGGTTCTTTAATTGCTTCTGTGGTGAAGAAGTGGCTACATTAATAAACCTGTATTCAGCCTGTGGCCCATTGTTTCATTTTGTTCTGTTTTTTATTTTGCTGAAAATGTTTTTTTTAAGTGCATCATCTATTAAAACATATATCTTTAACATAATGGAGAAACACATTAACGGTGTTATGCAGCAGAAATTGTCTCCAAATGGAATCAACCTTTCAGCCTAGACTGGCATTAACACACATTCACCACAATGTGGCAGCAAATACTTTTTCACTATTGCTGAGGAGCTGCTGCCTTATGGATAATAGTGAGCTGTGCTTCAGGTAACATACACACTCTGTGACACAATCTGTGACAAAGGTGTGAATAGTATCTCTATTCATTACTCTGTAGGTAGAATAGAGTATAGATACTAGTGCTTAAGAAAATACTTCTGTAGAAGTTAAAGAAGGATCAACTCAAGCTTTTTACTCTTTAATTAAATGTACTGATTTTAAAACTACTTAAGGTATTAAAGTAAACGTAATGTTAATGTTGATAAAATAATTTGGGATTTTGCACTAGGCTCCTCCCTAGTGTTTCAGCTGCATATATGCTCATTAAAAATTAATGTATTTTAGTAGAATAAAGTAAATATATAAAAGAAGTTTAGATGGGCTGGAGTTTGTCTCTTGAGTCTCTACACGGATCATCTTCATACTAGGCTACATACGTCTGCTATGTTCTTACTGGAGTGTGTGTGTGTGTGGGGGGGGGGTGGTTGTGTGTGCAGGTGTGATGAATCACAGTATAAACCAATAGGGAGTCGGAATGGTATATGTAGAGATGGTATCTCTACATCCAATCACAATCAGATTCACTCTGGATGGATCTGGATGGAGAGTTTTATCTGGATAGGGGTTTTATTGAACATTTTTTGTTAGTACACAGCTCTAATTAAGGCCTTCAGTAATCACCATGCTAATTGATTGGTGTGGCACAGTGGATAACACCACTACCTGCCAGTGAGCTACCCTATCACGTGGGAGACTGGGGTTCAATTCCAGCTCTGGGTGACTGAATGCTACTACTACATTGACTCCTCACTGTACACTGGCCCTTTCTCTGTAATAGGTTTCACAGCTCCAGTGTGAACATAAAGAATCTGATTACTTTTGAAGTTGGGGTGAGATGTGGATTTGATTGATGGGTTTCTGGGGGGGGGGGGGGTGTAATGGGGCTATTGTGGGAGTTGTGATGGTTTTGTGTGTTTATGTGGGTGGGTCTGTGTGTGTGTGTGTGTGTGTGGAACTGGATAGTGGGGGTGGGAACAGTGCTTTAGTAAAAGAATAACTAAAACTGAAACCCCTCTTAAAACACCCCCACACACACACACACACACTCTCGCCCTCCACGGGCTATTTTCCACGGACAGTTTCTGTCTGTCTGGCGCCCTCAGCCACACACACACACACACACACACACACACACACACACAATCCGCACCGGGGTTCCAGGGAATGTTTTGGTAAATGTGTAACAGTTAAGCAGGCTGAATGACCACAGTGTGTGTGTGTGTGTGTGTGTGTGTGTGTGTTGCTCAGTCTTTGTTGCTTAATAAATAACATCCAGTTAATCAAGTCTGATTCAGTCTAGTGTAAATCTCAGCTGGACTGAAGTGAACTGAATTAAACTTAGCAGAACTGAACTAAAGCCAAATGAAAAAACTGGGAAGGGTTGAATGAAATTGATCTGAATTGAATTAAATGGAATTGAATTACCATAACTGAATTAAACTGAACTGAGCTAAAGTTACATGAACTCCATTAACTGGACTGAATTAGACTGAATTAGATTAAACAAACTGAATTGAGCTGAACTGAATTAAACTAAATTAAAAGAACTAAACTGTAATCAAATAAAGTTACTTGAATTTAATTGGATTCAACAG
Source organism: Astyanax mexicanus (assembly GCF_023375975.1). NCBI lineage: Eukaryota > Metazoa > Chordata > Actinopteri > Characiformes > Acestrorhamphidae > Astyanax > Astyanax mexicanus. Next base: position 31,944,965 of record NC_064431.1, read on the forward strand.
AGCCAAGCTGAACTGAACCAAACTGAAACACACACACACACACACACACACACACACACACACAGAAAGACTATGTCAGGGTATAAATGCTGCTCTCCAGCATTCCTGAGGTTGAGCGGAAAAGGGGGCGGGGCTGAACGCAGTTGTGAAATGTGGGAAAGGACAGGTAGAGTTACCTGGACAGGTGTTTTATATCTGCAGGAAAAACTGACGAAAAAAAGAGTCCAAACGCGTCACGGAACCACCCTCAATACAGCTGTCAATCATACATGCGCAAACACACACCTGACTCATCCTGAATCTGCAGAACCAAGCTCACCTTCAGAACCTCTGATTCCATCCATCTTTTACAGCACAGGATACATAATACAGTGAATTTAAACTGAGCTTTGATGTTAAGATGTGCAGCAGAGCAGATCTCTATGGAGTCAAAAAAGGGTCATAAGCTCCAGCTGCAGTTGTGAATTTTGACCCTGTTTTGACGCCTGATTAATGAACCAATAGGAAAGCTTTATCCGGACCAATCAGATTACGGGGTTTGTTTAACCAATCAGAACAATGGGTGCATGCAGTTGTTTAAACGCAGTTACAAGTTTCATACATTTGTGACTTCTGTTTTACAAACTCAAAATCTTTATGACCCTTTTTTGACTCCATAGATTTTAACATTTTGCAATTTAAGCATGCAATTGTTTTTTCACCAAAAAGTTCTACCTTGGGATTGAATAACCATGCATTATCCTCTTGTTATTGTGTGCGTGAGACATGTTGTGTGCACTGGGTTCACCAGGGGGCAGCAGAGAGCTTCTGAATGGCGCCTCCCGCACACCTGCATACACAGTAAACATACTGCACAGGTAAACACAGGTGAAGTTCAGACACAGACAGCGCCTAATGAAGCTCAACATATCAACACACACACACCTGCAGCCAGACTGGACTCACTATCACCTTCACCATCACCTTCACTATCACCTTTACCTCCACGTTCACCACATTCTACATTATTTCACCCCACCACCATCATTAAAATCACCTTTACCACCAACACCTTCACCATCAGCTCCCTTACCACTACCTATAAGATCACCTTTACCACCACCACTTTCACCACCACCTTCACCACTACCTATAAGATCACCTTTACCACCACCACTTTCACCACCACCTTCACCACTACCTATAAGATAACCTTTATCACTAACACATTTACCACTAGCTCATCCACTACCACCTATAAGATCACCTATACCACTAACCCAGCTCCTCCATCACCTTTACCACCAACACCTTCACCACCCAGCTCCACCTTCACCTCCTATAAAATCATCTTTACCACCAACACCACCACCTTCACTACCACCTACAAGATCACCTTTACCAGTAACCCCTTCACCACCAGCTCCTGCACCACCTTTACCACCAACACCTTCACCACCAGCTCCTTCACCACCACCTATAAGATCACCTTTACCTCCAACACCTTCACCACCACCTGTAATATCACCTTTACCACCACCACCTTCACTACCACCTACAAGATCACCTTTACCAGTAACCCCTTCACCACCAGCTCCTTCACCACCACCTATAAGATCACCTTTACCTCCAACACCTTCACCACCACCTGTAATATCACCTTTACCACCAACACCACCACCTTCACTACCACCTACAAGATCACCTTTACCAGTAACCCCTTCACCACCAGCTCCTTCACCACCACCTATAAGATCACCTTTACCTCCAGCACCTTCACCACCACCTTCACTACCACCTGTAATATCACCTTTACCACCAGCTCCCCCACCACCACCTATAAGATTACCTTCAACACCAGCTCCTCCATCACCACCTACAAGATTACCTACCACCTGCCACCCTCTTCACTATCGCTTTCACCACTTGCTTCACCTAAACCTGCAGAAAATAATGCACCAACTGGATTTAACAATTTGTTTTAGCTTTGTTGCTTATTTGTAATACATTTTATACAGTTGGAAATGTTGTTATTTCTATTTTAAATGAAGCAACATTTGTAAAGTACATGTATTTGTGAGATTAGCCGAATAAAAAACAAATCTCTTCTGCCAGTGATTTTGAGCCTCTGATTGGCAGCACCTGTGATCATGGGCTCATGGTTCTAGTGGTCAGTGGGTTTTTGCTCCAAGAATCAGTTTAATGCCACGTTTGGCTGATATGGATAGAGCCTGTGTGATAGAACAACTTCAAACTGGTGTTTTCATCGAAACCAAGTTCCAGCATTTTTTGTGAGCAATGGTACCAGTATCTCCAAACTCCAAACTGATGCCAAGTTCTAGATAACGGGGGATGGAGAGAGAGTATCAGAGACAGGGTGTGAAGTGGGCGACCTAAGAAGATCCTCAAACATGAAACAAGTCAATGGCAGAGAAGATTTGACATTTTATTTATAGGTGCAATCCACATCTGCATCCCACAAACGCAGGTTCCTCACAAATGTGGCGTCATTTAATAAATAAATAAGTTAACTGGTTTTCCATCAATATAAGATTTATTACCAAGAAGCAACAAAGAAATGCCAAATCTATCAAACACACATTTCCTTAGTTTTTGTGCTTTGTGTTATTTAATGCAATACTCTTATACAAATTAGAATTCGTTATTTGTTACTTTGACATACAATAATACTCTAATTTCACCTGGTTCAGCTTTTTTTTCACATGCAAAATAAGCAACATATTTTCAGATCTGTTTTTACTTCTTTATTAATCATTAATTATTTTTATTATTATAAGCTGATAGGAGGCTATCATAACCTGACTCATTACAATAAACTGCCCTACATTCAACACACACACACACACACACACAATGAGCGTGTGTGTGCGACTGGCTGTGAAAAGCACCAACATTGAGTAAACATTACCCAGCCAGCCAGCATCAAACTGAAACCTGCGATAAAGCTGCACGCACACACACACACACACACACACACACACACACACACACACACTCACACAGACACACACAGAGAAACACACACACTCTGGGTAAACAGTAAATATTAGCGAGAATGACTTCATTGCCTGAGTGCAAACACACTGTAGAGGTAAAGAGAGTGTGGAAAATGGGGCTATGTCAATATAGCAGTGTGTGTGTGTGTGTGTGTGTGTGTTTTGTATGCCAACTCCACAGTAAGAGAAAGAGAGGGAAAGAGTCGGAATAAAATGAAAGCAAAAAGAAATAGAACAAGAGAGACAGACAGAAAAGGAAAGAGAGAGAGAGAGGCAGAGACAGAAAGAAAGGGATAACAGAGTGATAGGAAGAAAGAAAATAGAAAGAAAGAGAGAGCAAGCATTATAGAGAGAGATAGAAAGATAGCAATAGAAAAAGAAAAGATAGAGAGACAAGAAAGATGATGAGAAACAGGAGGAGAAAAGAAAGAGTACAGAAAGAATAAGAAACAGAAAAAGAGAAAATAGGGAGACATAACTAGAGTGAGAGAGAAAAGTAAATAGAAAGAGAGTTATCAAAAATTAGAAGAAATATAAGAAACAGAAATATATATATACATTGCTGTAAATAGTAGTTGCCCCTTAGATTTAATTTTTTTTTTTTTGCTTTTTTGTCATACTTACTTTTTCAGATTATCAAACAAAGTTTAATATGAGACAAGTATAACCTGAGTAAATATAAAAAGCACTTTTTAAATGATGATTTCATTAATTAAGGAAAAAAAATCAATCCAAACCAACTTGACCCTTTGAAAAAAACTATAATTAAAAATAATTGCCACCCCCTGAATTAACTGTGATTAAAAACATGTAGTTCATGTGGTTCAGTGTTACTAACCACAACCAGGCCTGATTACTGCCAGACCTGTAGAATCAAGAAATCACTTAAATAGAACCTGTCTGAGAATATGAAGCAGATAAAAGATCTCAAAGAACTACACATTATGCCCAAATCTGAAGAAATTCAACAACAGATGAGAAAATCATTAGTCATTGATCATCTATCAGAAGTCTGGAAAAGATTATAAAGTCATTTCTAAAGCTTTGAGACTCCAGAGAACCACAGTGAGAACTATGGTGGAACAGTGGTGAACCTTCCCAGGAGTAACCGTCTTAAACAAATTACTCCAAAAGAGCATGGACAACTCATCCAGGAGGTCAGAACAAAAGAGCCTAGAACAACATTTAAAGAACTGTAGGCTTCATATGCCTTAGTTAAGGTAAATAATGTGTCAATGATGCAATAATAAGAAAGAGACTGGGTGAAAATGGTATCAAAACACTTGATTTCAGATGTTGCACATCCTTGTTTGGTTAGGTTTAGGGGCAAATACTCTTTCACATAGGAACAAGTTGGTTTTATTAGATTATTTTCTTCCTTTTATCAATAAAATTATCATTTAAAAAACTGATTTTTACTTAGTATTTACTCAAATTGTATTTGTCTGATATTAAAAATTAGAAAAATGTAAGTATTATAAAAAAGCAAATAGAAAAATATATATTATTAGGGTTCAAATACTTTTTCACAGCACTGTTAATACAAAATAAAGAGATTGAGAGACTGAGAAAAAGAGTGATATATATATATATATATACAGAGAGAGAGACAGAAAGAGAGAGAAACGGGGGGAGGGGGGTCATTAATTTAATGTGTGAGAGAGGTGACGTTAGTTTATCAAAACAATTCACAAGAAAATGACAGAGAGAGAGAGAGAGAGAGAGAGAGAGAGAGAGGTTGGCGGTGCACCAGTCATGTGTCTCTCTCAGTGTGTGTGTGTGTGCGTGTGTGCGTGTGTGTCAGAGGGGTGTTAGACCTGTTTCTGTGGAATTCCCCCTCCCAGCGCGAAAACTCACCTGGCCCCGCCCTCATCAGCACCTTATATAAACACAGGTAGACGCAGCTCAGGTAAAGGCAGAGACTAGACACTCACACTCACACACACACACACTCTCGCTCTTACACACACTCGCTGAGAGGTCTGCGCAGCGGCTCACACACACCTGAGTGGATTACTTGGCTACAACTTGACCTCTTGACCCTGAGTGGACCTGTACTTCTCACCTGCACCTATACCTGCACAGGCAGACAGGTAAAACACTCACCTTTAAAAATCACATTTATACACACCTGCACCTGTACCTGTAATACACACACACTTACACACACGTAAAAACTCTAAAGTTTCCATTATTAATATCACTATTCATTATTAAGCAAATGTATAAATACATATATATATATATATATATATATATATATATATATATATATATATATATATATATATATATATATATATATATAATTTTTGTTTTAATCAGTTTCTTTTAATATTTGCATCAAAATTTGTACCATTTCTTCTATTAATCACTGTATAACATTAATTATAATGATAAATATGCATTATATAGCTTCGATTATATGTATATATTTAGTCTATGATTCCTCATTTCAGATCTGCAATGGCTTCGAGTGAGCTGAGTCACATCCTCAACAACGCCAATGCTAACCTGTACCCATCCGAGTCCCAGCCCACACTCACCACTATGATGGTTTCCAGTATGATCCGCAGCCCCCATCTCCTGGACTTCTCCAGCAGCACAGCATCACATGGTAAGACCTTAAAAAAGCGTCAAAACATGATCATTTAGCCAATACTTTAATTTAATTGGCTAATTTAATACCTTAGCATGCGATTTCTAGTCATTTTAACCAATGAAAGTAGCAAATTATTAAGAAAATTGAACAGCAATCAGAACTAATACTTGTTAAATCATATTAAAAGTAACATTTGAATTAGTTTTCTTGCTTAGATATATATGTTTTGCTTTGTAAACACATCAGTTTATAGTATGCATGATCTGTAAGCTCTAAATTCAGTAGATGAGTTGAGATGATTGTCAGAATTTGATGCCAGCTAGCTGATTTATCTATTTTTTATAGAATCAAAATGAACTAACCAAACTTACAGTATGTTCAAAGTATGAACACCTGAGCGATTGTAGAAAAACATTTTTTTCATGCATTTCAACCATCTAAACTCTTAATCTAAATTAATCTAAACTTCTAAGTGAAGTGAAAAGTGAGCTAACATTTGTATTCTTCACTACAGTGTACAAATTATGATTTTTAGCAATGCATATTAAGTATATTTTAGCTCTAATGTTGAAAAACTACCCATACTTTTGCTTAACACCATTTTTTTCCTTTTTAATGCAAAAATGCTTAAAAGATAAGCTCAAAAGCTCTCTTTAGTTGTTAGCGTAATGCTTAGTAAATTTTTAACAAATACTACTGTTTATACAACTATGTACAGTTTTGTATGACTAACCTAAACAAAGCTAATCTAAACTTCTAAGTGAAGTGAAAAGTGTGCTAACATTTGCATTCTCTACTCTAGTGTTCAAATTATGCTTTTTAATAATAAATATTAAATATATTTTAGCTCTAATGTTGACTAAGTACCCATACGTTTTACTTTGTAACAGTTTTTCTGCCTTTTATTCTGCAAAAATGCTAAAAACACAAGCTCAAAAGCTCTCTTTAGTTGTTAGCGTGACAATTAGCAAATACTAATGTAAAACTGTATGTACAAGGTTAGTATGACTAACCTAAACAAAGCTTGTAAATGTAGCTGCATGTAGCAATCAATCTCCAAGCAGCCTCCAAGTTAACGATCTGAATCAACAGTTAGCCAACGTCTTATCTCAGCAGAGCGTTAGCGTTAGCGGGAAAGGGCACAGGCTAGCCAGACAGGGTTAGGCTTTACAGTGACTTCATCTGCTGGCTGTAAAATCATTAACCCAGGGGAATGTTTAACGTCCCCCGCAGCCAGTCCTCAGGAATGTGGCCTTTTCATCTCCGTGTGTGTTTTTCTAAAGACACAAGCTTTTAGTACTAACTCGCTAAGCGCTAGACGCTAAGCACTAAGTGCTAAGAGCTAGGGCTAAGAACTTGAAGGCGGCGGTTTTGCAGGAACTGTTGCCAAGATCAGATAAGTTTGTTTTACTTCAGGTGAAACAGTTAGTCAGTTAAAGTGGTTTCTTGTTTCTCATTGTTGCCGCCAAACCTGTGTTTGCTCACCCTGCAGCTAATAAACCTGAGCTTGACCTCTAAACCTCCCGTCCTCCCACACAACCATTAAAAAATGGAGGGAAATGTATTAATTGGAGTTTTTGAGTTCGTCTCCTGTTTCGTACTGTTTGTTCAACTGACTTAAGCTACGTAGGCATGTCACGATAATTACATTTTATCGATTAATCGTACAATATATGGACATGACCATAATAATATAATAATAATATGCTAATATGGTCTTAATGGTGTTAATTTGTATGTCTGTTCACATATTAAAAGTGAACAGTATTTTAGCCAGTTATGCTAAATGATCCATCAGTGCTTTGTTAGGACGCTTTGTTCTATAGTCATTGTCATGTCAGTGGCATTTAAATGGTCTTTAAAAAATGACAATAAAGCAAAAAAACAACTTTACAGGAGAATTTCTTATGAAACCTTCTCAACTTTCAATGGAAATCAATGAAAACAGTCGATTAAATTTATTTCAGGCTATTTTGGATAATTTCTATTTGTTCATTCATCAATTTTTTTTTTAACATTGACAAATCGAGAAAAATTGAGATATTTTTAGGGCTGACCAACAAACTGTGCCCCTTCTTCTTCAGGTCTTTGGCACCAGGTGAACCCACAGTACTGGACCAAGAGGAACGTCCTGGACTGGATCGAGTTCCACGTGGAGGACAGCAAATTTGACGCCAGGTTGCTGAACATGGAGTTCTGCAACATGGATGGAACCGTGCTGTGCCAGCTCAGCCGAGAAACCATGACCGGCATGTTTGGCCTGGGGTTCGGAGAGCGTCTCTACCAGAGCCTGGAAGTGCTCAAAGCCAGACATGGTGAGTGAAGAGGGGGCTGGAGTACAGTTAGCTTTATGGGTACCACTTTAAAATAAGACTACCCTTATAAAGTGTATAATTTATAAATAGTTTATCAATTAAATTATTAATTATTATTGATTGAATTGTAAATGCCTTAAAAACCATTGATAAACTGTTACAACACTTAATAATAAATAGTTAAACATAATTATAAATATGTTAATATGACAGGTTTAATGCTTACAAAAAGTAAGGTCAGAATCTATAAAGATTATAAAGATAAAAGAGGGTTGACAGTAGAAATGAGTGTGGAATTACTCATTTATTTTGCTTAATTCTGCTCACTTTTGCGATTTATTTCTGTTTATGTGTTATAAATGTATGAACTGCTTATTAATGGTTATTAATGTGTATTAATAACCATTAATAAACACCTTTATAAACCATTTATAAACCCTTCATAAAGGTAGTCTTATTTGGAGTGAAAATGGTACCGCTTTCTGTTTGTTTAAGCTAATTTAGCTCATTTTAAGCAGTAAGTTTGTATTTTGATGTCTAAACTTGTTAGATTAGGTGCTTATAGTTCATTTTTAGTGCACTTTAGTCAAGAACATTTAATAAAAATGTTTTAAAATGCTTGAAAGCTGTTGAGTTTCTAGTGTAATCCAATTGTCTACCACTAATCAAAGCTTGTAGAGGTAATCAACCGGCAAACCAGTTAGCAAACAAGTTAGAATTAGCAATAGTTTACTGATTTCTCTACTTGTTGTTCTTCTCAGTGGACGATCTCACGCAGAACTGCACTCTGAATGAGACCTACGAGCTTCTGGACGACTTCCTGCTGGGGTTTCCTCAGGGTCTCGGTCTGCTGGACACCGTGGTCGTTAATAATGCACCCATAGGTGAGCTGCCCATCCAACACATCCTGTATTATGTTAAAGCAGCGGAATTGATCCAGATTATTAAGATAATAAACGTCTATGCTAATGCTATGCTAATGCTAAGCTAATGCTAACTTTTTATTCTTCTTATTCTTTGTTAATAGATAAGAAGGAGACTCCAGACTTCGGCTACTACAGCGACTACAAGACCCAGCTGACGCCGGGCAGCGACAACGGCTACGACTCTTATTCCGAGAGTCTCCAGAGCTCCACCACAGGTCATTATTATTATTATCTCCTTATCTGATCTTCTCTTAAACTCTTGTAGTAACTCAATATGTCCTAGGTGATTTTCATAGAGTCCATGATGAACACTTATAATAACCAATAAAACATCAAAAATAATGAATAGAGAATGCCCACAGAATTATTCAATATAGATACTGAATAATCCTCAAAAACTACAAAATAACTCATAGTGGATACTGAGTAATGGATAGTGGCTACTGAATGATTCATGCTGCATACGTAATAATCAGTAATACATAGAAATTGTGCATAGTGAATGAGTACATACATGACTACACACAGAATCATTTACAGTGGATACTTAGTGATTAACAGTAGAAACAAGATTATTCATAGTAGATACTCAATCATACATTAAACTATTGACTAATTCATAGTGCATACATAATAATTATGAGTTATTGTGGATACATAATAATCTATTAATACTATGGAGTAGTTCATAATGGATATTTAATTATTAATAGTAGAAATGTAACAATGTATGCTGGATGCCTAATAATCCATTAAGAACTATGGAGTAATTCATAGTGGATACTTAATATTAGAAACAAGATACATTATAGTGGATACATAATAAATAATAGTAGAAATAAGACAATTCATAGTGTATCTTAAATGAGTAATAATAGAGTAAGTAGACAAATAGTGGATACTCAATCATTCATGAAACTACTGAGTAATTCATACTGGATACAAAAGTATCCGTTAACACTATTGAGTTATTCATAATGGGCTCTTAATATTTAATTGTAGAACATAGATAATTCATAGTGAATATTAAATAATCCATAAAACATCTACATAGTGGATAGTAGAAATGAGGTAATTCATAATGGATAATTCTTTGTAGATGTTTAATATGAATAGTAAATCTGCTGTTTAGGGTAAAATAAATCAAATAAAGTATTACATATTAATCATTAGACATCAGATCAGCTCTAAATCTCTCTTTTTCTATTTAATTCCAGGCAGTTTTCTGAACCCGAGTTCTCCAGAATCCACCATGAGCGACTCTGATCCAGAGTATTACCCCATCCCATCAAGTGAGTACTGATTATCACACATGTTAAATAAAATATATATAAAAACATTTCATATACGCTGGTAAAGAAGCTCAATATTAATTTTGGATGTTTTTTGTGTTCTCCCCACAGAGAGCTTTATAAAGCAGGAGCCTTTGGAGAGGAAGAAGAGAGGAAGGCCTCCTAAACTCAGCCGCGGCTCCGAACACTTTGTGGAGACCAAGAAAAACAAACACTGTGAGTTTTTACCCACCAGTAGCTTCTAGCCTTTCCTTTACAAACCATAGCTATTAATCTGCAGCAGCTAATCGATGGGCTTTTTATATAGATATTTATTAACTTTGTGCTCTGACCCCGCAGCTCCTCGCGGTACACACCTGTGGGAATTCATCCGGGACATCCTGATCCACCCGGAGAAGAACCAGGGCCTGATGAAGTGGGAGGACCGCAGAGACGGCATCTTCAAGTTCCTGAAGTCGGAGGCGGTGGCTCAGCTCTGGGGCCAGAAGAAGAAGAACAGCAGCATGACGTACGAGAAGCTCAGCAGAGCCATGAGGTCAGCACCAATTTATTATTATTATATGCTACATATTATAAGTGTTGAATCAGTTAATCCTGTTATATATAAGTTGAATTTATTTAATAAAATCAAGGAAACCGGTTGCCTTAAAAATGGGGAATGGGGAATAAAAACTTAATTCTAAATGAAATAAAAATATCTATTTATTACAAATAAAGGGGAAGTTGATTTATTTGTAAGGTAGCCCAGGGGGAATCACTACACACTGATGGTGAGCGTTAGTCAGAAACGGTTGAACACGCCCAGTATGCAAATAGATTGTGACAGAAGCCAATGGAAAAGAAGCTGTTAATGGCAAAACAGACTAAACTCAGTTATTATTATTATAAGTTGGTTCAGCTCAAATATCTCAGTTTGAATAGTACAGTATATGAGCTCACAAATTCAGTTCAACTAACTCAAAATAGCTGAGTATTGTTTAGAATAAAGAATGAATTATTAACAACAATTCGATTTTTTTAAATTATATTAATAGATATAATGTTATTAGAAGTAAATATTGTGTCTTAATTAATTAACAATACTAACAACAATATACAATAAACATTGTTTAATGATTAGGAAATGTCTCAATTAATAATCAATTGACATTAGTTAAGACATTGACATTATTAAACATTCCCAAATGTCAATGTCTAAGAATGTTGCAAATAATTAATGAACCATGAATTGAAATTCCGAAACTCTGTAACTGTAATTAATTAATAATGTCTAATTAATTACTAGTGCCAATTAATAATGAGTTGAGACAATGTTGCAATTTTTAGTAGAAGAGTAGAACTGTTTCAATTAGAGTTAACTTAATTAACATTCTTAGAAAGTTAAATCTATCAAGTTTGCGGAATGTTCTTGGAAAACTCTTTTAAGTAACATTTTTAAACATTCTGGTAATTAAAACATTCAGTTTTACTTTTTTAACGTTTCTATAATGTCAGTATTTATCTAGCTGAAACTTTCTAGTAACGTAATTAAAAGCATTATTATGTCACACATTACAGGCTAACGTTGCTAAACGTTCATAAAATGTTCTCTATTAGCTTGGGATTAGCTTCTCCCACAGTTCTTCATAAAAAACAAATGGGATTTAGCTCACAGTGTGTACTATAGAGTATATCAGTGCACTCACCTGTCCTCTCTTCTGTCCCCTGTCCTACAGGTACTACTATAAAAGAGAAATCCTGGAACGTGTGGACGGACGAAGACTCGTCTACAAGTTCGGGAAGAACTCGAGCGGCTGGAAGCCGGAGGAGGTCGGTATGTGAAGGGGAGGTGATGGAGGGATTCAGGAGGAAACTGACGGAGGAAGAGCTGCAGATTCGGACGGACAGAACGCTCCCTCTCGCACTTGAACGTAAAAGCTGGAGACTCCTACCATGAAGGACATTAAAGCTGAGACGGCGTTCTAGTCTGAAGGACCTTTTTCTTTTTGTACAGAGACAGAAACTTCCCGAATGTGGGGAAGAGAGACATACAGACAAACTGTAAGCCACGTTTGGCTAAAGTAGGTTTTATGAACCAATAATAATGTTAATAATATTAATTGTAATATTACTCTTATGGTGTAATTCTTTTTTTTATTTCTGACTGGCTCTTTTCTCTCTGGTCCATTGGGCACGCTGGCGTGACCCAAATCAAAAGTCTCCAGTTCTGGATAGAGGTGTGGATTTATACCAAAATACCGCGAATACGATTTATGTTTACTGAAAGTAAGCGACCGTTTCGGAAACGGACGTATTCTGAGATCTTCTGAGATCCTGCACCGCTCCAGAGTAACTTCAGAAACTTCAGAGACTTCAGACTTTAGAGGTTGATGTATAAAATTGTCTTTTTAAAGTTGTCGTCGTTTTGTTGAATTTTTATTTTACGAAATTTGACCACACTGCTGTAATTCATATCGCACTTCGTCTTGATTTTGATTCTCATTTTTCCTTATGGGGTTCCACAGGGTTCTGTGTTAGGTCCTTTGCTGTTTTCTTAGTACATCTTATTATGAGTCTTTGTACGGTACATGTTACAATCCTTAACAGGGGATTTTTTTGAGGGTTTTTTAGTAAAGACAAGACAAGAAAGACAAGAAACTCACTCCTGTTACTTTTTATGTTTAGAGTAACAGGAAAAAAAAGTAACAGGAATTAGCAAAAACATGAAAAATATCTAAATGGCGGCTATGCTATGCTTGAGGACACTGAGCACATTATAGTTATTTTCCCAAAATTTGTATTTTAAGATCTAAGAATTAATATACAGAAAAACTAATGAAGAAAAGGATTTTCTAAAACTCATTGCAGTTCAAAATCCTGTTACAGTACCACAGCAACCCCCTCAGAACCCCAAAAGGAACAAGCTCTGCTCTGATGAGGATTTTACGAAATTAAAGTAAAACTCTCAGCTTTACTCATTATACACACTTACTTTTATACAGAACACTCTTTTATTAATGAACGAGGTTATTCAGCGTATTCTCTGCTCTGCCTTGGTGTCAACAATCAGTTGAAAAAAAATCTGGATTATTATTTGTATTATTTTGTGTGTGTGGGGGGGGTTTAATTCTGTGTTATTCTGTTCAGCTGGACTGTGATTTAATCACAAATTCTGTATGAGAATTTCTTCTCAAATCGTATCACTAAAGAGACATTTATTACTATGTACAACATATTGTGTGTTTTTTTTAAAGAAGAATTTTCTATAAAATAAAGTTCTTGATATCATACATTGTTTTTGTTTTTTGTATTTCCAATTTAAACATATATATATATATATATATTTGATCTTTTTCAGCTCTGAATCTAATAACACACACACATATATATATATATATATATATATATATATATATATATATATATATATATATATATATTTATTTATTTATATATTTATATATTTTTTTAAGTTTCTAATCTGGAGATGGTTACAAAACTCATGTGCCATTTAAAAAGCATGTTTTAAAAAGCAAATCCACTCATTCATTTGATTTTTTTTCTTAAGAAAGTCTTTATTTTAAAGAAGTGGTTGACTGCATTTTCAAATAATTGATATTTATGACAAAAAAAAAACACTCCTGTTACTGGAACTCACTCCCGTTACTTTTTATGTTTTGAGTAACAGGACTGAAAGTAAAAGCATAGCATAGCATTAGCAAAAACATTCCCAAAATTTGTATTTTAAAAATAAACCAATAAGATGTAAGAATGAATTTAGGAAACAGGACTGAGTGTTGAGATTGAGCTCCTCCTCAGTCATCGTTACAATAAGTAAAATCAAATATACAGAAAAACTAATAAGGGAACTTAATTTTGGTCTTCCTATGATCTTCAGAAGAACCAACTGATGTCACTTCCTGTTGTAGATGTGACTTCCTGTTGTAGAATGTTCCAGATGTTTTGTTTAATTTACCCACAGAAAGTATTAAGCAGTATGCATATATTAAGTACTATATTACTTGTCATTATTAGGCTAATTCAAGTGTAATATTGACCTACAAATGATGTGTGTCAGAGTTAACACACTCTTAATCAGTAAACATCACAGTAAACAGTGAATAATAAAGCATTTACTGCTTTGTAGCATTGCCATTGTTATGTGTGGAGCATGTGGTTTGGCATTGTCTTGTTAAATAATACATAGATGTCCATAAAAAGGTCTTGAAAGTAGCATGATGCATGATGTTCTAAGGTCTTTTCTGCTTTAGAAAACCCTAAAAATAATAGACAGATTTGGAAAAGAATAAGATATCACTTCTTTGATGTTACTGAATTGAAAACCTCTGGAATATAATCAAGAGGAAGATGGATGATCACAAACCATCAAACCACCAAACTGAACTGCTTGAATTGTTGCACCAGGAGTAAAGCAGCATAAAGTTATCCAAAAGCAGTGTGTAAGACTGGTGGAGGAGAACATGATGCCAAGATGCATAAAATTAAAACTGTGATTAAAAACAACCAGGGTTATTCCACCAAAACTCTTAAAATTGTATGAATATGAACTTGTTTTCTTTGCATTATTTGAAGTCTGAAAGTTCTGAAATTTCTTATTTTCAGCAAATAAATTCTCTAAATGACTCTAATATTTTTATTTGTAATTTGGGAGAAATGTTGTCTGTAGTTTATAGAATAAAACAACAATGTTCATTTTACTCAAACATAAACCTACAAATAGCAAAATCAGAGAAATTGATTCAGAAAATGAAGTGCTCTCTTCATTTTTTTGGTCTACTTTTGGAGAATTATGCTCTTATTCCTTTGCTCTGGGCGTGTTTAAGTTGAAGAGATGAATTTACTAAACTTTTTTTACTGAAAAAGGTGGAGAAACCACATTCAAAACACATATTGCAAACTTTTATTTCCACATCAGTGTCTGTCAGCAGAGGAGAATATATAATATTTTTTGCAGAAAGAACAAGAAAAAGAGAATAAAGCATTAGATATATTGTTTTTTGACACCAACAAACAGAATACGGCAAACTCATATATAAAACATAAAAAATACAGATTCATCTGCTGTTTGTTACATAATGTATAATGCGTCTAATGATGTAATTACATAAAAAAACATTACAGTAGGGACGTTTCAGGCTGTAAGGGTTAAAACTTTGCTGGAGTTTGTTCCTGTTCCTGTTGACGAGAGATTAAAGAGATTGATGTGAAACATGCGGATATTTTTGAACGTGTGTTTTCCCGTCTAACAGTCTCACCTGATAGATTTCAGTCTGTAAGTTCTGTTAAAATGAGTGGAATGTGTGTGTGTGTGTGTGTGTGTGTGTGTTTATGTAAGGAAAGATTGTACAGTATACAGGAAGTGACCTGTAGAGCTGTTTATCTGAGCAGTCAGAATTTATTCACATTAGACTAAAAAGCAAACTGCTGTTTTTTTAGTGTAGTTTAAATGATCAGTTTGGAGAATTATCAGATCATCATGATTGATTTATGATTCCTGATTTACCCCATCAGCCGCAACGTGTTTGGTTGCTAGGCTAACAATGCTAACAAATACTGGATTTGTATTGTCGACCCAAGTAACATATAATCTACTAATGTTTGAGCAAAAAAAACGGCTGTTCAGGTGCAGTTTAACCTGATTAACTACCCAAATTAAATCACTACAGCTATTAACTAATGCATCTCTGCTGCTGTATAACCAATAACAAGAGGCTTTTACACTTAACATGGTATGTGCAAAGTGCACGCAAATCTGCAAATCCGCAAATCTGCTAATCTGTTTACTGAAATTACTAAGTGGCACATTTTTAGTTTCATGTTCAGTGTTAAAGCAGCTTTAAACTGCACATACAGCTCTGGAATAAATGAAGAGAGCACTTCAGTTTCTGAATCAGTTTCTCTGATTTTGCTAATTATAGGTTTATGTTTGAGTAAAATGTTGTTTAACATTGTTGTTTTATTCTATAAAATACAGACAACATTCCTCCTTAAATCTCATTTAGAGCATTTATTTGCAGAAAATTAGAAATGGCTGAAATAACGAAAAAAAGATGCAGAGCTTTCAGACCTCAAATAATGCAAAGAAAACAAGTTCATATTCATAAAGTTTTAAGAGTTCAGAAATCAATATTTGGTGGAATAACCCACAGTTTTAAAGCATCGTGGCATGTTCTCCTCCACCAGTCTTACACACTGCTTTTGGATAACTTTATGCTGCTTTACTCCTGGTGCAAAAAATCAAGCAGTTCAGTTTGGTTTGATGGCTTGTGCTCTTGATTATATTCCAGAGGTTTTCAATTTGGTAAAATCAAAGAAATTCATCATTTGTAAGTTGTCTCTTATTTTTTTCCAGAGCTGTATATATGCTAGTCTCAAACGCAGGACCTTCTTTCTGTATTTACTTTTAAGCTCCGCCCCAATATCATGCTTTGTTGTATTGTACTGCATTTTGTTGCAAATGCAGTTTTTTTTTGTACGAAACCAAACCGCCATAAGTCTTCTGCACAAAACCGCATTGTCTGTATGTGTGTGTGTGTATGTGTGTGTGTGTGTGTGTGTGTGTGTGTGTGTGTGTGTGTGTGTGTGTAAGTCGAGCTGCACATGAGTTGTGTACTCTGTAGTTTTGAACGTATCTGATGTCTCTCAGAAACAGACAGAAAGTTCAGCATCCGTCTGGACTGTCAATCACAGTGAGTGAGTGTAAATGTAGCATGTTTGCTAGACAGTACACACACACACACACACACACACACACACATCTGCCTATCTCCGACACACCATAAATCTGCAATGCTTCATCCATCCTTTGCTACTGTTTCCCACTCCTCCATGCAAAATTCTTTCACCTGTGTGATGTTCATATTGCATAGATGCTCTCAAAAGTTCCTTAAGCTCCCTCTAATACAATAAGGAATTCATATTGGAACTATGATTTGCTATAGAAAAACAAGTCTATACCGTGACACTTCCACCCCCATGCTTCACAGTTGGTTTGGTTTGAGCCAAACATCAAGTCAGGATTCGTCTTTCCAAAGAACACTGTTCCAGAGTTCTGACTCTTAGTCTGCTTTTAGATTTCTATGTTATACTTTAGTCATGCCCTAATGTTTTTTTGATGCTCTTCGCTAATGAAAGTTTTTACTTGTTTGGACACTTTCTGGTAGATGTAAATGCACCCAAAAGTACCTAAAATACTCTAGAATACCAAAATACTTTCCAATTACTCTGCATTCATTCATGTACATATTCAGAAGGCTGTGTATCTCTGTGGAAACATTTATTATTTATTTATTTTGTAGAAAAACAATAGAAAAAATGCCTCTGACGTCTGACAATGAATGCATTATGAAATATGAATGTACATTGTTTCCATTTCAGAATGCTGTAAAAGATGGAACTGTGTTGTGAAATCTTGGGTAATTGAATACAGAGTGACTGAATGGTTTAGCACAGGGATGGGCAACTGGCGGCCCGGGGGCCGCACATGGCCCTCGTCATCACTCAGTGCGGCCCGCGAATAGATCAAAAATAATTTAATAATTTCATAATAAAAAAAAAAAACAACAAAAAAAACGTAATTCTACTTTTGACCAAACAACCACGAAAATTGACATTGACATCCAGTCCATTGTGAGCCAGCAGGCCAAACCACAGCTCTCTCATTAGCTTCAATAAATGTTGGGCCTCTGTGGTCTAGTTTTCTGCTATTATTGAATGAGCTATTTGCAATCAGTTTTTAAATCTTTTTTGTTCTTTGTTATAAATGAGTTCAAATGCCTTTTGCACTTTTATAAGCAAATGTTTTGTCCTTGTTGCTTATGAAGGACTTGTTATAATGAACTTATTTTACACAGAGGAACTACTGTATTTGCAATCAGTTTTTTAAGCAAACTTTTTGTTCTTTGATATGAAGGACTTCCTTTTTGCACTTTTTTTAAGCAAACGGTTTGTCTTTTGCCGTATTAAAATGCATTAATATGCAGAAAATAGTTGTTGATAAATGTTGGTGCTGTAAACATACAGATATAAATTCATATAAAATTTGTTCTTATTGAAAATCATTTGTAGCGTTTTTCATATTCAATTATTTGAAGTGCGAGGTCATGTGGCCCTCCAATGGTCATGCTGAAAAAAATGTGGCCCTCTCCATCATGGAAGTTGCCCATCCCTGGTTTAGCATAATAATCAAAATGTTAAACACCATGAGTGACAGACACACTCCCCACACAATAAAGCTGTTGTGTAAGAAATCCACAGTCTGTCATTTACCTGCTGCAGGTGAATCAGCTGTCTGAGCGTCAGTCGCATTGTTCAGGTGTGATTGTGAACGCCTGTCACTTTTATCATCACACTTCAAACTGTGGAGCTTCAACATCAAAAGAAGACTTTCCATAGAAACCGAACATTTAGCACTATATTACACATTATAAAATATTACATATTAATATACAGGGCCAGTGAAAAGTTTGAATACACCTTAAATTCAGTGTTTTTTCATTGTTTTAAAATGTTCTGCATTGTAGATTTTAATACTAAAATCATCCAAACTATGAAGAAAAACATATGGAATTATTTAAAAAACAAAAACTAAAATATGCTTTATTTTTTTTAACATTCAAAGTAGCACCTTTTGCTTGTAGGATTTTATTCACTGTCCACTTTATAAGAAACACCTACACCTACTATCTTGTGCTTTACTCACTGGCCACTTTATTAGAAACACTTACTTTTTTATTTTATTCATTGGCCACTATATTAAAAACACCTCCCTTCTGATTTTATTTACTGATTTTATTGTGCTTCCACTCTCTGGACACTTTATTGGAAACACCTACTATATTGTTCTTCATTCACTGGCCACTTTATCAGAAACACCTAAATTGTGCTTTCACTTAATGGCCACATTATTAGAAACACTTACAATGTGCTTCCACTCACTGGCCACTTTATTAGAAACACCTACCTTGCGGTTTCACTCATTGCCACTTTATTAGGAACATCCGTATTGTGCTTCTACACACTTGTCACATTATTAGGAACACCCATACTGTGCTTTATTCACTGGCCGTTTTATTAGAAACACCTACCTTGTTTTTTTTCTAACTGGCCACTTTATTTCACATTAGCAGTAAAGAAAGGAGGAGTTTCCTATAAAGTGGCCGGGGTGTGTAGGGTGTAAAGTGCAGGGTGAGTGGAGCGCGGTTGAGTTGTTTTGAGGAGAGGAACCGGTTCAGCCCAAACTAAAACTAATGGCGGTTTTTAATCAGGTGCAGATTTTTCTACAATTTTCTGAATAATTCTTTAATAAGATTATTTTCTCACAAAGACCTCCACACACACACACACAATCGCACACACACTCGCGCGCACACACACAATAAACAAAGACACAAGGACACCCGACACCGTCTACATAGAAAGGGCACAAAGGCTATTGACACCTGCAGCGAGAGACACATACCTGTTGAACAGGTGCATTTGGCACAGTTCCAGGCCTCTATGGGCACGTAGCTTACTGGAAACTCTGTTAGCAGTACCGGTAAAGCCGCCAGCGGGCGGGGCCAAGCGCCCTGATTGGTGGAAAGCGATATCAAGCTTTTCTATTATTAACCCTTCAAAAGGCAGCCGAGCAGCAACCAGGTCACTTTCACTTTCTCGCTCACTAACTCTCTCGCCCACTCCAATGCCTGCATAGCAGAGGAATGTGAGTGACAGGTACAAATTAGCAGTTTACTTTGCGACTTCATTGAGCTAAGAGTGAAAATGCGGTAATTCTAACCCTATTTTTAGGGTTAGAATTAGGATTAGAGAGCAGAAATCCTGTTTCCATCAATTACAGCAAGTTTTTCAGTTTTCCAAGTCCTGAAGCAGCACTACCACCACCATGTTTAACATTTAGTATGATGTAGTTTTTACTGAAATTATGTGGTAGTTTTATGGCAGATTTAAAGGCACACACACCTTCCAGAAAGTTCCACTTTTGTCTCGTCAGTCTAAAGAATATTTCCTTAGTTTTTAGGTAAAATGTGAAACGGGTCTTTGCGTTCTTATTGGTCAACAGTGATTTTTTGCCTTGGAACTCTCCCATGGAGATCATTTTCACCCAGTCTCTTTCTTTTCTTATTATAGTGAAAACTGTATAAAAAACAGTGTGAAAAATGTAATCAAACAACAAAAAAACACGTTTTCTGACTTAATTATACATTACATTGTAGTTGGAAACTACTACTACTAGCACACATAAAGCTGTCCTGTACTCCGACTAGCAGCAACCATGCTGTTAGCTTCTCACACCTATCATACACAATGCATTTTAAACTAAATTAACAAACATAATTCCTACCCATATCTCCATTAGTAGCTGAAATTTAACACAATCATTTTGTTGGATAAACTTACGGCATTGCCTCATTGATATTCGCCTAGGACGGAGGTGGATGAGCTTGACTAGCTTCCTGACAAGCAAAACAACAGCTTCTGAAACCCCCCGGAGGTGACCCAAACAGGAAGTGACATCATACAACAAATAACTAGAAAAATAACACAAATTTCTTCCAAAAAAACACTAACTATCCAACATAAAGTTAATGATCTAATTCACTTACTCGCTTGAAGTTAAGCAACAGGTTAGCAGCAAGTTAGTGTTTTGTGACCTCCTGGATGAGTTGTCCATGCCCTTTTGGAGGAATTTCAGTAGGCCGGTCACTCCTGGCAAGTTTCACCAGTGTTCCCTGTTTTTTCCATTTGTAAATAATAGCTTTTTCTAGATTCTTTAAAGTTGCACCTCTTGCTTAGATGAGAAGATGAGTGATGTGATGTGTTTTGCACATGTGATGTGTTTTGCAGATGATGTGTTTTGCACATTTCTGCTGGGTTTTGAATGATTACTGGAATACATTCAAAACCGATGTGTTTCTAAAATGTGAAGCTAAAATGTATTTGAAGCTTTTTTTAAGCCTAGACACTGTCTGGTTAAAAAAATGCCCAGTTAGCAATTTAATATTCTTTTATCTATAGAAAGAGATGAAAGTACAGGTAAAGAGCGAGTTGCAGTCATAATAGTTGTGAACTGTGCTGA
The DNA here is from genome assembly GCF_023375975.1 of Astyanax mexicanus. NCBI lineage: Eukaryota > Metazoa > Chordata > Actinopteri > Characiformes > Acestrorhamphidae > Astyanax > Astyanax mexicanus. Next base: position 31,966,173 of record NC_064431.1, read on the forward strand.
ACTTTAGTCTGTGATCTAGATTACAGTGAGGGAATTGTGGGAAACATACGCACGTCTGTTAAAGATTACTGATCCCTGCTGACGCTTTCAGGAGATGTGAACCTAAATTTAGCTTTTTATCTGAGTTTTGCTCTGTGTCTGATCTGTTCTGAGCGAACAAGGAAGTTCAGTGTTATTTTTAGCAGCTGTCTAAAAATATACGTATTCAGAATCTGCTAGAATCAGAATCTGAGTCAGATTCAGAGTCAGAATAAAAATTGTAATTTTAGACAGTGAGAATAAAAATCTGGGTCTGATTCAGAGTCAGAATGAAAATTGTTATTTAATTCTGTTTGAATCAGAATTTGAATCTGATTCAGAGCCAATAAAATTGTATTTTGACTCTTTGAATCTGTTAGCATCAGAATCTGAGTTTGATTCAGAATTAGAATTTTATACTGAATCTGATTCTGATTCAGTCAGAATAAGAATTGTAATCTGAATCACTTTAAATCTGAATCTCTTAGAACCAGAATGAGAATATGAATTTATTAAAATTAGAATGAGATTAGCAATCTAAATCACTTTGAATCAAAATCTGAGTCACATTTAGTTAGAATGATCATTTTAATCTGAGTCTGAGTCAGAATCTGGGTCTGATTTAGAGTTAGAATGAAAATTGTAATCTGAATTTATTAAAATCAGAATTAGATTTGCAATCTGAATCAGTTTGAATCAGAATCTGAGTCTGATTTAGAGTTAGAATGATCATTTTAGATCATACTCGGTTAGAATATGAATCTTAGTCTGATTCAGAGTCAGAATGAGAATTGTATTAGAAATGGAATCTGAACTATTAGTGATGTAAATATTATTAATAATCATAATCAGATAATGTTTCTGTCAGTTAGTCACAGCATGTGGCTCATAGTTCAGATACTTCCACACACTCATACACTCCTAAGGTTATTACTTTTTTTTTTTTCATTTTGATTCTCCCTTGAGGTATCTTGTGTGTGTGTGTGAATGCCTCAGGCCTGCAGAAGGTCTGGTATCACTGTGGTTTCTGTGAGTCATTCTGTTATGACTGTACTTAGTTGCAGTTTTACACAGAATTTCAAGACAAATTGTTGATTTAATTACAGACATTTACACAAATAACATACACATCAACCTGTTACATATAAATCAACCTGTGTACTAATCCTGTTCTGCACCTGAACCTCTGCTGGTAGCATAAAGTGCAAAAATATCTGGACGTCCAATTTAATTACCGTGTTTTGGCATATCAAATATACACATATCAAAACACAGTAGTTAAATTGGACGTCCAGATATTAAATGCATTACATACAGTATACTTTTATACCGACAAGACATCATCACAAAGGAGGTCAGTGGAGTTTAATCTTTCCAACTCATCCCAAAAAAAGCTTAATCACCCCAACTCATCCCAGAGGAGGTCAATGGAGTTCCATCATTTGAGCTCATCCCAAAGGAGGTCAATGGAGCTCCATCTTTCCAACTCATCCCAAAAGAGCTCGATCATCCCAACTTTTTTGAAAAAGGTCAGTGGAGCTTGATTTTTCAACTTATCCCACAAGAGCTCAATCATCCCAACTCATCCCAAAACAATTCAATCACTACAACTTATCCCAAAGGACGTTAATGGAGCCCCAATCATTCCAACTCATCCGAAAACAGCTCAATCACCCCAACTCATCCCAAAGGAGGTCAACGGAGCTCTATCATTCCAAATAATCCCAAAACTGCTCAATCATCCCAATTTATTCGAAAGACGGTCAGTGGAGCTTTATCATTCAAACTCATCTCAAATCTAATCACACCAACTCATGCCAAAGGAGGTTAATGGAGCTCATTCATCCCAACTCATCCCAAAACATTTCCATCATCCCAACTCATCCCAAAGGAGGTCAATGGAGCTCCATCATTCCAACTCATCCCAAATCAGCTCAATCACTCCAACTCATTCCAAAGGAGGTCAATGGTGCGCCATTATTCAAACTTATCCCAAAACAACTTATTCACTCCAATCCATCCTAAATATCTTGAGTTGAGCTTCATCATTCCAACTTAACCCAAAAGATCACAATCACCCAAACTCATCCCAAAAGCTGATCAGTGGAGCTCTATCATTCCAACTCATCTCAGAGGAAGTCAATTGAGCTCCATCATTCCAACTCATCCCAAATCAGCCCAATCACCCTAACTCATCGCAAAGAAGGTCAGTGGAGCTCCATCACCCCAACTCATCCCAAATAGGTCAATGGAGTTCAATCTTTTCAACTCATCCCAAAGGAGGTCAATGGAGCTCCATCATACAAACTCATCTCAAATCAAATCACACCAACTCATACCAAAGGAGGTTAATGGAGCTCATTCATCCCAACTCATCACAAAACATTTTCATCATCCCAACTCATCCCAAAGGAGGTCAATGGAGCTCCATCATTCCAACTCATCCCAAATCAGCTCAATCACTCCAACTCATTCCAAAGGAGGTCAATGGTGCGCCATTATTCAAACTTATCCCAAAACAACTTATTCACTCCAATCCATCCTAAATATCTTGAGTTGAGCTTCATCATTCCAACTTAACCCAAAAGATCACAATCACCCAAACTCATCCCAAAAGCTGATCAGTGGAGCTCTATCATTCCAACTCATCCCAAATCAGCCCAATCACCCTAACTCATCGCAAAGAAGGTCAGTGGAGCTCCATCACCCCAACTCATCCCAATTAGGTCAATGGAGTTCAATCTTTTCAACTCATCCCAAAGGAGGTCAATGGAGCTCCATCATACAAACTCATCTCAAATCAAATCACACCAACTCATACCAAAGGAGGTTAATGGAGCTCATTCATCCCAACTCATCACAAAACATTTCCATCATCCCAACTCATCCCAAAGGAGGTCAATGGAGCTCCATCATTCCAACTCATCCCAAATCAGCTCAATCACTCCAACTCATTCCAAAGGAGGTCAATGGTGCTCCATTATTCAAACTTATCCCAAAACAACTTATTCACTCCAATCCATCCTAAATGTCTTGAGTTGAGCTTCATCATTCCAACTTAACCCAAAAGATCACAATCACCCAAACTCATCCCAAAAGCTGATCAGTGGAGCTCTATCATTCCAACTCATCTCAGAGGAGGTCAATGGAGCTCCATCATTCCAACTCGTCCCAAATCAGCTCAATCACCCCAACTCATCCTAAAAGCTGATCAGTGGAGCTCTATCATTCCAACTCATCCCAAATCAGTTCAATCACCCCAACACATCCCAAAGGAGGTCAATGGAGTTCCATCATTCCAACTCATCCCAAATCAGCTCAATCACTGCAACTCATCCTAAAGAAGGTCAATGGAGTTCAGTCTTTTTAACTCATCCCAAAGGAGGTCAATCACCCCAACTCATCCCAAAACAGCTCAGTCACTTCAACTCAGCCTAAAAGAGTTCAATGGAGCTCCATCAATCCAACTCATCCCAAAACATCTCAATCCCTTCAATCCATCCTAAATGTATTGAGTTGAGCTACATCACTCCAACTAATCCTACAAAAGTTCAGTCACTCAATAACCTGATCTCAGGAAAGATAGGTAGATGTTTTCAGATTTGGTGTCGTTGTGTTGGATGTCAAAGACCTCACTTCAGATGTTTGTGATTTTTTTCACGAGAGTGTGCGTGTGCAGAGGTGTGCAGAACTTTTAAGATGATGCTGGAAAGTTATAAAGAATTTAATAAAAAACAGTGTGGTGGTAAAATAAAAAACTTTAATTCACCTGTGGTCAGCTGACTGTGGCTATGGTTACTGGAGTGAGTGTGAGTGTGTGTGTGTGTGTGTGTGTGTGTGTGTGTGTGTGTGTGTGTATGAGTGTGTCTAGAGGGCGAGATGTCCGAGCACGTTTCACGCCCCTTGTTTACACAGTTTACTGTTTACTGAGCAGCGCTGCGGAGGAACAATCAGCTGAAGGTTTGCACGACTGCAGTGCATAATAACAGTCAGCAACCTTCTAGTGATTCTGATATCTCAGTTTTTTTCCATCTGATCTCCACACACACACACACACACACACACTCTCTCTCTCACACACTCTCACGTGCTCATATGCTGTTTGTTTCAGTCTCACGTGTACCGCTTTTTATCGCTCCAATAAAAACGGCCTTCCAGTAAAGGGCCATTGCTTTTACTCTGAACCATAACCGCACCTCACACTTCACTCTGAGGTCACGACCAGACGTGACTCTGCCTTTACCTGGTCAGTTCCCTGCAGAGTCCTGCTAATAAATTCAACGTATCTCCAGATCTGCACCCACCAACCCAAACAACATGTTTATATGGGGATCACATGGGTATAAAATGGGCTATTTGGTTGGTTCTTTGTGGGCATGGGTTCTGAATGGGTTTGTATTGTATGTGCCATTTCTGACTCATCAAGCTAAAAATGTTTGATAAGGAAAACATTTCCTGAACATTCTCTTACATTGTTTTATTTAACATTTTTTAAACGTTCTTGTAAAGTTGCTGAAACATCACTTCCCAGATAGCAAAAGTGTATTGAATTAACATTCACCTTTCCATCACTAATGCACTGAAACCAAGTTGATTATTTGTGCACATCGATTTTACATTGACTCTACATTGATTCATGTTACGATTTCATATGCATTGATTACATTTGAATAAATTAGAATTAATATGTATATCTTGTTTGTATTCTATTTATAGCTCATATTATGTTGGTCTTACAGTGTATAAATAGGTGTTTAAATAAGAATTGATTGTTAATATTAGTATTATTATTATTTATGGGACTTTAGCACCTTTCACATAAAACATGCATTATTGTGAGTGTAGCTCAATCATTCATCACCTGTAATACATGAATGCTGATTCAATGTCAGAATTACAACATTAATCAGTGATGCCTATAAGGCAATATTAAACAATAAAGACTTTTTTAAGTTTCATTTTTCATTTTCAAACTTAAAACATGGAATGTAACCAAATGCAACCTGTATACAGGCTACAGGTGTAGGTGAAAATATTGATTTCAATTTTATGATTTTTATTCATTGTATTTTGACATTTGCAGATTTACTTCAATATTTTTTTTATTTTCTATTATAATTACATTTAAGATTTTCAGTAATGCTTCTTATAAAACATGAAACCTTTATATGTAATGCTTAAAGAGAAATTCTCAAGATATAGCTGTGTAATATCAGTAATATAAATGTTTTAATTTTTAGTTTTTGAAATGTTACTTGAAATGTTCATAACTCTGGATACTGATGATCAGGTTTCCATAAACATAAAACATATTGTTCGTCACTGATAAAACCTAATCAAAACTTCAAGAACAGTTTGTAGAGTTTTTTTTTTTATGAAAGTTCTTAATGCACAAAAATAATGCACAAAAATCCCCATGATTTTTTCTCTTGTTCTGGCTGCTGCACTTGCGCAGACCTCCACAGTGAGGGGCAGCTTACCCCTGACCGTCCTCTGCTCTCAGCAAAAGCAGCAAGCATGCTGATTGGCTGTTTGTTAAAGGTGAGGGAAGGATTTCACCAGTAAATTTCATCTTTATCTTCATCTTTACTAAATAAATCCATATGATTTTATTCATTTTTTATTGTTTGAGTGACGTTAGTATTAACCCACAATGCAGAGCATTTTAAAATAATGAAAAAACTGAATTTAAGGTGTATCACTTTAAATTGTTCTAAAAAAACTAATGCATTTTATAACATTTTATATATTTTACTTGATTTCAGTAGAACTGGAATTGAAGTTCACTAGAAGTGATCATACTGTAAATACTGTATTTTATAAACTAGAGATGCTGCAGTGTGCAGGACCTGCTGCTGGTTTCAATTGCTTAACAGCCTGAAACACACACACACACACACACACACACACATACAGACACGTCAGAAAGAGGGCAGTGGAGCTCAGTGCTGGTTTACTGCCTGAATAAAACACGTGCACTGATAAAGCTCTCACACTGATCCACAAACACTCTCAAAAACAAGCGTGCATATATTGCATTATATGAGACCACAAACAAGATCATATAGAATAAATAGATGAATAAAGCAATATCAACTTACTTTTTTACATTTAATGCTGCATCACAGAAGTGTACTGACACAATTATGCATCCTGACAGACCCTGAGATACAGCTCTGGAACAAAATGAAGAGAGCACTTCAGTTTCTGAAACAGTTTCTCTGATTTTGCTATTTATAGGTTTATGTTTGAGTAAAATGAACATTGTTGTTTTATTCTATAAACTACAGACAACATTTCTCCCAAATTACAAATAAAAATATTCTCATTTAGAGCATTTATTTGCAGAAAATGAGAAATGGCTGAAATAAAAATAAGATTCAGAGCTTTCAGACCTCAAATAATACAAAGAAAACAAGTTCATATTCATAAAGTTTTAAGAGTTCAGAAATAATCAATATTTGGTGGAATAACCCTGTTTTTTAATCACAGTTTTTTTTATGCATCTTGGCATCATGTTCTCCTCCACCAGTCTTACACACTGCTTTTGGATAACTTTATGCTGCTTTACTCCTGGTACAAAAATTCAAGCAGTTCAGTTTGGTGGTTTGATGGTTTGTGATCATCCATCTTCCTCTTGATTATATTCCAGAGGTTTTCAATTTGGTAAAATCAAAGCAAAAATATTTATTCTTCGTTTATTCCAGAACTGTATATATCTATTTATACTGTACTGTATTCATCTGTGCAAATGTTTTAGACACCTAAGCACATTACTCAAAACCATTTGTCTGGCTGACCCACATGGAAACAACAGCTTTAGCCTTTAGCTCAGATTAACATGATTGAACTATTTCTATCTGGACAGGATTAGTTTCTCAGGGGGTTCTGGGGTAATTTTATCCTCTGTGATTTTATTGCCATCCAGAACCATCATGTACGTGTTTTTTTTCTCAGACGTCCTCTGAGAAAATTACAGGCTGAATTATCTCCTGTTTTTTTCTGAACTCTGTGCTCCTCTGGTCATTTTAGTCCCGTCCGGAAGCACATCTCTGAGTTTCGTCTCCTTGCACCTTTGGGCACGCGTTTCCATGGAGATCCATGTAAACACAACAGTGAGTGGATATGGAGGAGCTACTGAACGTAATGTCATGTGATCGAGAAAGACTTAAAACACACTGGTCCCCCTTTTTAATAATTGCAGTCCGGATGCAGGAGATTTATCACTGAGTAGAAGTGTGAAATATCTGTCTTTCTATCTATCTATGATCGACTGTAATTATAATTTTGCAGGAATCCGGGGTGCGTTCAGTTCAGTTTTGTCCTAAAAACACAGTCATTCAGCAAACGAGGGCAGTAGTTCTGTCTACAAATTTACAGCCTAAATTAAACACGTGCCCTGATAAAAACCCTTTACACACCCCTTCAAACATCAAAACACACTTATTCACACACACACACATTAACACTCACATACACACCCAGTTCTGGTCAACAATAAAAATTATGGACCCACCCCGGCATTAATTGCCTTATTTGGCTTGTGTCCACGGCAACGTTACCTATGGTTTCAGGGATTGTTGACTTAATGATGCGTTTCCTGTTTTTCCGGGAAGGTTCCTGGGAATCCTTTAGTGACATCATGACACAGTGGCAAAGGGATTACAGTTGGCCAATTAAAGCGATGCACGTGCAGGAAGATAAAAGATGATAGTGGACGATAGAGATGTTGAATGACTGGCGTGCAGAGAGGGATGATTAATTGATGTTGGGTTATTGAGGGATTGACAGTATGGGTTTATGGTCAGTAGCTGGGAATGGGAGTTACTGTAGAGGAATAGAAACTGAGACGAGTGAAAGGTCATTGCAGGTGATCAGTCACATGTACAGGTGTACAGAATCATCCCACTTTCAACAATCCAACTTAAATCTGGAGCAGGAGAGCAGAAACCGTTTCCTCTAAGAACAGTTTTTTTCCGTTATTGTTTAATTGATTGATGGTTTTATTACCTTGTGTTGTAAAACACTTTGAACTGCATTTAATGAATGAAAAATAACTGAAATATAGTTATTTTTTGTGATACAGTAGTATATCATAAGTAGCTGTTGAAGAAAAACATATTGGAGCCTATGCTGAACTGCAACAGATGTAAAACCCACCCTATCTTCAGATATGAAGGCTACAGGGATTATGGGTAATCTCTGTTCACTGTGTAGGGCTCTAATTTAGGGTTCTACTGTTGGGATTTATTGTAGAGTTTTAGTGCAAGGCCCCAAGAAAGAACTCTGTTGACATGTCTGTTGATTATGTTGGGTTCCAGTGTAGGGCTAAAATTTAGGGCTTCAGTGTAGGGACCAGTGATTAGGGGTAATGTGTGTTCACTATGTAGGGCTCAAGTACACAGCTCCAGTGTAGGAAGCAGTGATTAGTGGTCATGTCTGTTGATTATGTAGGACTCCAGTGTAGGGAGCAGTGATTATGGGTCATGTCTGTTGACTATGTAGGGCTCCAGTATAGGGTGCAGTGATTAGGGGTCATGTCTGTTGATTATGTAGGGCTTCAGTGTATCCCTCAAATGCAGAGCTCCAGTATGGGGTTCCAGTGTAGGGAGCAGTGATTAGGGTTCGTTTTCTGTTGACTTTGTAGGGCTCCAGTGTAGGGTGCAGTGATAAGGGACAATGTCTGTTGACTATGTAGAGCTCCAGTGTAGGACTGAAGTGTAGGAAGCAGTGATTAGGGGTCATGTCTGGCTCCAGTGTAGGGCTTAAGTGTAGGGCTCCAGTCAAGGGAGCAGTGATCAGGATTTGTGTCTGTTAACTATGTAGGCCTCCAGTGTAGGGCTTAAGTGTAGGTTGCAGTGTAGGGCACAGGGATTAGGGGTCATATCTGTTCACTATGTAGGCCTTCAGTGTAGGGAGCAGTGATTCGGGGTAATGTGTGTTCACTATGTGGGGCTCTAGTGTAGCCCTCAAATGTAAGGCTCCAGTGTAGGATGCAGTGGTTAGGGTTCATGTCTGTTGACATTGTAGGCCTCCAGTGTAGGGCTCAAGTGTAGGGAGCAGTGATTAGGGGCCATGTCTGTTGACTATATATGGCTCCAGTGTAGGGCTTAAGTGTAGGGCTCAAGTCAAGGGAGCAGTGATTAGGGTTTGTGTCTGTTCACTATGTGGGGCTCAATACAGAGCTCCAGTGTAGGGCTCCAGTGTAGGGTACAGTCTTTAGGGGTCATGTCTGTTGACTATGTAGGGCTCCAGTGTGGGGAGCAGTGATTAGGGGTCATGTGTGTTTTGACTGTTTCTCAGAATGGCACTGGCCGTTACGTATTGCCAACATGATGAAGGAATATAGTAAACAGATCATAGCAGGGATACCCAGTTTACATAAAACAAAATACAACACACACACACACACACACACACACACACACAGATCTTCCCTACACAGTGCTTTACTACTGTTTATCTTGTGCCGTTGGCATTATTGCAAATAACTGTGATACCACACGTCCACCCTCCACACAGGTTAGTTGAGCATGATACCATAACAACCATAATAATGGAAAAAAATGACATTTTTTGCTGGTGGCCAACTGTCTCTGCTGCTCCATGCTGTTTACACACGCAGTCTGTGCTGCGTTCACTGCTTGCAGCCACATGACTCTGTTTGCTAAATGTACATTTGTGCTGCACCTCCCATTAAAAACACTGTGTTTAAAAGCACAGCTGCAAATTTTCAGTGTCCTGTGTTAAACCAGCTTTACACTGCACAGATATACATTCATGCAGACAGCTCTGGCCAATAAGATTGCAAGGTTTATGCCTGTGTGAAACCAAACCAAACAGAGGGAAAAAACACTCCAAATAAACTCCAATCTCATCAACTGATCCGGACCATAGAAACTTTCACAACTACAGGTGTGAAAATGGCCTTAGATTAAAGCAGTAAACATGTTTTGAGGTTCACCACCGTTACACAGCATCGTTCACACTGAGGGTTCTCTTCCCCCCCCAGATTATCAGATGCACGTTGGTTCTGTTGGCAGATCTAGGGTCAGTCGAGTGGCTGGTTCTCCTGTAAACTCAGCTCCCGTGTTGTTTTATTCCTCTGTTATCAGTTCCCGTAAAACAGGTCAGTGGGTTCAGCTACTGGAGTAAAACCCAGAGTTTATCATCTCTTTATTCAAAACAAGATCCGGTCAAAACAGCTTCTGATCAAAACAGCGCAGGCTGTAAAACTGTGATCCAGCGCGGCTTACTGAGAAACCCTCTATAAAACACACGTGAACACGTGAGACAGCAGAGCTGCGCGAGAGACATGGAGACAGAGCGACAGGCAGGACTCGCAGGAAGTCATTAAATCACTAAACAACAGTAAAACCTAATTAATACGAATATAAATGAATCATATTATTATTAACCTACTTTAGAATGAAGTTATTGAATTTTATAGCCTGCAGCGCCACCACTGGTGACTTTAGGAATTCGTGAAAGCAATAAACACAATACAGTATGTGTCCAAATGTTTATGGACACCCATTCTAATAAATGTATGCATTGAGCTACTTTAACTTGTACCTATTGTTGACACAGATGTGCAAATGCACATACACACGCAAACACACACACAAACACACACACACACACACACACACACACACACACACACACACACACACACACACACATACACACACACACACACACAAACTACAGACAACATTTCTCCCAAATTCCAAATAAAAATACTGTAATTTTGAGCATTTTTTTTGCAGAAAATGAGAAATGGCTGAAATAACTAAAAAAAGATGCAGAGCTTTCAGACCTCAAGTTCATATTCATAAAGTTTTAAGAGTTCTGAAATCAATATTTGGTGAAATAACTCAATATTTGGTTTTTAATCACAGTTTTAATTTCATGCATCTTGGCATCATGTTCTCCTCCACCAGTCTTACACACTGCTTTTGGATAACTTTATGCTGCTTTACTCCTGGTGCAAAAATTCAAGCAGTTCAGTTTGGTGGTTTGATGGCTTGTGATCATCCATCTTCCTCTTGATTATATTCCAGAGGTTTTCAATTTGATAAAATCAAAGAAACTCATCATTTTTAAGTGCTCTCTTATTTTTTTCCAGAGCTGTATATATATATGTGAGATTCTGACATGTGAATCAAGTTAAAGTGCTTCAGCTTTTCCTCTACAAAACACACATTACACACATATGAATGTTCTTAACCCGCACACTTGGCCTGCAGTGTTTAATCAGTGTTATAATGCCATTTATAAATGTAAACAGGATGTCAGTGGACATATGGCTGTATGTCACGAGTATTGGCACGTGCTGCTCTCTGATGCACATTTAAACACTGTTTAAAGCTGTTATAAACATGATTTACAGGGATTAAAGCAGTAATTTACACTTTATTGGCAGAAGTATTTACTTGTCTGTCTTTATTTGTATTTCAACCTGAGGACATAGCATTGTTAATTCATAGGGTTTAATATAATAGCTTCAAATCATCTGGGATGGCTTTACACAAGGTTTAGGAGTGTGTTTATGAGAGTATTTTTTTTTAATCATTCTTCCAGAAAGGAATTGAAAACATTTAATAAGAAATTAGAAACAATAAGAAATCAAATATTAAATAAAGAAATAAAAGAAATACTAATTTTAAATCTTAAAAACATTTAATATATATGAATAAAATAAAATAGAAAATTCTAAAAGACCATAAAAAACAAGTTGACTCATAAAATGTAAAGAATTTATAAAATATAAAATAAATAAAAAAGTAATAATAAAAGTAAAGTAAAATGATAAGAATAATAAGAAATGATAAAATGAATAATAATGAACTAAGGACATAAGAATCAAAATATAAAACATTAGAATAAAATAATAAAAAGAAATAATAAATAAATAAAAATCAATAAAATACATTTAAACTATAAGAGAAAGACAAATTTGGTATATAACGGTTGGCTACCTGGAAACTGACACCAGTAAATCTATAATTCCTGCTATTTGATTATTTAGGAGTATATATTTGATCCTCTTCAGTAACACAGATGCTGTGAAGTATCGTAGAGAATTGTTTTGCAATATATATTGAGTATCACAAAATCACAGTATTGTGAAAGTATCACAGTATATTACCTGCATTAGTGATAATATCATACTGTGAGATGCAATGCAGTATTACTTCACAGGAAGTAGTGATTTAGTGCACTTCCACTGCAGAGCGCGTGTTGCATCATGTCTGATGATGACGCTGCAGATCGTTTTAATATAAAGGTGTTTATTCAGCTGCGGTTCCCCATCACCCACATCCTGCATCCTACATACGGGTCCTGCGCAGGAACGCTGAGGAATCCAGTGCAGCTGTAATCTCAGAAAAACACACAGAGGCCAAGCGTACATGTGTGTGTGTGTGTGTGTGTGTGTGTATGAGCATCTGGGTGTGTGTTGTTTGCATGAGGATCTTTTGTTGGTCTTTTCAGCTGAAGGTCCTGCTCCTGGAGGAGTTGCTCAACTCTGGAAACCTTCAGGAACACGCTGCATACCTGACCAGCTCAACCAGAACTGAGTGACGTCCAATCAGGAGCCCAGCCTTTATTTACAGACCACCTGCCGTTTAGTAGCTGTCACTGTGTTTTCCTACGGCCCCTAAACTGCAGCTCGGCTGTGATTTATATATATATGATTTATATAATCAAATTACATTAATCCATTTATCTCACTTCCAATTTTCATTTTACATCAGATATATATTTATCTTTCTGAACAGAGCTGTCTGTATAAGTGCTTAGTAACATTTAACAGATGTTAATAATGCTTAACAAAGGCATTATTGGTTAATCATGGTTTATATTTACAATTTCTACATGTAAGTTGAATTCCAACAAACACTCACACACTATATATATAAAAGGAACACACGACCTCGAGTGTTCTATTGCTTTCATACAACAGTTTTTTTTTATGAATAAAGAAAATAAATCAAAGAACTTTAAGAAATTCAGTTTGAATATGCTTTAATATGGACTGTGCCTTCCACCAAAAACAACTGTAACAGAACTTAAATTTAACTACAAAACAGTGTATAGTTCATACAGACTAACACCACGAAAGTTAGCTTGAAATCAAAATTGGGAATAAGTGAAGATGGTAACGTTAGGAGCGTGAAATAACGCTAATACTCTCCTCTTCTGCTCCGTGGAGTCGTCTTCAGGTGAAAGCTGCGCATTTTTTAAACGTTTCTGCTTGTTTTGCTGGGTGGTGTTGGTTTTAGCTAGCTGGCTGGACTGTGGTTAGGTTAGCATAGCTTGCTTTAGCTCAGCATTAACTTAGCTTAGCCTGGCTGGTTAGCATTCTGGCTGTCAGACGGCATTAACCGAGCCATTTTCGGTAACACTTTATAATACTGTTCCATAGTTAATAGGTAAGTAAGCAGGAACTAAGCAGTAACTAATTAATAGTGCTGCATTAACACCTAAATATTTTCTATTAACTACCAGGGAGTACTGAATAATTACTCAGTAGATAGTACTGAACTAATGATTATAGTAGTTCACTATTAACTCCACAATAATTACTGAGACTTACATATCTCCCAGAGAACTACTTACTAATGATGTCTTCTTTATAATAACTACTTATTAATTACTGCTCAAATCAACATTAACTACTGAAAACCGTTACATCCCACCTGGGGAACTATAGATCTAAATCAGGCATATTTGAGTTAAATGCATAATAATTGAAGGCATATTTGAATTAAGCAAGTGACATCATTTGTAGTAGTGGTAACCTTAATTACCTTATTATCCTCAGTTCCTTCCAAATATTAGCAACATATAGTAAAATACTTCAGTGTGTATTACTCTGCTTAACCATCATTTTTGGAAGAAAAAAACAACATTATAACGTAATATTATTGCATAGAAGACCTTGATGAAAGTTCTCCAGAAGGCATCTAAGACTCTAAGAATGACTGTAAGACAGTAATAATGGAACAATCATTGCTTTAATACTAGGTATCAGCCTTATAAAAGTGCATCTTCACCCTTTGCAGTCTCACAGAGATTTATTTTACTGCGCATTATTAGGGTAATTACGGTAATTTCACAGCGGACGCAGCTCTCCTGGTCCTTCGTGTAAATTCTCTGCTGTGCTGCTGCTGCTGCTGCTGCTGGAAGAGGATTAAGAGCGACTCTGCTGCTTTCATATTTTTGTATTTGATTGAAAATAAACTAGTAATCAAGATATTGAGATCTTTTCCAGCTGATTTTACCCCCGGATCAGAGGAGGACTCTTTGTGGGTTGTTAACCAGCTTTAGGATGTGTGTTAGCTAGCTAAGTTAGCTAAGTTGTGTGTAGTTAGCGTTAGCCAGCTAAGTTAGCTAGGTTATGTGTGTGTTAGTTAGCTAGTTTAAATGTGTGTTAGTTAGCTAGGTTATGTGTGTTCGTTTGCTAGCTAGGTTAACTTTTATGTGTGGGTTAGTTAGCTAGGTTATATGTGTGTTAGCAAGTTAAATGTGTGTGTGTCAGTTAGCTAGGTTAAATGTGTGTAAGTTAGCAAGCTAAGTTAGCTAGGGGAAATGTGTGTGTGTTAGCTAGGTTAATTGTGTTAACTAGGTTAAATGTGTGTGTGTTAGTTAGCTTGGTTAAATGTGTGTTATTATTATTATTATTATTATTATTAATGTATATTTCCCTTTATAATACTGTGACATGATCTGCAGTAACTCCTAAAGAAGAACACAGTAACTCCTCAGTAATTAGTAATTAGTTAACATGTTTCTCACTTTATAATACTGTGACATGATCTACAGTAACTCCTAAAGAAGAACACAGTAACTCCTCAGTCATTAGTAATGAGTTACCATGTGCTGCTGTTAACTCCCGAAAAAAGAAGACAGGGACCCCTTATTAATTATCTATGAAGAACACAGGGATACCTAGTCCGTTATCTAACACAAATATTTATTCATTTAAACATGATTTCCCCCAGAATAAGGATGTAGGACACAACCTAGAGTAAAGCTGTATGTGAGCCATCACTTCTACTGAGCATATCTCCAGGACTGAAGAAGAGCACAGGTTTACAATAAACACACTGACAGAACATTACAAAAATGGGGGTTAAGCAGACTACTGCACATTTCAGTGTGTCTAACATTTGGAAGATATTGAGCATACTAAGGTAAGTAAGGTTAATATATGATAAGTGGTGTCACTGACTTTAATATCACCACTGATAGAATAACCTGCAGCAGCAGATAAACACACTGATAGAGGCTAGCGGTCCGGCGCTGTGGAATTACCGTAATTACCCTAATAATGGGCACTAAAAGTCTGTGAGACTGCAAGGCTAAAGATGAACGTTTATAAGGTTGGTGCTTAAAATTAAAGCAGTGACCATTAAAACAAAATTGAGTACAGTCAGTCTTAGAGTCTTCTGGAGAACATAAATAATGTCTACTATGTAATAATATTACGTTATTTTTTGATTATTTTTTTTCTTTTAAAAATGGGGTTTAAGCAGATTACGACACACTGTAGTATTTTACTATATGTTGCTAATATTTGGAAGATAATGATGATAATAAGGTAATTAAGGTTACTACTACTACAAATGGTGTCACTCAAATATGCCTTTAATATCACCACTGATAGAATAATTGTTTGTGTAGACTGATTTAGATCTATAGTTCCCCAGGTGGGATGTAACGGTTTTCAGTAGTTAATGTTGATTTGAGCAGTAATTAATAAGTAGTTATTATAAAGAAGACATAATTAGTAAGTAGTTCTTTGGGAGATATGTAAGTCTCAGTAATTATTGTGGAGTTAATAGTGAACTACTATAATCATTAGTTCAGTACTATCTACTGAGTAATTATTCAGTACTCCCTGGTAGTTAATAGAAAATATGTAGGTGTTAATGCAGCACTATTCATTAGTTACTGCTTAGTTACCTATTAACTATGGAACAGTATTATAAAGTGTTACCCGATTTTCTTTCCCTTTTTTCCGCAAAAGACGAGTCAGCGCTGCGGGCGAGCGTGCCGCGGCTGAGCGCTAGCCTGTGCTAAGCTAACGCTGCTGCGGTGTCCTGTGTTTATACGCCGTTACTTGGCAACGCGTCTGCGGAGTGATACAAGTTTAGTGTGAGAAGGCCGTGATGTTATCACATATATCAGCACGGCTAGAACTATATATATGATGAAATGAAGCATAAGCACCATCCAGACTAATATTTACTTAATAACTGTATGCATAACTGCAGTACACAAGCAACTGACAAGAAGATGAACTAACACAGTTGTTACTTGTTAAACCAACATTAGTAAAGTATATGATGATAAAATGTATATATGATGTATTGTTCATCTTAACAAATGATTCACTTGTAATGTGAAAATAACATTAATTAATGCCGATGTTCAGTGTTTAATTAACATTACCTAAGCATTGTTAATGTATTACCTCATGACTTATTCATGGTAACTAATGCTAATTCATGTTAGTTAGTCAAAACTTAATGTAAAGTGTTACCAATGTTTTTATCTAAAATAAAAGCACCATATCTGATTTAATCAGATGCAAATAAACATAAACACAGTAAAACGTAACCAGGAATTCATTTTAACTAAGTATGTTACATCCTGTGAGCCTGAAGCTGAAGAACAGTGTAGTGTAGTTCCAGCATGTGTATATTATGTTCAGTTCCGTCAGCAGCTCACCTGATTTACCACATTTAACAAAATTTACCAAACCAAGTGTTGATTAATATGATGAGAACAAGAACTAACTCAAATAACTCTATTAAACTCAGATGAGGAGAAGAGATTAGAGATGTTTTAAGAAAATCACGGGTGTAAAATTGCTGTTTTTTGCTGTGTATTTATTGTAATGCTGTAATGTGTTTTACTGAGCTAATAAACACTTACTGCACAGATAAGAAGCTTTTTCTCATTTGCACAGTAGTGTATATATATATATATAAATTGGAATATATATATATATATCTTCCAATTTTAAATAGATCAGTGTGCTCTGTCATTGGGATTTACCTCAAAGGTTCACATTTTGTGAAAGACATAAATTTTTCATTTATCTTTTTGTTCAGTATTTTTCCCACGGTCCCCAAATTGCAGCTCAGATGTGTTCAGGAGGGGAAACTCGTGTTGGGCAGGAGGGGCAATCGCCCCCCCGGTGATCTGATGGTTAATAATCATTTAAAAATAATGGATCTTTACTCAATTTTTTTAGGTCTGAGTTTTCTCCCCAACTCTGATGGTATATTTCAACTTTATATTGCAAGGAAAAATTAAGTAAATTGAGTCAAGATGAACAATTCAATAAAATAACACAAAAATAATATATTTTTTTACTATACAACATTGGAAAATTTTTATGTAATTAAGTTTTTTTTTTCATCCTTCAACTGATAATGTTACATTTATGTAACACTGACTGACTTCAGGCTGTTTGTAGTTGAGTGAGATTATTGTTTGCTCCCACACACGCACACACACACACACACACACACACACACACACACACACACACACACACACACACACACTACTGAAAATTTCTCCTGAATTAAATGTGATATTGCTTTAACAATACCAGTCTTTGTGTCTGCATGCTCACACTCTTACTGTAGAAATACTCCGGTAAGACTTTCACTTTCTCACTCTCTCTAATCAAACACTGGCGGATTCTGTGGGTCCGGGTTTCATTACGCACTTCAGACACGCTCAAACCTGCAGGAACGGGCTGCCTGTGCCAAACCAAAATTACCTATATTAATTATGTATTTAGCAACTTTCAAGGTATAAATGCTTCGTGCTGTACTGAAAAAACAGTTAAAAAATTATCAATGAAACATCAAGACAATGCAATGCAAATAATAATTGTATCAATAAAAAATAGATAATGTGACAAAAGAATAAATAAATAAATATAATCATACATAGGTTTTGAATAAGATATATTGAGAATAAAATATATCTAAAATAAATTATAACAAGTAAATTAATAGGTTTTTTTTCATCGCTTCAGTGTGCACGATCTCAGGCAGATATGTAAATGATTACAGGTGTGCTCTGATTAGACAGTGGGTCTGCCCTATAATAAGGCTCTTAGGGTAGTGTAACTCTATGATCCAAAATAAGCCACTATGATCAGGAGATTGTTGATTCGAATCCTGTTCATGTAGCTTACGATCAGCTGCCAGAGGCCTTAGAGAGCACAATTGGTCTTGCTCTCTCTGGGTGGGTACAGTACAGTAGATGTCGCTCTTCTTTCCCCTCATCACTCCTAGGGTGATGTGGATCAGCACAAGGCTGCATCTGTGAGCTGGTGTATCAGAACTGAGTCGCTGCGCTTTCCTCCGAGCGTTAGCGCTGTGATGCTACTCTGCAATGCTACAGCATCAGCAGCAGCTCAAAAAGAGGCGGAGTCTGACTTCATATGTATCGGAGGAGGCGTGTGCTCGTCTTCACAACACTCCTGATGTTGAAGCATCACTAGTGATAGAGGGAGTCCTGATAAGTGGGTTGGGTAATTGGCTGTGTAAATTGGGGAGAAAATGGTAAAAAAAAAAATTTAGAAGTAAAATTATACAAATATATATATATATAAAAATACGACAGTTGGTCACCTCTAGCAGTGATATGGGGGACAATATTTAACAGCTTCGTGATATGTGTAGAACATTCTGCAGATACGTGTATCAGGACTTCTAACTCGTAGTATATAATATATTTTTTAGCAGGATAGTGCTCGCCCACACACAGCAAGAGTTTTTTTAGAAATACTTTGGCAAAATAAAAAGTTTTAAAAAGAATTTATTTGATTAGGCCGTTATTGTAAATAAGAACTTGTTCTTAATGACTAGCCTGGTGAAATAAAGGTGAAATAAAAAAAATAAAAATGATTAATTTATTGTGAAAATCTTGTAATTTGTATTTAGAACAAATACATTTTAAAATTCAACTACATTTCTGTTATCAGAACACCAGTACTAGACGTGATTATTCAGTTTTTCAGTGTTGATATTAGTGGGTGTTTTTTTATGATGCTACTTTACTGTTATTATTTTACTATATACTGATGCTGTTTAACCCTGGTTCTGGTTTCAGGTTCTGCGTAGGAGCTGGTGAGTGTTGGAGAGTGGAGTGAGGACCTATAGGAGATGAGTGTGTGTGTGTGTGTGTAAGTGTGTGTTTGTTCAGGTGAGGAGACTTGAGTTTATGGTGTAATGGAGTGTTTTCACAGGGACTGTTTTAGTCGTAGAGAAGTGTGTGTGAATGTTCACGAGACTGGACATAAATCAGGACCTGCTCTCAAAGAGAAGGATGTGTGTGCTCTGTTGAAGTGCTTTACTGTAATTGAAGTGTGTGTGTGTGTGTGTGTGTGTGTAAGACAGAGAGAGAAACTGGCCTGAGGCTCAAATGCTGCAGAAATATTTACATCAGTTATAGAAAATGGAACTTGAAACACACACACACACACACACACACACACACACACAGCTGTGAGTGGGATGGTGATACTGGGTGATGAGTAGTCGGATGAACCTGTTCAGATAATGGTAAACCGCGACTTTAAGACGTTACTCAACACTGGGCTCTGTGCTGTGTGGTTGTTGAGATCAGGAGGATAATGGGTTTAGACTGGGTGATACCTGGGCGTAACGGGTCAATCATGCAGGCTCACTTTCCCTGAGTGTGTTCGTGCTTGGTTTGAATATTATATACAGCTCTGGAAATAATAAGAGACCATTCAAAATTATAAGTTTCTTTGATTTTACCAAATTAAAAACCTCTGGAATATAATCAAGAGGAAGATGGATGATCACAAGCCATCAAACCAACAAACTGAACTGCTTGAATTTTTGCACCAGGAGTAAAGCAGCATAAAGTTATCCAAAAGCAGTGTGTAAGACTGGTGGAGGAGAACATGATGCCAAAAAAAAAAAAAAACAGGGTTATTCCACCAAATATTGATTTCTGAACTCTTTTTAACAAGGGTTCTTGATATTAGTGTGAAGACTGTGGTTCATCCAATTAAATGAATAAAGGCTCCAGAATGCCATGTATTCTTCCAAACTGATCATTAGTTAGTATTTATTGCTTGGTACAATGATGTGGTTTTGAGAATTTGACGCACACCAATACCAAATTAACTTCGAGATAAATGAGCTCTTAACAAAGACCACATACACCAACACTGCCTCTAGCCAAACTGACTAAAACTGGTTCAGACCAGAAGAAGAAGGGAGGGCTTAAGTCAATCACATGACCAGTTCTACCAATCCAGTAAATGTCCTTTTTAACATTGCCGCCCCCAAATTTACCTAGTAAATTTGCCTTTGAGAAAAGGACACTAAGTAGACTTATCATCAGGTAGAGAGGGCAGTCGAACAAGGCGGGAGACTGGCCGTGTGTAGCACCTATGCTTAACTTGTATCGTTGCCGATCTAATTTTCCCATCAGCTCCAGCTGTAGTGTTAGTGACCAGACCTACAGGCCACAGAGATCTAGGCAGGTGCTGATCAACAATCATCACTACTGTTCCTTGTTTAAGGTCTTCAGTTTCTGTTGTCCACTTGTTTCTGGGCTGGAGACTAGGCAGGTACCTCCTGATGAAGTGTGACCAAAAGTGGTCAGCTAAGACCTGACTATGCCTCCATCTTTTCCGAGTGAGCATCTCAGAGGCTGGATACACTACTTGCGGCAAGGCTGAATCTGGCCGCCCCATTAACAAGCTGTTGGGTGTAACAGGGTCAGCATCAGCCACATCTGAAGACACGTAGGCAAGTGGCTTGGAATTCAGTATCCCTTCCACTTCAGTTAGGACTGTCTGCAAGACTTCTTCAGTGACGGTCTGGGCACCAAGTGTTGCTCGAAGAGCTCCTTTTAGAGACCTGATCTCTCTTTCCCAGACTCCACCAAAGTGTGGTGATCCTGGTGGGTTGAAAAGGAACTTGATCTGTTGCTTAGCAAGGTGTGATTGCAATGTGGGCTGTAAGGCAGCGAAGGATTCTGAGAGTTCTCTGTCACCAGCTTTAAAATTTGTGCCTTGATCGGACAGAATCTCCATGGGTTTTCCTCTACGAGCAATGAATCTTCGTAGTGCCATCAAGAAAGAATCACTGTTGATGTTGTTAAGCAGGTCTATGTAGACACCTCTGGTAGTCAAACATTTAAATATGATCCCCCATCGCTTCTCACTGCGGCGGCCCACTTTGATCAGAAATGGTCCAAAACAATCAACACCAGTTGAATAGAATGCTGGCTTAAACAGGCGAAGACGTGATGGTGGTAAATCTGCCATTTTTGGCACTACTGGCTTTCCACGCCACTTTTTGCATTCAGCACAACCATGCTGGTGTCGCTTTATTGCCTCTCTCCCTCTTAGTATCCAATATCTCCTTCTCACCTCAGCAAAGATTCTCTCTGAGCCGGGGTGGCGCAGCTCCTCATCAAAATGTTGTATTAGTAAAATGCTGAGGGGATGTTTTGGATCCAGTACAACAGGGTGAAGAGTTTCCTGATCCAGTTCACCACGTCGCAGGCGCCCTCCAACTCTAATGAGACCATCAGGTCCAAGTTCAGGTGCTAAAGCAACCAGTCTGCTTGATGATGGCACTGGTTTTCCTGCGGACAATGCTTTCCTTCAAACTGAAATGAACAATTGAAGACTATTCTTGATTTCCCATTGTGGGTCACCAGGTGATGCGGGATATACCATGACTCGGGAGACTGTGCAGCAGCACTGGGATCCACCTTGGTGATGTATCCTGCTTCTTTGAGTCTGGCGATCTCTGCATTGTATATTTCAGTGCTCCCTGGCACCTTAGTCAAGCGTTTCTCTGTGGTCCTTAAACATGGCACAACTGACTCTTTGGGGGCTTTCATCTGGGGCATGGATCTCTTCCGAAGCAGAGGGGTTGCATAACGCAGAATGCCATTAACTTTCTCTCTTACTGTTTTTGACTCAAGCAGTCTGATGGCTTCTTGATCACATCTGGAGCGGACAATCTCTTTCTCACTCCTATAAGGTAGTACGTCAAGTTGCCATAACTTGTCAATGTGTTCTCGCAGTTCTGAAGTTGGTGATGTAAGAGACGTGAAGAGGCACTGTTGTGCGGACAACTGATGCTGGATAAACTTTGTTGGTCCCTGTAGAGTCCAGCCCAGTCTTGTTCTCACAGCTGCTGGTCCACCTGGTGGTCCTAGTCGCACTGGTTCCACTGGTGTAATTAAGTGTGGAAAGTCAGAGCCTATTAGCAACAGAGGGTGAACATTGTCAAAGGAGTGTAGAGGGATTCCTCTGAGGTGACTATATTTCTTCTGGAGTGGTGCCACAGGATGTGTATGATTGGCAAGCCCTAAATGCTCAGCAGTAAAGGCACTCTCAATCCTATACTTCCTTTTGGGCTGTGATGCTGGGGACAGGGTAAATGTAACCTTTGCTCCTGAAACAACCTGAGTATCATTTTTAACTGTCCTCAGTGAGAGATCTTCTGGTTGGCCAATTAATCCTAGTTGCTTTGCAGCAGTGTGAAGCAGGATGGTCCTTTCCGACCCATCATCTAGGATAGCATATGTCATCAAGGAGTGCGATCCATGCTGCAGTACAACCTTTACAATCTTCAGAAGAACATTACTCCCACTGCCTGGTCTGTCCAGATACAAGGTCTCACTAGACGCAATTGCCACTGTCATATCTTTCTCATTATTATTTCTTGGTCTACAGTTGAGATTGTGGAGAACAGTCAGATGTTTGCCTTTGCAGTTCTGACAAGTAGCCTTGAGTCTACACTGTGCTGCTTGGTGCTTCCAGCCACATCTCCAGCATCTGTGGTTAGATTTGATCCACAAGGTCTTCTGCTCACATGTTAATTGTGAAAAGTTAGTACAAAAGTTGAGGTAGTGTTTGTTATTGTCACAGTATGGACAGTACGTCTTCACTGATCCGGCCGATTTGGAATTCTCTTGGGATTTAATTTCTGTATTTCCTATGGAACTATTAGAGTGCTGATCTACCCCAAGCAGGATTGTAGATGTTTGTGGTGCCTGTCTGCGGTCTCTCTTTTTCTCTCTATGTGTGCTCACAACATCTGCAATTTCCCTTTGGCTAACTTTCACATCAGGGCTCAGCACTTCGAGCTCAAACTCAAGCCAGTCTGCAAAGTCTAGTAGGGTTGGAACAGGCTGCTTCCGTGGGTGGACATACCTTTTAAAGTTGGCTCTCATGTCATATGGCAGCTTAGTCAGAAGTCTTGCGACGTGTGATCCACAGCGTAGTTCCACATCTCCTTCTTCTCCCATCTGATCAAGCATTCCCACCAGAGCACGAATCCTCAGCGCAAACTTGCGAAAGGCTTGGGTTTCTCCACGGCGGACATCAGGTGCATCCATCACTTCAGCTATTCTCCTAAGTGACAGCTTGTGTGGTTGTCCGTATTGCTCTGTCAGGGCATACATTGTGTCAGTATAAGGATACTGTGAGTTGCAGTAGGAGTCAGAAATCAGTAAGGCATCTTCAAATTTTAGATGATCTACTAGAATCTGATATCTGAAACGTTCAGTAGCATCATCTGGTAGTATATTTTCCAAGGCAAGCTTCAGCCTTGCAAATTGCCGAGGGTCATCACAAGTGAAGTGGGGTATGGAAGGTTTCGGACCTCTGTATATTCTTTCCCTACTTGGTGGTGAACAAATGTATGAATGGTGACTTCTTGAATTAGAGGCTAGAACTGGCTGTTCACGACGAGAGGGCCTCTCTTCAGATGGATGCACCATGCGAGTTTGTGACTGTCTATGGGGATTACCATCACTAGTGTACTCCATACGATCCTGTTTGTAGGGTGGTTGAGGCCTTTGTCTCTGTGCTTGTGGTGGACCCAATTGCCATCTATTTACATCTTCAACCACATCATCAATCACATCCAGCTCGGTGCGTAAAGAGCGTACAGCAGGGACAGGAGTATGTGGTGTGGGAACTGACGAACGTGGCAATGAATGTGGCAAATGAATAGGTGATCGAGGTGCTGGCACAGGGCGTGGTTGAGTGGGTGAGCGTGGTGCTGGAACCGGCCGTAATCCAGGAGAACGTGGTGCTGGAACTGGCCGCAACTGAGAAAGCGAACGTGGTGCTGGCACTCGCCTTGGCTGAGGAGGTGAATATAGAGTTGGCACTCTCAGTGGTTGAGATAAAGCAGTTCTACTGTTCAATCCAGGATAACATGGATGCTCGGCTTGAGGAGAGTCTACCACGTGCTGATGAGATAAAGGTGTTGACCTTTCATCATTGTGTATTTGATGTGCTAAAGCCCTGACCATGTCGTTTAGATGTCGGTTTTCTTCTCTCAGGGCTTCGATAGCACTCAGTACATCTTCTGGTGCATGTGTGGTTCGAGGTTGATTAGGGTTGCATTCTGTTTCATAATCTCCTGGAGTTTGTGGGGAATCGTCCTCACACTCTACTAACTCCTCACATGAAGTGTAATTAGAGCGTGCCATTGCAGCAGCTTCCCCTATGTGGTGACCAGCATAGCTAACCTCATATTCATTGAGGTAAGCAGGTAGGTGGGTGAGGCGACGAGGCCGAACTACTGGCTCTTTCTCAGTTCGAAGATGGCTTCTGGACATCTTAATTCCACAGCATTCACCCAACCCGGCTCGAAGGACCAAATTTTAACAAGGGTTCTTGATATTAGTGTGAAGACTGTGGTTCATCCAATTAAATGAATAAAGGCTCCAGAATGCCATGTATTCTTCCAAACTGATCATTAGTTAGTATTTATTGCTTGGTACAATGATGTGGTTTTGAGAATTTGACGCACACCAATACCAAATTAACTTCGAGATAAATGAGCTCTTAACAAAGACCACATACACCAACACTGCCTCTAGCCAAACTGACTAAAACTGGTTCAGACCAGAAGAAGAAGGGAGGGCTTAAGTCAATCACATGACCAGTTCTACCAATCCAGTAAATGTCCTTTTTAACAACTCTTAAAACTTTATCATTAAGAACTTGTTTTTTCTTTGCATCATTTGAGGTCTGAAAGCTTTGCTTCTTTTTTGTTATTTCAGCCATTTCTCATTTTCTGCAAATAAATGCTCTAAATGACAATATCTGTATTCAATATCTGTGTTCATTTTACTCAAACATCTACAGGGGTTGGACAATGAAACTGAAACACCTGTCATCAGTTTATTGTGGGATTTTAGGTTTCATGGCTAAATTGGAGCAGCCTGGTGTTCAATCTTCATTAATTGCACATTATTGCACCAGTAAGAGCAGAGTGTGAAGGTTCAATTAGCAGGGTAAGAGCACAGTTCTGCTCTAAATATTGCAATGCACACAACATTATGGGAGACATACCAGAGTTCAAAAGAGGACAAATTGTTGGTGCACGTCTTGCTGGAGCATCTCAAGTCAAGTCAAGAGGCTTTTATTGTCATTACATCTGAGTACAGGTACACAGTGTGATGAAATTACGTTCCTCCGGAACCATGGTGCAACATAGAACAACAAGCAATAGACAACATAAAGTGCAGGAGTGACGACAGTGCAACTGTGACCAAGACAGCAAGTCTTTGTGAGGCATCAAGAGCCACGATATCCAGGGTAATGTTAGCATACCACCAAGAAGGACCAACCACATCCAACAGGACTAACTGTGGATGCTGTAAGAGGAAGCTGTCTGAAAGGGATGTTCGGGTGCTAACCCGGATTGTATCCAAAAAACATAAAACCACGGCTGATCAAATCACAGCAGAATTCAATGTGCACCTCAACTCTCCTGTTTCCACCAGAACTGTCCGTCACCACAATCAATTATTGTGCTCTAAAATCAGGTGTTTCAGTTTCATTGTCCAACCCCTGTAACTATAAATAGCAAAAGCACAGTAAGTAAGATTATAATAGATTAATCTGAACCTAAATAAAATGTTCATACTGATATGTTTTATACATAAAGTATTATTTATCCATTCTTTATTCCTTTGTTCTCTTTTGTTTACTGGAAGATGAGTGATGCACATTCCTACACACACACACACACACACACACACACACACACACACACACACCTTCAGCATGTCAACAACACCTCATTATCACCTAATAATAATCGTGATCATAATCATGAAAGGTGTATTGGGGTGGTTTCAGGTTGAGGAAGTGATTTACAGGAGAGAGAGAGAAATAAAGAGAGAAAGAGAGAGAGAGAGAGAGAAATAAATAGAGAGAGAAGAAAGGGAGCGGAAAGTTATTACATAACTGTATTGTTGTGTTTCCTATAAGGTTGCAGAAGCTTCATCCAGATTTCTCGCAACACCAAACAGAAGACCTGTTTTTGTTTTTTTTGTTGGATAGCTTTGATGTCAGGCAAGGGAGTGACAAAAAATTGGACACGCCTCAATTTTTTTTTTTTATAAATAAAAAAAGTCTGTATTGTACTCATATGGCTACCATACTCAGCTATAAATTATTACGATAAAAAGTGCAAATTTATCTCATTTTAATTACAAACAAGAAGTAACTGAGTACATTAGTGATTCCATAATAACACAACCTTTAAGTGCAGACCTGTTTCAACATCATTTAATTTAACGTTTTTCACAACAGATAATAGGATAATAGGATAATGAGACTGGCACAATCCTGCAGGTGACAACAAACGACAAAAAGGAACTGATACTTATTGTCTACTAGAGTGTCACCATGATCACCATGATGTCAAAAGAAGAGACAGAGAGAAAAATAAGTGTCATCCACGCCTGTTACATCACTACCCATCACTCACTTTACAAACAATGAAACGCCACAATCTTTTACATGTTTGAGTAAAATGAACATTTTTGTTTTATTCTAAACATTTCTCCCAAATTCCAAATAAAAATATTCTCATTTAGAGCATTTATTTACAGAAAATGAGAAATGACTGAAATAACAAAAAAAAAGATGCAGAGCTTTCAGACCTCAAATAATGCAAAGAAAACAAGTTCATATTCATAAAGTTTTAAGAGTTCAGAAATAATCAATATTTGGTGGAATAATCCTGGTTGGTTTAAATCACAGTTTTTTTTTCATGCATCTTGGCATCATGTTCTCCTCCTCCACCAGTCTTACACACTGCTTTTGGATAACTTTATGCTGCTTTACTCCTGGTGCAAAAATTCAAGCAGTTCAGTTTGGTGGTTTGATGGCTTGTGATCATCCATCTTCCTCTTGATTATATTCCAGAGGTTTTCAATTTGGTGAAATTAAATAAATTCATCATTTTTAAGTGCTCTTTTATTTTTTTTACAGAGCTGTATGTTTATCTGTTCCACAGGATTTCTTTCAGTAAATCTTTTTGATGTTTTGTATCAGAATTTCATGATGAATGGACAGATTGATGTGCTCCAAATTTACTTGGAATAAACTATTTTTACATTGATTTCTATTGAAAATTAAGAAGGTTTTTCTCTTCTCCTGTAAAGTTTTTAGATTTACAGATATGAGATTGACAGGAGACATTACTTTTTACACAGAGGCAAGTAAATACAGAGTGTGTGAATGTGTAGAGGGCGTAGAGCATGTGTGTGTGTGTGAGTGTGTGTGTGTGTGTGTGTGTGTGAGTGTGTG
Organism: Astyanax mexicanus; assembly: GCF_023375975.1. NCBI lineage: Eukaryota > Metazoa > Chordata > Actinopteri > Characiformes > Acestrorhamphidae > Astyanax > Astyanax mexicanus. The sequence continues at coordinate 31,993,852 of NC_064431.1, forward strand.
TGTGTGTGTGTGTCTACAGCATATTTGTCTGGTCATGTTATGCGTGGCTTAATGCCTGAACCTTCCTAGGAACTGTAGAGGGGGAAAGCAGGGAAAATCCCGGCATACTTATTCAAATCAGCTTGATGATGTCACACAGGGGGCGGAAGTGGGTGTGGCTTAAAGCAACTCTGCAAATGCAACTCTAAAATGCCCGCAGTGTGAAAGATATTACACACACACATACACACAGACAAGAATAAGGCCTTTTATTATGAAAAACATGTAAAAACATTATTTTAGTGCTAAAATTTAAAACTCATCAAACTTTTATAAGGAAATGTGCTTTATAACAGTGTTATAAATAGAGAAAATGTAGATTACCTTAAATAAAAGCTCTTTAAATTAGTATAACTAGTAAAACTGCAGAGCTAAGCCTACAAAGTTATTTCAATGTTAATCTGAGCTAAAGGCTAAAGCTGCTGTTTCCATGTGGGTCAGCCAGACGTCTTCCTGTATCAGTTTATTTCCTCCAGTTTCTAAGAGTCTTGGAAGGAAACAGTACTCACCGCTCTCTGACTTCATCTGTAATTTCTAAAAAGAGTGTCTTTTTCTGGTTATTATGATGATGAAAGTGTGAATGTGCTGTAAGTGTGTAAATGCTGTTGCACTAGAGAGAAACAGATTTGTTCCACCACTGATTTACTTTACAGACTAAAACTTTGGAAATTAATATTTTTTGCAATTTTTTTCCAAAACAGCTGTAAGCTGTTAGCCAATGACTTGTTCCCAAAAAACACCTTTCGCTTTTTGCAATATTTATTATATACAATATTTATACGTTATTTTTAACATTACAAACATAATTTTTTAGGGTTTTTTTTTACAATATACATATTATAGTTTTATTTAACTATATATTTGTTCATTTTTTACAATATACTACTATTTACTTTTTTCACAATATACCTTTTTTTACATTTTATACATTTTTTACTATATATATATATATATGTTATTAATGGTTTACAATTACATTAATAATCATTAATTAACTATTTTTAAACCATTTATAAAGGAGCCTTTTTTTAAGTGTCACCGAAATAATGTTTTAATAGCATTCTGGAAACCTGTGACATAATAATGGTGTTTATTACAACTTTATTGGAATGTTTCTCACATAACATTGCCAGGTAGACGAATACTAACATTAAGGAAATGTTAAAATATTTTAAACCTAATATTTTTTTATTTCTAATCTTTTTTTAAAGTTAATGCATGTGAGATTTTTTAAAAATATTTTTGTATACTGATGTATAACTGTCTTCTTACACTTCGCCATTTTATTGTATCAGACTTTTTTAATTATTAAAAATCTGCAGAATTTGAATTATTGTGACTTCTAGATTGTGCATCTTTTTTACTTAATGTAACCTACATTTATTAGTTTATAAATTAATAAAAGTGGAATAATCACTAATACATCAGATATTTTTAATTTTCTACACCAAAATTCTACTCATCACTAATCAACTAACTAACTAGCTTCATAGATTAAGATCTATATTTATGATGCTTTAGTTTTTTTACATACATACTATATCATTTTTTTGTCCTTTTATACAATATATATTTTTTCAGTTTCTTTTACAATATACAATTTTCTTATGCTTAATTTTTACAGCATACTTTTTTCCCATAAAAAAGCAATACATTTTGACTGGTTACATAGTTTTTTTTATTATTATTTATAAAAAAAATCCTTAAATGCTTATTTTTATTCTTATTTATAATTGTTACGCAATTCAGATGAACACGTCTTTTATTTTCGTAGAAAAACAATCACAGTGCAGTCTTGTGATTTGCTGTATGGCGGGTTATGTTATTATGCAGGTCGACTGTGTGAAAAAAGCCCTGAAATCTGACCTTAAAATCTAATCTCACCCAATCTATTGTTTCTCTCTCCGTTCTGCTGAAATCCGTCTCTCAGTGTTATAAAGGCCGAGCGGCTCTGAAAGGAGCTATGTGTGACCTGGTTAGCGCTGCGGCTAATCTTTAATAGGTTACCTAAAACAGAATGAATACTCCAGGTGTGAATCACAAACACACACACACACACACACACACACCAGCCACAGCCCTGCTATAAAAACATGACCAGCCTTGGTCTGAATCACAGCAATTTCACTGCATCACACTTAATCACCAAAACATGTTTACTGCTAATCTAGCTAATGCTACTAATGCTAACTGTGCATTTATTTTAGCTGACTCCACCCTCAGCTCAAATTTGAAAAATGCTAAAAAAAAATGAGAGGAGAAGTTTTGGAAAGGCATACATCTGGGTGATGTATGGGTTTAGGGGTGGGGCAGAAGGGAGAACTGATTGGGCTGAGCCGTGTGCCTCTGATAGAGGTGAGAGAAAGGTGGTTGGACGTCAGCAGGGGGCGGTATTATTGATTAATAGTCTTGTCAAATCTCAGTTATCTCTAATAGATCTGATTATGTGTGTTTTAATGACTCACTGTTATCTAGAAACATCTGTGATGATTAATCACACACTCTACCTGTATAACGCAGGGTACGGCTAACTCTGTTTTATAGCTTTTACACAGGCAAACACTTGATAACAACTTTAAATCAGGCTAATTTAGAAAAATATATCTTATTTCTCTTTTGTACCCCTGCTTCTTGTTTTTGGAACATGGTTAGAAAGGAAAGGGGTAAAATCGTCTCTATAAGAATTGGAAAAACACTTCAAGAACCCGATACAGATATATAGCCAATAACAGTGGAGTGCTAAAGTTCAGCAACCTAACTGCTGCTGGTTAACTAGTTCACTTTAGGGTGCATTTTATTGTATGTCTTTAGAAAGAGAGCAGGTGCTGCAGCAATTAATTCCTCTGTGATCAGGAGCTGAAATGAGCTTCTTTTAACTTAGTTTTCCTTTCCACCTAAAATACTGCAGCCTCTGCCATCTGTTGCATTATTTAAGGTGGACCGGAAAAGTTAGCTTCTGACTCCTTGCAAACTAGTCATTTTTAATGTTTGTTGTGAAGAAAATTGCCATAAAACATTGGAACTACACATAAAACTGTGGTAGTATACTGATTTTCATATTTTTTAACAAGAAAAATAGTCTTTTTTTGGACACTTGCCATCTTGATTCTCAGCTCTCTGTTTTAAGTTTGCCTCTAAAAAAAGGCTAACTCTGGCTTACAGGTTAACCTTGGTTTAAGGTCTAAGACAGGCTAATTCTGGCTAACAGGTAAACCATGAGCTAAAGTCTACAACAGGTTAACTCTGGCTAGCAGATTAAACTGGTGTTAAGACAGGCTAACTCTTGCTAAAAGGTTTACTTAAAACTAAAACATTCTATATCTGACTGATAGAATGATTGGTTAATCTTGAGCTAAGGTCTAAGACAGGCTAGCTCTGGCTAACAGGATAAACTTGGGTTAAAACAGTCTGTCTCTGACTAACAGGTTAACATTGAGCTAAGGTTTAAGACAGGTTAAACTTGAATTAAGACAAGCTAACTCTGGCTAAAAGGTTTAACTAATGCTAAAACAGACTATATCTGATTAACAGGAAAACCATGGGTTAAGACAGGCTAAATCTGGCTAAAAAGTTAAACTTAGGTTAAAAAATACTAACTCTGGCTAACAGGTTAACCTTGAGCTAAAGTCTCAGACAGGCTAACTCCGGCTAACAGGTTAAACTTGAATTAAGACAAGCTAACTCTGGCTAAGAGGATAAACTTGGGTTAAATTAGGCTAACACTGACTAACAGGGTTAACTAAAGTTAAAACAGGCTAGCACCGAGATTTAACCTGGGCTAACTCTGGCTAACAGGTTTAGCTAATGTTAAAACAGGCTAACTCTAGCTCAGAGGTTCAACTTGGGCTAACTCTAGCTAACAGGTTAAACTCAGGTTAAGACAGGCTAACTCTGATTAAGGATTAAATATAGTAGTGTGTGTTAATAATGAGTTAAAGGAGGAGATTGGCCTCCCGTCTTTACAGCTCTCTCTCTCTCTACACTGGTATAAAAATAGCACTTTAGCAAACAGCGCTTATCAGACTCGCTGATACGGTTTCCCACCAGCAGCGTCTGACTGGGCAGGAATGTGGATTTTCTTGGGCCTGAAGAGCGATAAAGTTTTGCAGGTGATTTTCCACTTTAGCCTGTCTTCACCCATCTCTCCCTCTTATTACCCATAACACAATATAACCTGTCACATTTCTGCACATTACTGCATTTTATCTTTTCTTGGGAGAAGACTAAAGAAATTTAAAAAGATTTACTGTGGTTAGTGTCTAAATATTCATAGAATGACCCAGTCTAAATCCTATGAAAATTGCTGTTTACAGAGCTGAGCTACAGCTGTTTTATAAAGAAGAATGGGGCAAAATCTCTGTCTCTAGATGTTTAAAGATGGTAGCGAAAGGCAGCTCTTATAAGCATTGATTTTTGATGATTGAGTCTGAATACTGTTGCACCTCACCCTTTTCAGATTTTTATTTGATTACATTTTTGAAAATCATGTATTATTTTCGTTCCATTTCACAATTATGTGTGATTTTGTGTTGATCCATCACTTAAATACTTTTGCAAGCCACTGTTTAAAGAGTTAATTAACTACTTTTTTATTGTGCAAACAAGATCATTTAAGACACTAAACTGGACATAAAATAAAACAGGAAATTTGATTTTTTTTATCAAACTATCACTTAAAACTAAAATAAAACTGAATGTATAAAACAGATCAGACCCCAAAAACAGATACAGAATACAGAGACTAGCTCCACCCCTCAAGCCCCGCCCCCTGATTGTTATCCTCTCCTCAGTTACTGAATTTACATCAATGAAAACAACTGCAGGATTGTTCGTCCGTCAGCTCTGGCCTAAACACAGCCGTGCTGTTTGATTCACAGCGTGTTTTGCATGCTGGAGCTGAAGACTGTTATTATTTATGGATTTGCTATTCAAATAGCAGAACTCCACTGACCCTGAGAAGAGCCCTGAGCAACCACGGCTCATTTGAATATGCAAATGTCGCTGGACCTGTCCACCGGGGGTTTTATCATGTGTAATATTCAGGTGTCCAGAATAGTTCAGGAATAGATAAAACAAAGAAAAAAAAATGACTGTAAAAAAATGTTTTACTTTTACTTCCTCTATCTACAGGGCCATCTAAAAAAAGTAATATCTTTGAAAAGTTACTTTATTTCAGTAATTCAGTTCAAAATGTGAAACTCATATATTATATAGATGTATTAAACACAGAGAGTAATCTGTTTTAAGAATTTATATATTTTATAGTTGATGATTATGGCTTACAGCCAATGAAAACCCAAAAATCAGTGTATCAGAAAATTAGAATATTATATAAGACCAATTGGTACTTCTGGCAGTGTGAGCATTGTGCCAAGTCCTGCTGGAAAATGAAATCCACATCTCCATATAAGTTGTCAGTAGCAGAGGAAAGCATGAAGTGCTGTAAGATTTTGTGGGAAAACAAAACTGCACTGACTTTAGACTTGATAATAAAACACAGTGGATCAACACCAGCAGATGACAGACATGTCTCTCCAAACCATCACTGATTGGTGGAAACTTCACACTAGACCTCCAGCAGTTTGGACTGTGTGTCTCTCCACTCTTCCTCCAGACTCTGATCCCATGATTTCCTTTAAATGAAATTTAAAATGTACTGATGATCAGTGATGGTTTGTAGAGTCATGTCTGTCATCTGCTGGTGTTGATCCACTGTGTTTTATGATGAGTTTTTTTGATTTTACCAAATTGAAAATCTCTGAAATATAATCAATTTCTGCACCAGGAGTAAAGCAGCATAAAGTTATCCAAAAGCAGCGTGAAAGACTGGTGGAGGAGAACATGATGCCAAGATGCATGAAAAAAACTGTGATTAAAAACCAGGGTTATTCCACCAAATATTGATTTAGGAACTAAAGTGGTCTCTTATTTACTCATGTTGCCGAGCATTTATAATATAAAAGGGATTGAAAACATTTAATAAGAAATTAGAAATAATAAGGAATAAAATAGTAAAAAATAATAAATAAAAGAAATACTCATTTTAAACCAACATTTAATATATATTAATAAAATATCATATAAAACTATATATTAATAAAATATAAAAAAGACCAAAAAAAATAAATTGACACATAAAATGTAAATAATTTATAAAATATAAAATAAATACTAAAGGTAATACTAAAAGTAAAGTAAAATGATAAGAATGATAAGAAATGATAAAATGAATAATAATGAAATAAGAACATAAGAATCAAAATGCAAAACATTAGAATAAAAAAATAATAAGTAATAATAAATAAATACAAATAAATAAAATAAATAAAATATATGTATTTTTTTTATAATGCACCTTTTCTCCTTACTTTGTCTCTAATTCCCCTCCATAAAGGAGTTATTAGGGCTGTTTCTGGCTCTGCCCCCTCGCTCTGTGGGAGGGTAAATGTGTATAATCACCCCTGTGCACACACACGGACATCCCAGCGGACTTCCCCACCTTCACCACTATTCCAGTGCAGACGGCCGGGTGGGTTTATGGGTTTATTCTGGGAGAGAACAGAGGCTTTATTTAACTCAGATCAGCCTGTTTGATCAATTCCTGCAGGGCTGAAATCCAGCAGTTAAATATTACAGGCGGAAAAACCCACATTCTTCTGTTTTAGGTATTCATTAAACTCACAATATACAATATAAACTTAAATATTACCCATAGTGTTTATTTAATGAGGAGAGATCATTAATGTGAAGGAGCTGCCAAAGGAATTGCGTAATTTTGGCTGTTATTAGAAATTAAATAATGAAAATCATCATTTATCATTTTGCTCAATCATTTTTGGAACTGCATATCTACTAATAAAAAGTTATCTTGCCCTGGGGGCCTGAAGAGGCTAATACTATATATAAAGAACCAAAAAAAGTTTGGACCCACCTTCTTATTCAATATTTTTATTATTAATTATGATGAATTTAATATTTTATATATTAATCATGTTTTAAACCTAAAAGTGTTAAACAAACCAAAAAAGTGAAACCTTTATGTGCCTCTTATCTGGAATAATGTTTCTGAAGCTGGCAACTCTGACGAACTCTTGTTCTTACTTTCCTGGGTCGGTCCTGATGAGTGCCAGTTTCATCATCACAACATTTTTGATGGTCTTTTTTTTTTGAGACTGCACTTGAGGATACTTTTAAATTTCTTGAAATTCTTCTTTTTGAATTGACTGACCTAACTCAAATATTCACTATTCACTGTATACCTGTAACTCTACCTCTTCACTACTTTACAACTGATGCTCTCAAACGCATTAAGAAGAAAGGTAAGCTTTAAGAAGTTCAGCACAGATGTTAACTAAAAGCCTGAATTCCAGGTGAATTGAATTGAAAACCTCTGGAATATATTTAAGAGGATGATAGAGGATCACAAGCCAAACTGAACGGCTTGAATTTTCGCACCAGAAATAAAGGCATAAAGTTATCCAAAAGCAGTGTGTAAGACTGGTGGAGGAGAACATGATGCCAAGATGCATGAAAACTGTGATTAAAAACCAGAGTTATTCGACCAAATATTGATTATTTCTGAACTCTTAAAACTTTATGAATATGAACTTGTTTTCTTTGCATTATTTGAGGTCTGAAAGCTCTGCATCCTTTTTGTTATTTTATCCATTTCTCATTTTCTGTAAATAAATGCTCTAAATGACAATATTTTTATCTGGAATTTGGGAGAAATGTTGTCTGTAGTTTATAGAATAAAACAACAATGTTCATTTTACTCAAATATAAACCTATAAATAGCAAAATCAGAGAAACTGATGGTGCTGAAACTGAAAGTGCTCTCTTCATTTTTCCAGTGCAGTTTCTCCAGAAAGACTGACAGACAACAATTTCAACAACAACCAAATCCACCACCCTCCCCAACTGATTAAAGTTATGAAGATATGGTTTGCTGAAAGAAGCCTGGCTGTGGTGGTGGAGGAGTGTGATGGTGGTCCAGCAGGTCTGACGTGGTCCTCACTCTGCAGTAATGTGAGGTATGGAGGCTTCGCTGGGTTCAGGGAAGGACTGGTCCAACTGGAGCTAGGGTAAAGTGAGCGTCAGACAGATCAGATCAGATCAGATCAGAAATGGAGATAATTAAGCTGCCTTGAAAACCTCAGCTATTCTGGAGGTTGACATCTATCATAAGCATTCGTGCTATCTCACTTTGATCTCTGTCTGCTGAGTCATGGTTGCTGTCGCTTGTATGAACAAGTCAATCAACCTCAGACCTTCTAAACAAACTCGTAAACAAACTCGGCTTGAAACTTAAATCACACCATCCTTTTTTTAAAGGAGCTTGAAGGGAGGTGTGGTGTAGAACGTTTATGTGCAATTGTAATGTGAAATTTTTAGCAGAAAAAGGTGCGAATCCTGGGTCATGCTGCTGTTTCGCCATCAGCAGCCAGAGTCTGAGAGAGAGTACAGTTGACCTTGTTCACTCTGGGTTGGTAGGTGGCTCTCAGGCTTCTGTAGGTTGAAGTATCAGAGCTGGTGCTACGGCACTTTCCTCTGGATAGATACTCAGTAATGCTGCATTAAGAGGCATGTGATATCTTCAGCCTTCTAGTGTTGGGAGCATTAATGGTAATACAGGCAGTTTTAAAGAGTGGGTTAAGAAGAGTGATCTGAAGAGATTACCCAAAAATCATGACCATGTATTATCCAACATTCATCTGAGTGAAACATCTGCACATAGATCACTTGGATAATTCCAAGATTCATCTGAAGATCACCATAAGATCCCCTTAAGACACTCAAAGGATCATATTAGATCACTCAAAAGATTTAATCATCCAAAGATCACTCAAAGGTCACCACATACATCACTCAAGGGTCATCTTTAGATTACCCAATGATCACCTACAAATGACACAAAGGTCAACCAAACATCCCTATATAAATGACCCGTTGATCAGCATATAGACCACCCAAAGATAACCCAGAAAACTCCCAAAGGTCACCACATAGATAAGCCATAGATCAGCATATAGATCATCCAAAGATAACCCAGAAATCTCCTATGGGTCACCACATGGACCACCCAAAGTTCACAATAAAATCTGCCAAATATTACCTATAGATCACCTAAAAGTCACCATGTAGATGACCCATAGGTCAGTATATAGATCCGCCAAAGATTGCCCATAGATCTCCCAAGGGATTCCCAAGGATCAACCATAGATCTCCCAAAGATAACCAAAGTTCAAACATCTCCCAAAGATCACCACATAGATCGCCCAATGATCAACCATAAATCTCCCAAGAATCACCCATAGATCTCCCAATGATCAACCAATGATCTCCCTAAAACCTTGCATAGATCTCCTAAGAATTTCCCAAGGATCAACCATAGATCTCCCAAAGATCTTCTTCCAAAGGTCACAACAAGATCTCCCAAAGGTCATCAACAGATCCATGATCAACAACGTAGATCACTAAAAGATAACCATGAGATCTTCCAAAGGTTACCACATTGATCACCCAAGAGTCACAATAAGATCTTCCAAAGATCACCCATAGATCTCCCAAACATCCCCACATAGATCACCCATAGATCAGAATACAGATCTCCCAAAGATCACCCAAGGATCAACCATAGATCTCCCAAAGATCAACCATAGATCTCCCAATGATCAACCATAGATCAACCATAGATCTCTGTAAGATCACCTAAAGATCACCAATATATCTTCTAAAGATCATTCATAGATCTCCCAAATCTCACCAATAGCTTGTTCAGGCCTAAAACTATATCAATGTCACCATTAAAACACTCATAGGACTGTTAGATTGCACAAGTTTTACAAAGACGTCTCTTAAATATCATCTATAAAAACTCAAAGATCTCCCCTAGATCATCAAATCATCAAAAAATCATTTATTAGATTAGACCACTCAATCAGAACAGTTCAGAAATGGTTTAAAGGTCAGAAGATCCCATGTGAAAAGGCTTGTTGGTGGTTTACAGGACAGTTATCTCCTCAGGGTGAAGCTTTACGGAGCTTTTCTGCTGTTATATAAAGAATATTTACTGCAGTGTTTACGAGCAGAGCGATCACCTCTTACCCGCCACATTCTTCAGCCTGGCATCAGCGCCAGCGCTCTGATGAGAACCGCGGGTGATGTTTGGCGAACAGCAGCTCTTATGTAAGGAATCCACAGGAGCCGGAGGAGCTGGTCGGACCAGTCTGAGGGAGAAATGGAGCAGTTTAGAGGACAATAGGACAGGACTTACAAGAACAGAACAATGGGCTTTAGTTCAATTCATCATTTAATCCTCTAAAGACTCCGCAAAACTTCTGCACCTCTATCAGCTCTTCTGCTTTAGAGGAAAATGGACTTTTGTTGCAGTAAAACATGATAAAAAGTTCTTACCTTTGATGAATAGCTCACCTCTGTTCTCCCACAGCGTTCAAGGATCCAGAAATTTTAACAGTTTGTCCAAAACACCCTTCAGACTGGGTGATAATTTACCATGATAAATCACTTTTTACACCGTTATCCAGCTCAAAGTAGCTCCACAACTCCTTACTAGAAGCCGGAGAGCCCTGATATTTAAAACGAGGCATTAATAACTTAAAAAGTGCAGAAGAAGCTTATTAAACACCACTGTTTACATCCCATAATGCTACTAGCTTCAGCTCCGAGCGCCGCCATCACTGTACTGATAATGACATAGACATATATATTTACATAGACTCTGGTGCCAGGAGACAGGCTATGCTGAGTCTAAGTATATATGTCTAAGTGTGCAAAAAGTAACTTTATAGTTTGTTATAGTGTGTAAAACTTAGATTTACATTGCAAACATAATGTGCAACAAGTGTTCAAAATGTTGCTTTAAAATAGACAAAGTGTGTAATAGTTTTACTTTTCAATTCAAGTTCACATGTGGAGAAGTTCTATTTTCAGCAAAAAAAAAAAAAAGTCCAAATGTAGGTTTAAACTACGCGAAGTGTGTAAAATTGTTTTTTCTCTGAACATAAATGGTCTAAAATGTAAGTTTATACTAGAAAAAAATTGAAAAAAGTAATATTCTTTCGAATAAAAAGTATTTAAATTGTACATTTACAGTATATTTGTGTACAAGTTACAATTTTCTGTACAAAGTGTTCAAATTATAGATTTATAGTACACACAACGTATATATAGAAAGTTAAATTGTCAGTAGTGCCTTTTCTGCACAAAAATTGTTCAGATTGTAGCTTTATTATGCACAAAGCATGCAAAAAGTTGCATTTTTAGTAGAGAAAAGAGACCCAGAATGTAGGTTTTGTGTGCAAAGGTTCAGTACAAAAAGCGTATAAAATTGCAGTACAAAAATTTGAGGTATACAAATTATGCGTCCAAATTTAGTTTTATAGTACGTAAAGTGTGAAGACGCTATATTTTCAGTACAAAACGTGTTACAATTGTACATTTATAGTACAAAATGCCTGTAAAAGTATATTTTTCAGAACAAAAAATAGATTTTATATGGCGGCTAAAATTCAGTAACAATATATAAAAAACATTATAGTAAACCGAAAGCTGCAGAGCCACATGCTGACCCAGTTTACTGTGAACAATGTGAATATCCAGCTAACCCACGCAGTATAGGGGCAGATTATCATCAGTTAAATGAGACACACACACACACACACACACACACACACTGCTGTATGGAACTGAAGCCGGACACCGGCTCCATGTAAATTAACAGTCAACTGATACACCAATGCACTGCTGTGTTACAAAATGAAAAAAAAAAACACTATGATCGGGAGACCGCTGGTTTAAATCCCAGTCAGCTGCCAGAACCCTGAGAGAGCACAGTTGTTCTTGTTCTCTCTGGGTGGGTACAGGAGATGGCGCTCTTTCCGCTTGTTACTCCTAGGATGATGTGGATCAGCACAAGGCTGCGTCTGTGAGCTGGTGTATCAGAACTGAGTCGCTGTGCTTTCATCCGAGTGTTAGTGCTGTGATGCTACTCGGCAATGCTGCATCAGCAGCAACGCAAAAAGAGGTCTGACTTCACATGTATCGGAGGAGGCGTGTGCTAGTCTTCACTCTCCTGGTGTTGTGGCATCACTAGCAGCTGCATAATTGGGAGAAAAAAAAATACAAAAAAAATAAGAAAATGAAAGAATGTGTCAATATATATCATTCTTTACATTAAACACTATTATTACCTAAATCTAGTCTAGTCTATATATCTAATGTCTCACAAGAGTGCAATAAGAACATTAAATCAGTCCGTTTATTTCTGTACAATTTACTTACGTCTTTTTATAACATTTTTATATTTTTAGAAAAACTGCTATTTTTAATCCTAAGAGTATAACACATCTAATCAACTCCCATCCATGGTATTGTTATTATATACTGCTCTTGAAAAAATGAAGAGATCACTTCAGTTTCTGAATCAGTTTTTCTGATTTTGCTATTTATAGGTTTATGTTTGAGTAAAATTAACATTGTTGTTTTATTCTATAAACTACAGACAACATTTCTCCCAAATTCCAAATAAAAATATTCTCATTTAGCAAGTTCATATTCATAAAGTTTTAAGAGTTCAGAAATCAATATTTGGTGTAATAACCCTGGTTGGTTTTTAATTACATTTCTTTTTCATGCATCTTCACATCATGTTCTCCTCCACCAGTCTTACACACTGCTTTTGGATAACTTTATGCTGCTTTACTCCTGGTGTAAAAATTCAAGCAGTTCAGTTTGGTGGTTTGATGGTTTGTGATCATCCATCTTCCTCTTGATTATATTCCAGAGGTTTTTAATTTGGTAAAATCAAACTAGTTATTTTAATATGGTGTAATCTGGCCCCCTTTTAAAAAACATTTTCTTACCAACTACTGCCCCCATGTGGTCATGATGCAAAGTGCACAGTTCATCTGGTATTAATCCTGTACATTCTGGAGTGTTTAATGCCTTTTTGTTGTAATTTATGAATATAACTACATAAAATAAGCTTCATAGTTGCAAACATAAATAAGTCTATGTACATTTAATTTATAGATGCTATGCTGCTGTAGTTATCTCAGGCTGCAGCTCTGTGGTGGGTGTAAGGTGAGATTTGTATCTGATGCCGGGCATAACTCCATAACTTACAGTAACTACCTCCACTGCAGAACCAGTTCTATCTGTTTGTAAAGTGAGTTACTGTAACACCTCAAAACAGGACTGGAATCACGAGCAGGTGCACATTATTCTTCATAGAAGAGCAAACACATGCTGCATTCCAGAGATATAGATTAATCTGTTTGTGACACTGACACAATTGCGTAAGTGAAGTTTTATTTAATTAAAACTTCTGCAGTCAGTTTATTGCACAGTGCCTCCCTGCAAAAGATCGTTTCAGACTATCCTGCTATTTGATTCAAATGTAACCTGAACAAAGGTACATATTACCCCTTTGCTAATTGAATTAATGCATTGCACTGCCATTAGAATCACCATGAACGTTGCTATTAGCATCACTACCACATTTTTTGCAACACTATTAGAATTGCAATTAGCATCACTAATACGCAGTTAGCCTCACCGTTTAAATCGGCATTAGCATCACTAATGTACAGATTGCATCGCCTTTAGCATCACCATTAGCATCTCTCCTGTGCCATTAGCATCGGTGCTGCATCATTTGCAGCACAGTTAGCATCGTTAGGGTCGGCATTAGAATCAGCATTAAAATCGCCAATAGCATCACTGCTGCCTTGTTTGCAACACCGTTAGCATCAGGGTTGCCTTTAGCATCGCTACTACTAATTATTCTAAAAACTGGGGTGTCGGGTCAATTTTCGCGGGAGTTCTTCTTCTGGCCACGTCACGCATCTTTACGTACTTACTGTACGTCACGCGTACAGCCTCTAAAAGAGGATCCAGCTCAGTTTTACTGAATGCGAGCGGCTGGTGGAGCAATGGAGACTTCAGAAGAGGAAACTCAGTAGAGCTCAGTAGCTCCTCCATTCACTCATAGTAAAACCAAAGAAACGAAGGAGTGAAGTTTCTGACTGAGCTCTCTCTCTCTCTCTCTCTCTCTCTCTCTCTCTCTCTTTGACTGAACATAACCTGGAATCAGATTCATCCACTCTGAAAGGAGACCCCATCACACCCATTCAGTTTAAAATGATTTTCCCACATGCTCGGTGCAATTACCCATTCTCACCAGAGAGGCACTAAATCCCACAAATCCCAAAACTTCCAGACATCAGCTTTAAGTATTAAATATGATTTACTGTATTTCTTACGAATTACTCCTTATCTATTGTGAATTATTCAGTATCCACTATAAATTACACAAGATCTATTATAGTGTTTGACACAATCGAGTTTTGTTCTTATTTCCACTGTATTTTCATTTAAATGGAAACAAATCTGCCAAGATAAAAAGTGAGAGATTGATTAGATAATATATATCTGTGCTTCATTCAGTAAAGCCTGAGAAGTGCAGATCTGACTCACAGCAACTTAAAATAAACTTCACCTTCCAACCAGCAATCATCAATCATTTACACCAGCGCCAAACCTCTTATCTCCACATCACACAGCATTATTATCTATTTCTACTGAAGATCTGACATCAGCTCCGCAGAAATTCCACCACCTCATAAGATCTGTGTGTGTGAGTGTGTGTGTGTGTGTGTGTGTGTGTGTGTGTGTGTGTGTGTGTGTGTGTGTGTGTGTGTGTGTGTGTGTTGGGTAATGTGCTGCATTGTTGTACTAATTGAGGAGGAAGTGAAAAGTGAGACCTGAGTGAAAAGAACTCTTTAAGAACCCAAAAACCAGGGGAAAATCCAAACGTCACACACCTGACACATTCTCCTCACCCACACACACACACACACACACACACACACACACACACACACTTGGCCTTTGGTTGTCTGTGGTTATTTATAGCACAGATGGGTTAAAAATACCATCATGACATCAGGAGTTCTGTAAAAGTTCCTCAGAAATTTCCCTCAAACACCAAAAAGGATTTACTGGAGTTCCAATTTAACCCCTCAAAATACAGGCCAATGATTCCGCCATTAATCCAAATCTTTATTAAACAATTAATCAATAAATATCTACCATTAATTACTCAGTGGGCCATATTTTAGCGATTTATTGACAGATTTATTGACCTTACAGCTTGAAAATCTCAGTGAAATACATTTAATTTTGTGGTTGTAAGGTGACAAAATTACATTACATTACATAATGGTAGGACAAGTAACTAAAGTGTCCAAAGTGTAACAAAGGTTTTTTATAACTTAATCATTTATATTTGTTTCAGTTAATCATAGAAGTTTAGTTATTTATCTTTCTGTTTTTAGTTTTACAGTTTTTTCCAAATGTTTCAACGCATTTCTAGAAATTTGGCTCAGTTTCTCAAAACTCTAAACATAAACTGAATATTATGAACTGCTTTGTTGAAATTCCACAAATCTTTAGCAAAACTGATTCCTTCCACCAAAACAACAAATACAGCTATTTATATGCTAATCTCTTACAGAGCATCAAATAAACACTGACA
The DNA here is from genome assembly GCF_023375975.1 of Astyanax mexicanus. Classification (NCBI taxonomy): domain Eukaryota; kingdom Metazoa; phylum Chordata; class Actinopteri; order Characiformes; family Acestrorhamphidae; genus Astyanax; species Astyanax mexicanus. Next base: position 32,009,450 of record NC_064431.1, read on the forward strand.
AGATCAATTCAGAGCACTGTTATCAGAAGTATTTAGTTGTGTTTTTGACTTGATGAGGCCACTGTACAAATTCAGATGCATACAAGTCCATGGAAATATGTTGAATTTCTGTTCTTTATATTTATTTGGTGCATTATAGAACTACAAGTATATGTGACACAAATATGAGCAATTTTTACTGTATGTAGTTTGTTGCAAAACTGTAATTTTCACTTATGTAAGTACAATGAGAAATATGACGAGGAAAATCAGTTCACATACAAAGAGGAAACAAAAATGTATTTATTATTTATGTATTTGAAGTTCAGTGATTCTTAGGTGAGGAAACTGTACTAAATGATGCAGTTTGTGTTTATCGATTTGCAAAGCTGTGATTTAGAATGATATCTGAGTGAGAACATGTGGAATTGTGCTTAGAGTTTAGCATTCACAATGTGTCACATGTGACACATGGGCTTCATGTTTTTGGATTTGTGTGCATAGTTTCATATTTTGTTTTTATACAATGTGGAAAAACTGTAAATCACTGGTTGTATGTTCTGAGAGATTCTCGTCCTGTCCTCTGGGTGGTGCTGTTTCTCCTCTCTTTCTCTGCGCTGTGGTTCAGCAGTGTGGGTGAATAAGGGTCAGTGGAGAGTGGAGTGGAGAACACCCCCCTCCCTGCTGTCCAGAGCTGAGAGCAGCTGCAGCTGCGGGTGAAATGCTGCCACTTGCTCTTGCTCTCCTCGTGCATCATCTCCTCACTATCTTCTCACCATCTTTTCACCATCCTCCTCTCACCATCCTCTCCTCACCGTATCCTCACTAAGTCCAGACCCCTCTGAAGAAGAAAGATGGTTCCACTGGTTCTTCTGGTTTTAGTTCTTATAGGAACTTTGGAGACGGGTCAGACAGTGGCTGAGGAAAACTCTCTCCTTAAAGATTCATCTCCATCCATCCACAACCCGGCATCAGCCCTCAGAACCAGCAGAACCGAAGATCTGGAGATGGAGCGTTCCTCAGTTTCACACCTGGAGAAGCAGCACAGGAGAGTTCCCAGAGGTTCTGGAAAGGATCGGAAACAGAAGCACAAGGAACACCAAGTGCTTCATAACCAGAGGTGAGATTAAACACTCTTAAAAATATACTTCTGTTTTTTTATTTTATCTTTATCTTATCAGTGACTTAATTACTGCAGTTCTTCACCTGTCAGACTAAAAGCTAAAGCTGCTGTTTCCATGTGGGTCAGCCAGACGTCTTCCTGTAGCAGTTTTTAACTCCAGTTTCTAAGAGTCTGAGTTTGAGGGTGTAGGAAACAGAATTCATCTGTAATTTCTCTAAAGAAAAGAAAACCTTCTACTTTTAATAGTTTTAACAGAGTTCTCTGTGTTTCTGGGTCTTTTTCTAGTTATTATTATGATGATTAAAGTGTGAATGTACTGTGTGGAAGTGTGGACATTTATTGGAAATTCTATTTTTTTTTTGCTTCCAAGTTCAACACTCAGTTTATTTCCATTGATAAACACCAAGGTTTCACTGTACTTTGTTCCAAACCAAGGTGGGGGTGTTCTAAAACTTGTAGTGTATAGAATCATGGTCCGTCTAGAAGCATTTTTAGCTCCTAGCTTTCTTTGCATCAGTGGAAAAAAGGAACTTACTTATGTATTATTCTTCCTCTGCAATTTCCTTTTTTAATTTGTGAATTCCTGTGAAAAATACCATTTTTGAGGGCTTTTACGCTTCTATAAACTTAAAAAATTGGTCTATATATCAGTTAAATGATTCTAATTATATGTCATCCATTTAATATAGAACTACAGTGGATCTTTTATTGATTGAATGGCTCTTAACCAACCAGAAGAACCGATCTAACCAAGCAATGAACCAACATTGAAATGGTTTAGCATTGAAAATCGACAATTAAAGAACCCCGTTCATCTGAATAGTTATAAATAGGTATCAGTATAGAATCATTTCTCCAAATGTGAAAACCATGGTTCTTTATGTTGGGAACGTTTAGTTTTAATGCTATTTTTAATAGTATAGATCTTCTGATCTGAATGTAACTGAGTGGTATATTGTCTGCAGGCTCTCGAGGCCGTTTGACCCGGAAGGTTACTTCACCACCCCGAGAGTCTTTAATGGGTCTCTTCTGGTCCACAATCCGCTGTACCCCGTAACCGACGACTCGTACGGAGCCTACGCCGTCATGTTGCTGTCTCTGGTGGTCTTCGCGGTTGGGGTGGTGGGGAACCTGGCGGTCATGTGCATCGTCTGGCACAACTACTACCTGAAGAACACCTGGAACTGCGTTCTGGCCAGCATGGCATTCTGGGACTTCATAGTGCTCTTCTTCTGCCTGCCGGTGGTCATCTTCAATGAGCTGACCAAGAGGAGGCTGATGGGGGACCTGTCCTGCCGACTCGTCCCGTACGTGGAGGTCAGTTACTGAAGATGATTCAGTTGTAACTAATGTTTCTACCATTTTTACTGTTTCTGTGATCAGTACTAGTCCTGATTATTAATTATGGTACTGAATTTCCATCTATCTATCTGATTCTGATTAGGTTATTCTAGTATTGATCATAATTTGGTTATCCTAGTACTGATCCTAGTACTGATCATGACTTGGTTATTACAGTACTCATCCTGATTTGCTTATTCTAGTCCTAATCCTGACTTTGGTAACTTAGTACTGATTCTGATTTGGTTCTTCAAGCACTGATCCTGACTTTGGCGACCTAGTACTGATCCTGATTTGGTTATTCTAGTACCGATTCAGATTTGCTTATTCTAGTACCGATCCTAATTTGTTAATTCTAGTACTGATCCTAGTACCGATCCTGATTTGGTTGTTTTAGTACTGATCCTGTTTTTAATTGTAGTACTGATCCTAGTATTGAGCCTGATTGCTTACCCTAGTACTGATCCGGATTTATTCATTCTAGTCCTAATCCTGACTTTGGGAACCTAGTACTGTTCCTGATTTGGTCATTCTAGTACTGATTCTAGTACTGACCCTGATTTGGTTATTCTAGTACTAATCCTGATTTATTTATCCTAGTAATAATCCTGATTTGGTTATTCTAGTACTGATTTTAGTACTGATCCTGATTTGGTTATTCTGATCATAATTTGCTTATTTTAGAACTAATCCTGACCTTGGTAACCTAGTACTGATCCTAATTGGGTTATTCTAGTACTGATTCTGATTTATACTTATCCTGATTTGTACTGATTCAGATTTGTACTGATTCAGATTTGGTCACTCCTGATACTAATCCAGTACTGATCCTGATTTAGTTTTTCCAGTACTAATCCTGATTGGTAATTCTAGTACTGATTATGACTTGGTTTTCTCAGAACTGATTTTCATTTGATGCAGCAAAGGAGACACTTTTAGTTTTAAGTTTAATAGAATAATTTAGAGGTTTCTGTTTCTGGAGACGGTGAAGTTCCTCTGCTGAGGACCCGTGGTGCTGCTGAGTGTGTAAAGTGTTAATGAGGCAGTTTGTTGTGTCTGGAACTGCATCAAATTATTCCAGTTTTCCCCTTTTTCCCCTTTAAACCAGTGCAGAAAAAGCTGCTCTTTTCCATTCAGATGTAAATCAGCGCTCTGCTTTGGGGCCTGAATGGCTGAGCTGAACTAATTGAGGTCATTAGTGAGTTAAATGGAGATTTAGGTCAAACGGTCTGAACTGACAGTCTGTGTTTGTTTAGAGCTTCATTCGGGATTCTTCTGCGCTCCTGATGCACCTTTAAAGCGGTAGTTTGGCCTCCGGTGTTTCCCTGCAGCCTGAATGTGCTGATTTTTTAGTTTCACACTGGAGATACAAGGCTAACGTAGCTAACCAGTAATAGAGACTTATATCCAACAATTAGCATCAGTATTTTATTAGTAGTTATTTATAAGGTTGATTGTCTCATTGATGAATGAACTAAAATGCTAAATATTTACAAATAATATCTACTGGTTCCAAAACAATAAGATTATACTCTTAAAGCAGGGTTCTTTAATGGTTCTTTATTAAAGGTAGTGTTTTTATATAGAACCATATGTATATTTTTATGTAGAACCACATTTTTAAAAGTGTGAACACCTTAGTGGTTCTTTGAGATTAAAACAACCCTTAAAGGACTCAATTCAATTAAATTCAGTTAAAATTGTATTGGTCACATACATAGTAATATACAGTACGACTTGCAGTAAAATGTTTGAAATGACAGTCTGCTCACACAATATTACTATATTATATATTTTTTTTACTTTTAAACTACACAATTTTAAAGTGCAAAAATTTAAATATGCAAAATGCAAAGTTACAAAACCTGCAATAAACAAAAACATATAAACAAATATGTTCTAAATAATTATGTACATATTTTACATGGAAAGAGACATGAGTTTAGACTTTAATTATTATTAAGGATTAGACAATTGAGAGATATTAAGTAAAGGTAAAGTGTAAGAAAAATATTGGTTAACAACTGAAATAAAAGTATTTATATTTATGTATTTCTAATAATTACTAGTGCTATGTTTTGTCAAGAACTTAGCAATACAATATGCATCATGATACAGGGGTTACAGTTCAAAATATATTCTGAGTTTTATGCAAAATAAAATGTATTTTTTATCCAGTCAGTATAGTGGGATAAATATAAAAATAAGAAAGAAAAAAAATATTTTACTCCATACAGTATTGCAAAATATTACATAAATAATCATTCCTGTTATAACAACTACGTAGCCATTTACAGTAGATTTTGAAATATAAGAATTCAAATATATTTTAGTTGTTTTTTAACAATCCGTGAACAAGCAAATTGATAGCAAGTTTATAAAAGTCTTATAAAATCTTCTTTCTCTGTCTAAAGAGCTTGCCATTATGATCACGAGATCATAATCCTGTTCATGGTTCGAATCCAGTTCATGCAGCTTGCCATCAGCTGCCGGAGCCCTGAGAGGGCACAGTTGGTCTTGCACTCTTTGGGTGGGTACAGACAGTAGATGGCGCTCTCTCTTTCCCCTCATCACTCCTAGGGTGATGTGGATCAGCACAAGGCTGCGTCTGTGAGCTGATGTATCGGAACTGAGTCGCTGCGCTTTCCTCCAAGCAGTGGTTCAAAAAGAGGTGGAGTCTGACTTCACATGTGTCGGAGGAGAAAATGGGAAAAGAATTAATAAATAAATAAAATAAATAAATAAATAAAAACCTTCTTTCTCACATTTTTTCTCCTTTTTCCTCTCGTTTTCTCAGGTGACCTCTCTGGGCGTGTTCACCTTCAGCCTGTGCGCTCTGAGCATCGACCGTTTCCACAGGCTGACCGGCGCCCCCTCCAGGCCGCTGCAGCAGCAGCAGGTGGAGTCGTGCGGTTCCATCGTGGCGAAGCTCTCCGTGGTTTGGTTCGGTTCTCTGCTGTTGGCCATTCCTGAGCTTCTTCTCTGGCAGATGGACAGCGAGGTCTCCGCGGTGTCCGGTCTGCCGGTGGACTCCTGCGCCCGGCGGCCGGCGGCGGCGCTTCCCGAGGCCGTGTACTCCCTGGTTCTGACCTATCACGAGGCTCGCATGTGGTGGAGCTTCGGCTGCTTCTTCTGCCTGCCGCTGCTGTTCTCTCTGGCCTGCCGGCTCCTCACCAACCACATGGTGGAGGAAAACTTGAGGCAGACCCGCCCTTCATCATCGTCATCTTCCTCATCCTCCTCTTCCTCACTGAAGAAGAAGAAGAAGCGAGGATTGGAGGAGCAGATGAGCCGCATGCTAACCATGCTAACGATAGTTTACGGCTTGTGCTGCCTGCCCGAGCACGCCTGGAGCATAGGCCTGACGTACGCTAGTCTGCAAATCAGCAAGAACACGTTAGCCCTCTTGGCTCTGATTGGCCAGTTTCTGATGTTCGCGCGAGCCGCGGCCACGCCCATGCTAATCCTCTGCGCTAGCCGCTCGCTAGGCCGCAGCTTTGTGGACTGCTGCTGCTGCTGCTGTGAGGAGTGTCTGCCAGACCGAGCTTCGTCGTCGTCGTCATCGACGTCTTCGTCCACCACGGCAACCGCCATGTCCTCCTCGCCGTCCTCTCCAGCTTCCGTAAACGAAGAGAAGCTGCAAATCGTCTCCGGCACGACTCCGGCTAACGTCTTCTTCGATAAGGTTAAAGACGGATCTGCGGAGATGGCGATCGGGACTCCATGCTGAGTGGATCACGGATTAAAGCGATAGTTCAGTGGACACCACCTTACCGCAGATGTAGACGATTAGCCTAGATGCTAAAGGTTCTTTAGTGTGGCACTAGAGGAAGAGCCACATGGCTAATGTGGGTAATAATTCCCTTCAAACCTAAATGTGATTCTGATAAACATACATCAGAAACCTCATTAAAAGGTCTATTAGAGATTATTTAAAGGGAAATTATTTGAAGAACACATTAAAAACAATGAGGAATTGATGTGAAATTGTGGTTCATTTTAGAGAAACCTGTTAACTCTGTCAATGGTTTCTAATTTAATTTACTTTCCAAACACAACAGTGAACCTACAGTATATACTACAGTTTTCTGAAAGGTAAATGCAGTGTTGCTGATGGTACAATAGCAGCAAATCTGGAAAAACAACTTTTTGGAAGGACTATTTTTTGCAACACAATACTCTGCATATATCCTTCCACCACTTTAATCAGAAGCGATTTTTAAAATCCATTTTTAAACCCAAAATCTTCTTACAACTTCTGTAAAACATCAGGCAGTCTGTGTAATGATTTCAGAGGTTCTGATGTTTGCTTCCACTCTCCACCGCCTTGAACAATTCTGATTGGGTAAAATTTGCCAGGGATGTTATTAACAAGGAAACCAGCAACGTATGAAGTCCCGCCCTTCAACAAAAAGAGCCAATCAGCTTGCTGCTAATGCTGCAAGCAATTGAAACTTGAGGGGAAATTGATAGAAGGGAAACATTCCTCTTGATATGGAGATCTGCGCAAGGGCAGTAGCCAGAACAAGCTGAAATATCACATTGTTTGTGCATTATTGGGTTAAATGCTACAAACGCTTCATGATGATTAAAAAAAAAGCATTTATTAGTCATTTAAAATTGTTATTAATTAAAATGGTAATTTGAGCTTGAGGTTTCAGTATTTTCAGTATTTTCAAGTCATTATCCTACATTATCCTCATAGCTCCAGTGCTAAACTAAAGAAGCATCTAATCGACTGCTACTGAAAACCGGTGGGAAATTGGAGGAGAATGGATCCACTGAACTGTTTCTTTAACCTATAAGACTTGTTTATCCTGAAATAGTTGCTGAAATGGAAGAACGTACCTCTGGAAGGAATCACCAGCTTGTATTGGGACTATGCCAGTATCAGTTCCTTCAAAACTGTGTACGTTTCCACATCTTTATGTCAAAGTATACAGTGTATATCTGTAAAAATGGGCTGTGAACGAATGAATGCAGTGTTGTATTGTTTATTAGGCCTTATTTTGAGACACACAGAACCATGCATTGACCTTGTCCCATTACTCACACTTGCACCCTTCACCTCCAGCACCCATAATAGTTGTGCAAGGTCTTAAGCACTATCCGGACTGGATTAGTTTCTCAGGGGCTTCTGGGTAATGTTCTCTTTTATGGGGTTTTTATCCTCTGTGATTTTATTCCCGTCCAGAACGATCATGTAGGTGTTTTTCTCAGACGTCCTCTGATAAATAAATTACAGGCTGAATTATCTACTGTTTTTCTCTGAACTCCGTGCTTCTCCAGTAATTTTTTTAAGCTATTTGTCCACTGCCGCACACCGTAATTACACTTTGGGCGTGCATGTGTTTCCACGGAGATCCATGTTAAAAACACAACAGCGAGTGGAAATGGAGGAGCTACTGAACGTGATGTCATGTGACCGAGAAAACCTAAAAACTCACTGGTCCTCCTTTTTTTTAATTGTAGTCCTGTAGATGCAGGATTTTATCACTGAGTAGAAGTGTGAAATATTTTTCACAGACGCCCCTCTGAGAAACTAATCCGTTCTGGATAGAGCTTTATTTCTTTAAACTTCCCCAAGAATAGTGCTCACTAGCACCCCTTATGAGCACTTAATGCGCCCCTCACGCATCATATCAGTTTACATCATATTCTGTGTTGTTCCTCCCTTAAATTAACAAAGAATCGAAGTAAAAGGAACACTTATGAAAGTAAAATGTTTAGTTTAATGTATTTTAGCAGTATTTTGTCTTGTGTTCAGTTAGACTCTGTCGATGCACTGTTTATGTATATTTTCCATCTTTCTGACCTTCATCAAAGGTCAGTTTCTGACCCCAGAGCCGCTCCTGTCTGGATACTTTTGGATGTTGGACCCACTCTCAACTCCAGCACTACAAACTGATGTGCCTTATAAACTCGGACATGTTTATACATGCATTTGTCTACATACTGTAAATATACAGTAGTGATGCATTAGTGATGTAATGGTACTAACACAGTATTGAATATTTGAACATTCAGGTACTTAACCCTGTACTGTATTTTATGTATATTTGTCTTTATATCATTTTGTACAATGAATCACAAATGCCTTAACAGACCTTCTGTGTCGTATTGATTATTTTTATCCACCTGTATCAACATGTTCATGATTTACAAGAATTATAACAAGACAACCAGAGTTAGAGAGATCTAAAAGGTAGGTGGAGCTTTTTAAGATTATAAATATATGGTAGGTGCTTTTAATAAAGTGGAAAGTGCGGAAAAGCAGAAAGTAAATGTTTCCAATAAAGTGGCCAATAAGAAGAACAAGGTAGGTGTTTCTAATAAAGTGGCCAGTGAGTGGAAACACAAGATAGGTGTTTCTAATAAAGTGGCCAGTGAGTGGAAGCACAAGATCGGTGTTTCTAATAAAGTGGCCAGTAAGTGGAAGCACAAGATAGGTGTTTCTAATAAAGTGGCCAGTGAGTGGAAGCACAAGATCGGTGTTTCTAATAAAGTGGCCAGTAAGTGGAAGCACAAGATCGGTGTTTCTAATAAAGTGGCCAGTGAGTGGAAGCACAAGATCGGTGTTTCTAATAAAGTGGCCAGTGAGTGGAAGCACAAGGTAGGTGTTTCTAATAAAGTGGCCAGTGAGTGGAAGCACAAGATAGGTGTTTCTAATAAAGTGGCCAGTAAGTGGAAGCACAAGATAGGTGTTTCTAATAAAGTGGCCAGTAAGTGGAAGCACAAGATCGGTGTTTCTAATAAAGTGGCCAGTGAGTGGAAGCACAAGATAGGTGTTTCTAATAAAGTGGCCAGTGAGTGGAAGCACAAGATCGGTGTTTCTAATAAAGTGGCCAGTAAGTGGAAGCACAAGATCGGTGTTTCTAATAAAGTGGCCAGTGAGTGGAAGCACAAGATAGGTGTTTCTAATAAAGTGGCCAGTGAGTGGAAGCACAAGGTAGGTGTTTCCAATAAAGTGGCCAGTAAGAAGCACAATGTAGGTTTTTTCAGTGAGTGTATTGTAAAGGTGTATTGTAGATGTTTTCAATAAAGTGGCCAGTCAGTATTCAAACTAAAATGTGGGTGTTTCCAATAAAGCGGCCAACGAGTCAAAGGTAAAGGTAGCTGTTTCCAATAAAGTGAACATTGTTGTTTTATTCTATAAACTACAGACAACATTTCTCCCAAATTCCAAATAAAAATATTCTCATTTAGAGCATTTAGAAGCTACAGAAACAGGCCTGTGACGGACTGACCTGATGTTCAGCATGCCGACACTGCTGTTCTCTTTTTCTGTCTTCTGTTTGTTCTCTCGCTCTTTTGTTTGTCTTTTTGGAGGAGGAGTCACCATTCCTTACTGACTTTTGTAACGGCCGGCTTCATTGTTCATTATTCTAATGGAGGTCATTCATCACACAGACATTCAGAGCAGTGGGAGTTTCCTGTCGTCATGTCTGTGCTGCGTCATCCCTGTGCCACTCTCTGGACTCGCAGACTCTGTAGTGAGGGACACTGAAACTTCTGGTGCCCCTGTGATTGAGAACGTGCAGCTTAAGTGCCTTATAGAGTGGCAAACAAGAGATAAAGTGAGAAAAAAGTGAATAAGATGTGCCTCTAGATCAAGAAATGTTGATAATGTGTCTTACTGAGGGCCCATCTGTGTGTGCCTACCAGGCCCTCCAGTAGAAAAGAGTGCCGTTATGAAGTGCCTTCTATACCACTTCTACTAAACACTAGTGCACCAAAGAGTACTCTTTACATTACAGAAAATGCAGTAGGATGCACTGTAGAATATACTGTAAGTGCCAGTTAGGTGTGCCACTAATGAAAAAGTGCATTAAATGTGATGTGGTACCCTATAGGTGCCCCCTTTTAATAAAATAAAAATCTGAAAAGTGTTTCTCTGAACCCGCTTAAATAAAATCCAGTGCGATCAATTGCCTTCAGAAGTGACTTAGTTAGTTAATAGAGTCCAAAGTTGTGGAGAAGTAGTTTAAAGCAGGGTTATAAAGATCATAAAAACATAATCCCAAGCTTTGAGCACTGTTCAATCCATCATCCAAAAATAAAGTAAGAAAAAATTATTCTACAACTTTCTTAGGTTTCTACAAACCTACCAAGACATGGCCACAATCTAGCCAAACTGACAGATCAAGCAAGGAGGACACTGATTAGAGAAGAAGCCAAAAGGCCCATGGTCACTCTGGAGGAGCTGCAGAGATCCACAGCTCAGATGGTAGAACAACTATTATACATATGGTACCATTGTCGATCTGGTGGTTTGGTGTTTTGCTAAAAAGAGAAAGAAAAACTGTTCCTTCACTGTTTCTTCTCCCCCCAGTCCAAAGGATTAAACCAACAACCTTCTGGTTCATTTTTTAAACTTTAGAAAAACTTTAGAAAAACTTTAGAAAAACAAAAGCCAGGGTCAGAGTGCAGGTTCAGCCATGACCTGCACTCTGTGTGTGAGATACGGGACTGAACCACAGTGCAGTCTGGAGGTCTTTGTTTTGCTCTCAGTAAAAAGATGCTAAAATGAGTTTTGGAACATTTTGTGTCGCACAAAGACGAACATTCACAGATGCAGTGTGAACTTCAGGGGGCACCGAGATTCCTTTCAGTGCATTAACTTTCTCATACTCCTACACTCTCTCACACACACACACTCAGAGGGAAGGCTGGTTATTGGCAGGCCGCTGTTTCTCAAGCTGAACTGTGAGACAGTGCTGAGTGTTGGATGTTGGGGCGGGGGGTGTTTTCCATAACAGCCGTATTGTTCGGTCGCCCGCGCCGAGCCCCTCTCTCTCTCTCTCTCTGGATCTCTGTCCGGGTCGGTAGGGGGGTTGCCAAGTAACCAGCGTCACAATCCGGCTCTCGGAGCGAAGGGTTGCCAAGCGACCGTCACACCCCGTCTCTCACCTCAAACCCCAAACAGACTCGGCTTCTCTCGGGCCTTTTTCGTAGCCCAGCTGGTTGCCATGGATACGGGAAACTTCTTTAATTTCTGCCCCTGAAACACCACCCCTTCCGAACGTCGAGCCTAGTTGGGCGCCTGAATTTTGTCTGAAAATGTGAAATGGAGAGAAAAAAGAAACACAATCCTGGTATGTAGCTGGCTAACAATTAGTACTGGTTGATTAGTTGATCAGGTGATCAATCGATCGATCAATAGTGAGGGCAACAATCTGGCAACAGCTGCCAACCTAAGGACTGATTTTACATCCACATCCTGAGAAACAAAAAAATATGGTACGATTCCCAGACACTCAGGGACAATCAAAGCAGGGTTGTTCAATATTAGCCACAGTTATCGTGTTAACATGTTAGCTGTTTTTGGTTAAGATTGAATTGGTTGAAAATCTGTGCTAACGAGTTAACATGTGATATAACATGAGATGCTGTTGCTGCTCTTCTGCCCATTGCATGCATTAACTCAGGTTTGTGGACAGTGGAGTCCGTGGAAGCCATTGTTTTTGGGTGCCTATGTTACCTTCTGGCTCTGTCAGAGTCATTAGCCAGACTCTGATAATGTTGCATATTCTCTGTTTTTTTTTTTTTGTTGTTGTCATAAATCTAGTCAAAACTGGTTTAATTTTACTGTCTTTCCTCCAAGTTATAAGCTCCAAGCTGTCCATCTGTCTGGTCAAATACCCATGGATGTCTGACCCTCAGGTTCTGGACAACAGAGACAGTTGAGTTCTGGGCAGGTGTTTTAACAGCAACTATCTGAGAGGGAATTGGTAGCTTTTTTATGAGGTGCCAGAGCAGCTACCACCAAACCAGCCAAATTGTGGCTAGTTTCTTCAGCTGCCACCTCACAAAAGGTAGCAATTAGTCTCTCAGCATGGCTGTACTAGTCCCTCAGCATGGTCCCACAGAGAGACTCTTAGCAAAGACGGTATGTTTGGACAACAGGCAACAGGGCACCCAAGCAAGGACTCCAGTAAAGAGGCACATGGGGATTTAAGGTATTAGTTAGCAAGGATGGAACTAGCAATCGGTTTCTCAACAGTAATCAGCCAGTTATCAAAAGTGGCATCTGGACTTCCAAGGAAGCAACACTAATAACTAGAAGTGTGTTTTCTCAAGGATGGGATGGGAAGTTGAGTATCCAATCTACTAAATGGCCAGGGTGATTCCAGGGTGTTACTTACTTCCAAGGGTGGGGCTTGCAGTAGAGTTCCCAAGCTAATAATCAGCCAGTTAGCACTGATGCTTCTTTAACACTTGGCTACAGGGCATGATTCCCATAGAAGGGACTGGCAATATGGTTCCTAAGAAAGAGGCTGCCAGTAGGCTCCCAATGGTCAGACTAACAATGAGGTTCCCAGGTTACTAGTCAGCCCATTGACTAGGATAAGGACTAAGATCCCAAGGTTCTTGACAGAAGGCTTTCCAAGAATGGGACTGACAGTAGGAGTCCCAAGATACTAGTCAGCCATTTAGCAAAGATGGTACTTTACCACTTGGCTACAGGATATTATTCCCACAGAAGGAACTGGTAATATGGTTCCTAAGAAAGGGGCTGCCAGTAGGCTCCCAGGTTACTAGTCAGCCCATTGACTAGGATAAGGACTAGGATCCCAAGGTTCTTGGCATAAGGGTTTCCAAGAATGGGACTTTTAGTGGAGTTCCCAAACTACTAATCAGGCTGTTAATAAGGGCCATACTTTAACAAAGGGGGAAATAGCAGTTCGGTTCCCAAGCCAATGGCCAGCTAGTTAGCAAAGATGGTGTTTAGACAACAGGCAAAAGGGCAAACAAGTACTCCAATGAACACATGGCTCTGAAAACATGTTTGGATATTCAAGCTGTATGTTAGAAAGGAGAAAACTCTGATAACTAGAAGTGGGATTCTCAAAAATGGGGTTGGCACTATGTTTATTGAGGGTGTCACTGACATTAGAGTTCCCAAGCTACTAGTTTTATAACAAGCTATTGGAATTATAAGATACTAGTCAGACATTTAGTAAAGACGGTACTTTAACAACTGGCTATATGGTAGGATTTCCATGGAAGGAACTAGTAGACAGGCAGTGGGCCCCCACAGGTTCCAACGATAATAAGGGCATTAGATGTTCCTAGTGGTCATCCATTTAGCAAGGGTGGTAGATTTTAATCTGGCTTTTGGGTTCCCAAACTGGTCATTACATCATGTTTACACCATTACTGTACTGAATTCTCTGTTTACTCTCAGCCTGACAAAACAGAATTGTAAATAAATGCTAAATAAATTATTCCTTGCTCTGTGTGGCTGAGTTCTTTCAGCCTACTTACGCTTAGTATTTCTTGAAACACACAAACAGACACACACAGAAGGCCTCTGTGGCCCTGCATGCCTCTGAAAGGCTCATGCATTAATTCATGTCTCATAATCCGCAGATGTGAGAAAAGAGTTACGAAACCAGCTGCTGCGTTCGGTTCTTTTCTGAGAATAAACCACAGTTTGGTGATTTTTGACGATGTTAATCCTGTCGCGGCTGTCACAGAGGCGGTCATTCAGAGCGAGTGACCCGGGTAAAGTCTGTCTGTGCGAGTTTGATGGTCCAAAAAGTCTCCTTTCATCAGGGAAAGTCCTGAAAAGGAGGCACGTCTTCCCAAACACAGCGGATGATGTGTCTCTAATGGAGTCTTTATGGACTTTCTCGTGTGAGAGTTGGTGTAAATGGTTTGTTGAGGGCTTTAGAGAGTCTGTTTTGAGTCTGTGTTGTCTTTACATGGGCCTTCAGTTTATCTGTTGATAGCAGAACTGTCTTTTAAGCATGTGTGTGTGTGTGTGTGTGTGTGTGTGTGTGTGTGCTCTTTGCCACCCCCTGTGTGGGCTGACACTTCTGGAACACTATTTGTTTTGTCCCCTCAGTGAACAGGATGGAAGTGATCTGTGTGTGTGTGTGTGTGTGTGTGTGTGTGTAAGGGGTCTCCACAGTAACAGTGATGGGGTGTTTTATGGTATGATTTGTGGTCAGTTCCGGGTCCAGCTTTCTGTGGATCAGATCCGGAACCAGAACAAACCCAAACGATTTATCGGCAGCCGGCAGGGAGCCGTCACCGGCCCGGCGGGACCCGACTCGGGGCAACAGACCAGCCTGAAGGGGTCAAAAGAGTGTTGGCAACTTTTTTATTATTAAGCTGCTTTATTTCATAAATAGGGTCTTTATAAGCATTTAATAAAGTGCTAATAACAATACTGTAGCTTAGGACATAAATACTGGCATTTATGATGTAATACAACAGGTTATGCTATAAATATTGGTATATAGGACATAAAACTGCATCTTATGGCATAAATAAAGTCATCTATGACAAAGTACTATTAACATACTACAGTGTATGGCTTAAATACTGTTATTTATGATGTAAAACAACAGGTTATGCTATAAATATTGGTGTATATGGCATAATACTGCATCTTATGGCATAAATAAAGTAATCTATGAGAAAGTACTATTAACATACTACAGTGTATGGCTTAATACTGCTATTTATAATGTAATACAGCAGGTTATGCTATAAATACAGGTATATAGGGCATAAAACTGCATCTTATGGCATAAATAAAGTCATCTATGACAAAGTACTATTACTATACTACAGTGTATGGCATACATACTGTCATTTTTGATGTAATACAGAAGCTCATGCAATATAATAATGGTGTTTATTACATAATACTGCAGCTTATGACATATAAACGCTGCTGGTCATAACAATACTGAAGCTAAAGGGTTTTATGATGTAAAACTGCAGGTTATGTTGTTATAAATGACCCTCTTTGTTCAGTTTAGCGTACTTAGTTTGGTACTGCCCCTTTAAAAAAGAGAGCTAGTTTGAGGGTGATATTGTTGCTTGCTGTATGTTTCGCTTATTTTTTTCGCTTAAATCTGCAGTGCTACGTATTATTGGAATAGCAGCACTCTGTTTTTACAAATGTATGCAAGATTAGAGTGTTTATGATCCTATAAGGTAGTTTGGATGCAAATGCAGGAAGGGGCAGAGTCAGCTCATTAGTACTCTGGAGAGAATGATCTTAAAGGTGCAGGTGTGACAATATGTTTCTTTCTGTTTTATATTTTATAGATTTCACAGTGCTCTTTATGGTGTTCGTCAGTGTTAAAGAAAGAAATACTTGAAGTCCAGCAGCTGGATATACATATGTTATAAATACTGGTGTTTGACATATTGCTACTTATAATGCATTAATGCAGTTTATAGCACATCAACACTGAATTTATTACATAAAACAGATGCAAATAAAATTGATACTGCCTCTCATGACATGCATATTGAATAAACACGCCTGAATATGGCACAATGATGCTGCATAATAGGAGAGTATTGCTTTACAGAACTACTCAGTGATAAAAACACTCAGTACTGAAGAACATGGTGAATGTTCGGTGCTGGAACTGCTGTTTTTAACTGCTTCCTAATGAACATTTTATTTCTTTCTCTCTCTCTTTCTCTCCTTTTATCGCTCAGTAACACAAGCACCACTGCAACCATTCCACCAGCTCGCTGTAGTAACTGCAGCAACCATTAAAGACATTAAATCACACACACACACACACACACACACACACACACAAACAAGCAGGCATACAGCCCGGTCCAAAACCAACAGCATCAGGGGGGCTTCTTTCAGGAACATCCAACTCCAGCCTGTTTCAGGGGGAAGGAAGGCTGGGATCAGACGAGTTACACAAAAGACCCTGAACCCCCCCGAACTCCCCCACACTTCCCACCAACCCTGAAAACCAACACAGCGCTGAAGAGCTCTCAACTCCTGGCCCTGGATCTGCACTGTACAGAAACACACAGAGAGAAATCTACATCAGATTAACTGTGTTCATTTAGCTTAAACCATTAAACTACAGAAAATATTAAAGAACATTCAGGTGGCGTCCCAATTGCGTACTTGTTACTTATATTCAATAATTCTTGAGTATCTAGTAAATATTTAGTATAGATAAAAGTTAAATATCCAGAATACATACTCAGAACTGGTCAGTTTTTGAGTGTGGGAGTGATGGACACTAGAGGTGAGAAAATATACCAATATCATATTAATATTAATTAATATTAATCAATCTATTAACCTAGCCGAGCATTTACAAAATTAAAGGGACTGAAAAATAAGTTTAAATTATAAAAACAAGCGAACAATATAAGATTTCATTAAGACGAAATTAAATAATTCAGAATAAAAGGCTATGCAGACAGGCTGAAATGTAAAGCAATAAATCAAAGGGATAAATAATTATAATAATAAAATATAAACATAATTAAAGATAGTAAAGGACTACAATAACACCAAAATTATAAAAAAGGTAAATATAAGGTAAAAAGGTACCACTTTATAATAAGACTACCTTTATAAAGGGTTTATAAATGATTTACAATTAGTTTATTAATGGTTACTAATGAGGTTGTAAATGCCTTAAAATCATTAATGATCAGTTATAACACATACGTTGAAAGGGCAACAATGAACTGTTGTTTGCCAAATAGTGAAACCACAGCCATCTATACTGTTATTTTTAAGGCATTTACAACCTAATTAGTAACTATTAATAATATAATTGTAAACCATTTATAAACCCTTTATAAAGGTAGTCTTATTTTTAAGTGGTACCGGTAAAAATAATGGTAAAATAAATAATAATACTAAGTTAAAAAAAATAAATAAAAAGGTAAAAGGCCAAAGGTAAAACCAATATCACAATATATTGTATCATGATTGTAATAGTAATATATTGTAATAGTGATTTCTTTGCATAAGTATCTATATGCCCCAATCTCTAGCATTGTAAGCCTGTTGAGAGCATCGGCTAAAAGCGCTGTATTTGGGAATTCTGGGGGAAAACAGAGGTGGGATATTCCGCAAATGTTTGTACTTGTTATTATTTTTTTTACAACCCAAATCCAATTAACACTGAAGTTTTCCTTTAATTGGCAGCATTAGCATTTTGTATTAAATTATTAGTTAAAATTTAACTGATGTTTCTTTTGAAGATTTAATATGATTTATTATTCTAATTTTATTGAATAGCAGATACCTTACTCTGTAGTTGCATCATTTGACGTAACATCAGTTACACAACTTACTTATTCTGTGTGTGTGTGTGTGTGTGTGTGTGTGTGTGTGTGTGAAAGCACAATTATTAAAAACACGCCTGCGCTAACCTCTGGTGGTGAAACAGCAGCATAGCAGCAGGAAATGAGAAAATACTAATTTCATTTTTTTCACACAGTAATCACATATAAACACATCACTTATAAACTTATTTTATATATGGAATAAACATTGCAGTTTGTATGGTGTATATGATATTATAATGCATCATATAAGATGAATCCCGGTTGATAAAACATAATAATGTTCCTTATAGAATGGGTAGTGGTGTTTATGACATCATTCTGTAAAACATAATATAAATGTTGCAATAATACAGTTTTTGACTCTACCTCATAAAGCTGACTGAGAAAATCCAGCAGAGATGTGTAAAACTGTCATCTAAGCAAGCGGAGCTACTTTGAAGAATCTAAAATATAAAACATATTCTGGGTTAACAGTTTTTTTTTGTTCGGATGAGTTTAGTGTTAATCTACAATGCTGAACATTTTAAAATAATGAAATAAAAACTGAATTTAAGGTTTGTGCAAACTTAAATATGGGATAAATATTGCTATTCATGATATAATACTGTATCACATGGAATAAATATTGTGTAAATACTGCTACTGATTTCACAAATAAATTAAAAAAAATGTCCGTGATGGAGGGGAGAGAGACGCCGATGATCCTCTCAGCTGTCCTCCAGCGTATTGTGAGGACAGCTGAGAGGATCATCGGCGTCTCTCTCCCCTCCATCACGGACATTTACACCACCCGCAGCATCCGCAAAGCAACCAGCATTGTGAATGACCCCACTCATCCCTCACACGAACTGTTCTCCCTCCTGCCTTCGGGAAGAAGGTACCAGCACGACCAGATTCTGCAACAGCTTCTACCCCCAAGCCATCAGACTCCTTAACTGCAGAGACTGAACTGATGGTTTTTCTGTACATGCGCACAGACTCTTACCCCACTTACCCCAGAAAATGGAAGCACCAAAAACCCTACTACCTCACTGGACTCTATTGCACACTGTGTAATAGAGTAATTACTACCTCACTGGTCTTTTTTGCACACTTTTTGCACACTGTCTTGTTATTTATTATTCTTTGTCTGTATTGTGTTGTATTGTCTGTCTGCACTTTTGTACTGTTGCACTATTGTTCTGTCTACACTGTGTTTATGTGCACCATGATCCCTGGAGGAACGTTGTTTCGTTTCACTGTGTACTCTGTATATAGCTGAAATGACAATAAAAACCACTTTGACTTGACTTTGACAAATACTGTGTTTGACATACAGTTGTGGTCAAAAGTTTACATACACTTGTAAAAAAACATAATGTTATGGCTGTCTTGAGTTTTCAATAAGTTCTACAACTCTTATTTTTCTGTGATAGAGTGATCGGAACACA
Organism: Astyanax mexicanus; assembly: GCF_023375975.1. Lineage (NCBI taxonomy): Eukaryota > Metazoa > Chordata > Actinopteri > Characiformes > Acestrorhamphidae > Astyanax > Astyanax mexicanus. The sequence goes on from NC_064431.1 coordinate 32,028,413, forward strand.
TACATGTTTGTCACAAAAAACAGTCATAAAATTTGGTTCTTTCATAAATTTATTATGGGTCTGCTGAAAATGTCACCAAATCTGCTGGGTCAAAAATATACATACAGCAACATTAGTATTTGGTTACATGTCCCTTGGCCATTTTCACGGCAACTAGGCGCTTTTGGTAGCCATCCACAAGCTCCTGGCAAGCTTCAGGTCGAATGTTTGACCACTCTTCTTGACAGAATTGGTGCAGTTCAGCTAAATGTGATGGTTTTCTTGCATGAACCTGTTTCTTTAGCACTGTCCACATGTTCTCAATGGGGTTTAAGTCAGGACTTTGGGAAGGCCATTCTAAAACCTTAATTCTAGCCTGGTTTAGCCATTCCTTTACCAATTTTGATGTGTGTTTTGGGTCATTGTCTTGTTGGAACACCCAACTGCGCCCAAGACCCAACCTTCGGGCTGATGGTTTTAAGTTTTCCTGCAGAATTTGGAGGTAATCCTCCTTCTTCATTATCCCATTTACTTTCTGCAAAGAACCAGTTCCACTGGCAGCAAAACATCCCCAGAGCATAATACTACCACCACCATGCTTGACAGTAGGCATGGTGTTCCTGGGATTAAAGGCCTCACCTTTTCTCCTCCAAACATATTGCTGGGTGTTGTGGCCAAACAGCTCAATTTTTGTTTCGTCTGACCAGAGAACTTTCCTCCAGAAGGTTTTATCTTTGTCCATGTGATCAGCAGCAAACTTCAGCCGAGTCTTAAGGTGCCTTTTCTGGAGCAAGGGCTTCTTTCTTGCACGGCAGCCTCTCAGTCCATGGCAATGTAAAACACGCTTGACTGTGGAGACTGACACCTGTGTTCCATCAGCTTCCAAATCCTTGCAGACCTGCTTCTTGGTGATTCTTGGTTGACTCTTGACCATCCTGACCAATCTCCTCTCGGCAGCATGTGATAGCTTGCGTTTTCTTCCTGATCGTGGCAGTGACACAACTGTTCCATGCACTTTATACTTGCGTATAATTGTCTGCACAGTTGCTCTTGGGACCTGTAGCTGCTTTGAAATGGCTCCAAGTGACTTCCCTGACTTGTTCAAGTCAATAATTCGCTTTTTCAGATCCACACTGAGTTCCTTTGACTTTCCCATTGTAGCTTTTGTAGCTGAGTCTAATCACTGGGTCAAATGAGCCCTATTTAAATGGGCTCATGAGAAGTCAACAGCTGTAGTCAATCAGAATCACTTACAAGAAGTGAAGAGGCCATGACATGAAGCTAATTTGATTGACACAACTCGCTACATCACCAAAATTGACAAATTTTGTTGCTGTATGTATATTTTTGACCCAGCAGATTTGGTGACATTTTCAGCAGACCCATAATAAATTTATGAAAGAACCAAATTTTATGACTGTTTTTTGTGACAAACATGTATGTGTTCCGATCACTCTATCACAGAAAAATAAGAGTTGTAGAACTTATTGAAAACTCAAGACAGCCATAACATTATGTTTTTTTACAAGTGTATGTAAACTTTTGACCACAACTGTAATACACACAACATATAAATCTCATTAAGGTGTTTAAGACATACTAAGAATACTTGCAAAAAAGTGTCATTTAAAAGAGACAAAACACGAATGTCAGGAAGTATTCATTTATTTGTCACTTTTAAATTATCTCAAGATAACAAGAGCAACATGTACAGTTAGCACTGGAAGGACACGAGCAGAGAAAAAACAGAAACACACCTGCCCCTGATTTTTCTCCCGAGTAATAATAATAATAATAATAATAATAATACACAAACACCTGGAACATCGTAGCTGATCATGTCGACAAGTTTTAAAAAGTTATTTTCTGAAACGAACAAAAAATTATAATGTTAATGTAAAAAAGTATAATACAAAAAGCAGAAGAGGGGGTTGAATAAGGAAACTTGATTCAGGAAGTGTGTGTGTGTGTCTGGTGTGTGTGTGTGTGTGTAAGTGTGTGTAACAGCGAGTACGCAATCTCGGAGAAACACACCAGTAACCAAGACGTTCATTCATTCAGACAGCTCTACATGTTCCAGTGATACAAAAAAGCATTTAAAACTACGTAATTAAAATAAAAAGAAGCATAATGAGTAAATACTGCAGCATAATGACAAATACTAATGTATGGTGCATAAATACTGCAGCATATGACATTTACTACAGCATTTGTAAAAATACTGCAGTATCTGGTACAAATACTCCAGTATCTGGTACAAACACTGCAGTATCTGGTACAAATACCCCAGTATCTGGTACAAATACTCCAGTATCTGGTACAAATACCACAGTATCTGGTACAAACAAAGCAATTTCTGGTACAAATACTCCAGTATCTGGTACAAATACTCCAGTATCTGGTACAAATACCCCAGTATCTGGTACAAATACTCCAGTATCTGGTACAAATACTCCAGTATCTGGTATAAATACTCCAGTATCTGGTACAAATACTCCAGTATCTGGTATAAATACTCCAGTATCTGGTACAAATACTCCAGTATCGTATCTGGTACAAACACTGCAGTATCTGGTACAAATGCTGCAGTAAATGAAACAAAAACCGTAGTAGATTACATTAATACTGTAGCTTATGACAAATACTACAACATTTATTCTTATCCAACAAATTCCCAATCTTTATTAGGGCTGCAACGATTAGTCAATTTAATGCGATAAACTGGTTTAACTGACCATTATTAGTCCACACGCTGCTCTATAATGTTGGCATGATCCACATAATCATTCTGACAGACTGTAATACACAACAGGAAGCTTAGGGGGCGCTCTATAATGCTCTACTATAATATTCACACAATGGAAACACTCATTCTGAGAGTACATATTAATTACTATTATTATAATTAATTATTCATTTACAGGAACAGAAGGGGCACTCTGTAATAACACTACAGGAAGCATAGAGGGCGCTGTGGCTTCTATTGCTTTATTGATAGTGGCACAGAAACAAATATATTTTTAATTTTGGCAGCGAAAAAAAAGGAATAAATGTTAAATTGTCAGTGTAAAATTTATTAATTTAATTTTCTGACCACTTAAGGCTAAATGTAAAAAAATAAAATTGGATCTAAAAACCTTTTTTTTTTCATTTTTTAATGTAGTTTAATTTACACGAAATAAGTTTATCCATTTTTCCTATTTTAGTAATTATTTTCATCTCTGCCCCTCACAATTAGAATTTCAAGAAAAATAAAAAATATATATTTCCTGTATTTTCTGATTTTTTCATTTTGAAAATTGGATTATAAAATCAGATTTGTGTTACAAAACACAAAAATTTACAAATTTGACAATCAAGAGAAGATTCACCTGTCTTTTCTTTCTTTTTGAAATTCTGTTTGAGAAGGGCTGGAATGAAAACGTTGATAATTTGATGAAACATTTGATGAAACCCCCTTTTTTTATATATACTGAATGAAATTAAAAAGAATATTTAAAAGAAGTTATAAACCAAATTTACTATTTTTGAATTTGGCTTCATATGGTCAGAAAATTGAACTGCTAAACATTACACCAGAAAGTTTTAAAAGTGAGACAGATTTATTGATTAATTGAATAATTAAGAGTGGTACATAACTGCTAGTTGCAGCCCTAAACTAGTGATTTAAAGCAAAAACCAAGGCATTAAAAACAAGAAAAATACAAAACGATTAACAGCAGCAAAAATCAAAAACATAATTTATAAATACATTAATAAATAAAAGGTGTTTTTTTGTGCTGCATCAAAATGATGGTGCTCCTTCTACTGTACAGCTTCAGGACATAAGACGACACACACACACATACACGCGCACACACACATACACATACATACAGAAATTATAGTTATAGTTCATTGTATATAAGTGGGCGTATTTGTTCGTTTAAGTTCGTAATACATGACTTTGGCATGTGTTGCTATTTACAACATCCAGTTATTACATATTATAAACGCATGCATCAAAAAAAAAAAAGAAAGAAAGAAATATCTGGCTGTACAGACGTTAATGAATAACGTTAATGAATAACGTTAATGAATAACGTTAATGAACTACAGGAGGAGGGTTGGTTAGTTAGCGCCGTTAGCCGAAGCCAGTTTGCTAATTTAGCTCAATAATTAAATTTTTAGCTTCTAAAAAATAGAACAAAAGAACAAAACCTGACTTGATCAGACTTGTAAAACGTACAACACTGTATTACAGCCCAAATGTTTAAAGTTAGTTCCTCAAACTGAGCAGAAAAGCAAAAACTTTCCAGGCAGGCTAAGAATGCAGAACTGAAAGGCCTCATGCTAAATGCTAACACTACTCTAATTACTATATAACTAGCGCGCTATTGCACTGCGTTTCTCACTTTTCTCAGTTCGTTTAACCTTCAAATGATCTCAAATGGTCTGTTCTGTGGTTTTGTTTAAGCTGAAAGCTCAGAAACACCATAATATTGCATGTTTGTCAAAAAAAGAAAAGAAAGGAAAACATATACAGCTCTATGAAAAATAAGGGACCACTAAAAAGAGTTTCTTTGATTTTACCAAATTGAAAACTTGTAGAATATATTTAAGAGGAAGATAGATGATCACAAGCCATCAAACCAAACTGAACTGCTTGATTTTTACACCAGGAGTAAAGCAGCATAAAGTTATCCAAAAGCAGTGTGTAAGACTGGTGGAGGAGAACATGATGCCAAGATGCATAAAAAAAAACTGAGATTAAACAACCAGGGTTATTCCACCAAATACTGTTTTCTTTGCATTATTTGAGGTCTGAAAGCTCTGCATCTTTTTTGTTATTTCAGCCATTTCTCATTTTCTGTAAATAAATGCTCTAAATGAAAAAATAATTATTTAGAATTTGGGAGAAATGTTGTCTGTAGTTTATAGAATAAAACAACAATGTTCATTTTACTCAAACATAAACCTATAAATAGCAAAATCAGAGAAACTGATTCAGAAACTGAAGTGCTCTCTTTATTTTTCCAGAGCTGTATAAAGTAATAATAAAAAAGCACAGCTTGATATATATATTTATTTGACGTGCGAAGGCCTCAGCTTCACACAGTAACTAGTTAACTGGCATTCACACTTTACACAATTCACACCGTGGGGCTAAAATGAAAACAAGCTGATCCATTTATTCCTCACTATCTTTCCATTCTTTTTTACTTCTAAATGCTTTCTGTATACGTTTATCAATCACAGTTTGGGGGAACAATGGCTGAAGTACTTCTGTGTCTGCAAATCTTATAGCATGTAGCTACTTATAGCTACATGCTTAAAATCAACAATTAATTATATCACATTATCACTGTCAGACGGAGAAGTTCCTTTAACTTGCGTTGGAAGTCAATTTAAAGTTGTTTTAATTGTGCATTTTCAAATACAGAAGTAGAAATCAGCCTTTAGTACAAATGAGGAGCAAAGAAAAACATGAAACTGAACACTGAAGAAAAACCTAGGTGGAAAAATTGCATTTGGACGACGGATCTCATTAATTATGGTACACCACTTAATCGCTGCTGTCCAATGAAAAACATGCATCTCAATTTACCTTCTTTTTGTGTTTAGAAAATCACGAACTGACCAATATAAATGCTAGAATTACATGAAAAACTCCTTTCAAAAGGTAAGAATTTTTTTGTCTTTTCCTGTAAAGTCAACATTTTGGAAATACATGTTTTTCATTACATAGCTCTATCCGAACGGGATTAGTTTCTCAGTGTATTTCACTCTTCTACTCAGTGATAAAACTCCTGCATCTGGACTGTAATTCAAAAAATAGGAGGACCAGTGAGTTTTTAGGGGTTTTTTTCAGTCACATGACATCAAGTTCAGTAGCTCCTCCATTTCCACTCGCTGTTGTGTTTTTTATGTGGATCTCCATGGAAACGCATGCCCAAAGTGTAATTACAATGCGCGGCAGTGGACAAATAGCTATTTTATTAAACGTGAGGAGACGAAACTTAGAGATGTGCGTCCGGACGGGACTAAAATTACCGGAGGAGCACGGAGTTCAGAGAAAAACAGTAGATAATTCAGCCTGTAATTTTTTATCTCAGAGGACGTCTGAGAAAAACACGTACATGATCGTTCTGGACGGAAATAAAATCACAGAGGATAAAAACCCCCATTAAAGAGAAAATTACCCCAGAACCCCCTGAGATACTAATCCTGTCCGGATAGGGCTAATAAGACATCATGCTGGTCTGTTGTGTGTTCTGATTTTCTGATTTCTTGGATTGGTGTAAACAGAAAGAACAGTGTGTAGTGTGAACAGGAACTCTTTTACTACTGTAGTTCATAACTGTGTGTAAATAAAAAGGTGTTTTCACAGGCGACTGAAGCCAGTGAGAGCTAAAAGTTCCTCTTTTGGAGGGAGAAATGAGAGTGAAACCTGTCCGTCTGCAAGGAAACCAAGAATTCTGTCAAAAATTTGTGTAAACATGACGTGATTTACATGACAGATACGGTTGCTGTGCTACATCTCAGATAATCAACACTTTTTTCATGTTTGGCTGCACAAAAAAAAAAAAAAAGTTTAAAAGCTGCTTTTAAGACTACAGCTGCCTCAAAACTACGAGGGTTCAGGATCACATAGTGTTTGAACATCTCTTTTATCTCCCACAAGTCTAAAATGAAGAGGTGTGGCCTAAAAAAAAAAACTTTAGGATAGCTATGCTGAGCAGCATGGTGTCGTTTCTTACCGTCATCTCAGAAATTAAGGGCTAAACTCTGGATTTAACCCAATATAATCTGTAATGTGTGTAGTGTTTATAGCCTGACACAGGGTTCCTAACCTGGGGGTCGTTTAAACATTCAAGCAGTGATAAAGACAATAAACTACCACCTTATTTACTGAACTGAGCTTTTATATTTTAGTAAACTACACTTTTATATGATTATATCTGACCAAGATTATATTATATTGACTCACATGTCCATCTCCAGCACCCAGTGGCACTTTAGAGACCGTAGGAAAATACTTAATAAAATTAATAATGAATAAATCTATTAATTTACACAAAACCTGTCCTCGTTGATGTCAAACCAGCTTTATAACATAGGTGTAGACATCTTTGCATTATAATGTTCATATTAAATCAAATATACATATATATATATTTCATTATTCATTTTGTTCAATAATATATTTTTTCTACGATCCCTTAGATGCCGTTCAGCACTAAAATACAGAAACACATAAGCAGAGCCTTGAATTGTATTGTGCCTTGAACTTGGTCAAATGTTAAATATTAGCATGTAAAAGTTAAGTAAAAGTTTTGAGGAGATTTAAGGTTAAGAGCTCCCACTATGATCAGGGAGATCACCAGTTCGAATCCCGGTCATGCAGCTCGCCATCAGCTGCCAGAGCCCTGAGAGAGCATAATTGTTCTTGCTCTCTCTAGGTGGGTACAGTAGATGGCGCTCTTTCCTCTCATCACTCTAAAGGGTGATGTGGATCTGCACAAGGCTGTGTCTGTGAGCTGATGTATCAGAACCGAGTCGCTGCGCTTTCCTCCGAGCGTTAGCGCTGTGATGCTACTCGGTAATGCTGCATCGGAGGAGGCGTGTGCTAATCTTCACCCTCCTGGTGTTGGGTGCACTACTAGTGACAGTTGGGTAATTGGCCTTGTAAATTGGGAAGAAAATGGGATAAAAAAAAAAAAAAATGATGATCTTGTCCAAGCTCCACCCACAAGCTTTACAGAACGCTGGTAATGGGTAACACGGTCCACCTCATAACAGTAGCTATGAAGCTAACAGTAGTGGGCGGAGCCTGGAGAAGTTGATCGCTGCTCTCTTATTGGTCTTCCAGGACTAAGCAGAAACACTGAACACGTCTGATATCTCTGACTTAAACTCTCTCAGACACACACACACACACACACACACAATGGCAAGATTTGTTATTTGATAAGTGACTATCAAATCTGTCCAGTTTGGATTATGTATTATAAAAAATGCATACAATTGTTTTAAAAAACAAAAAAAAAGAACATAAACAGTGCAAATCATATTTATCACAATATTTTACAAGAACAAAACCTTGTTTTGGGGGCGGGGCTTAAAAGGAGGAGGGCAGGGACGTTTTTTTTTTTTTAGAATAAAACCGAGGGGGTGCGGCATACAGGTGATGTCATGGTTCTGTTCCTCCAATCGAAAGCTCTGCTCTCAGCTCCGCCTGGTTCTGGAGTGCTGGATCAGCCACTGTAGTGTGATATCTAGAACAATGAGGCGCAGAACACAACTGCTTTTAGAGTATGCGCTTGTTTCAGATGTATATGAAGATGCTTAATGTATAATCTAATTAATATATTATTAATATATGCAGTATTTTATTACAATAATACAAAATCTTACCGATGTTGTCCTTCTCCTTACAGGAGATAGAGTAGCAGCAGATCTCCCGGTCCTGGATGGCTGACAGATTCCTAATGAGGGGAGGAAGCTTTGTTTAATTAAAGCTCATTAAGAAGATGGATTAACTGGCAGAGTTAATAAAATAAACTCACATCCTCTCGATGAGCTCCTTCTCGTCCAGCGCTCCCTGCAGGTCTCTCTTATTGCCCAAAACCAAAACCTGAAAACACAAAGAGCTTCCTCAGTTCATTTATAAAAATTATTAGCTCCTTTTATGACTTTACATACTTTTTTATTAAATCTGGTCTGTGGTCAGATTCATTTCAAATGTGGAATATAACAAAAAATTTTATTATAAACACAAAGCTCTTTCAACTGCAGTGATTATACCTCAACGCCGATAATTTCTACCTCAATCATCTCTAACACACAAATCTCTACCCTTATCACCACAAATTCCCAATTCTTCAACTTCAAATCACCTGAATCTCCAATTTAAATCACCCAGTTTTTCAACCTCAAATCATTCAACCTGAACTGACCAATTCTCCAACTTCATTCAGTTCAATCAAACCTCTAAAACTCAATTACCGAACCCTACAACCTCAATCACACAAATTCACTGATCGTAGTCACCTGAATCGTCCAAGCTCAATCATCCAAGCTCTCCAACCTCAAATCACCCACATCTTCAACCTCAATCACTGAAACTCTCAAACCTCAATCACTTCAAATCACACAGAACTTCAACCCCAATCATCCAAGCGCTCCAACCTCAATCATCATCCAAGCTCTCCAACCTCAATCATCATCCAAGCTCTCCAACCAACCTCAATCATCATCCAAGCTCTCCAACCTCAATCATCATCCAACCTCTCCAACCTCAATCGTCATCCAAGCTCTCCAACCTCAATCGTCATCCAAGCTCTCCAACCTCAATCATCATCCAAGCTCTCCAACCAACCTCAATCATCATCCAAGCTCTCCAACCTCAATCATCATCCAACCTCTCCAACCTCAATCGTCATCCAAGCTCTCCAACCTCAATCGTCATCCAAGCTATCCAACCTCAATCGCCATCCAAGCTCTCCAACCTCAATCATCATCCAAGCTCTCCAACCAACCTCAATCATCATCCAAGCTCTCCAACCTCAATCATCATCCAACCTCTCCAACCTCAATCGTCATCCAAGCTCTCCAACCTCAATCGTCATCCAAGCTCTCCAACCTCAATCGCCATCCAAGCTCTCCAACCTCAATCATCATCCAAGCTCTCCAACATCTCCAACCTCATTCCCCCAAAATCTCTAACCTCATTCACCCAAACTCTCCAACCTCATTCACCCAAACTCTCCAACCTCAATAATCCAAGATCTCCAATTTCAATAAACCAAGATCTCCAATCTCAATCATCCAAGCTCTCCAACCTCAATCATGCAAGCTCTCCAACGTCAATCATCCAAGCTCTCCAACCTCAATTATCCAAGATCTCCACTCTCAATCATCCAAGATCTCCAATCTCAATCATCCCAACTCTCCAACCTCAATCACCCAAATCTCCAATCTCAATCATCCAAGCTCTCCAACCTCATTCATCCCAACTCTCCAACCTCAATCATCATCCAAGCTCTCCAACCTCAATCATCATCCAAGCTCTCCAACCCAATCATCATCCAAGCTCTCCAACCTCAATCATCATCCAAGCTCTCCAACCTCAATCATCATCCAAGCTCTCCAACCTCAATCATCATCCAAGCTCTCCAACCCAATCATCATCCAAGCTCTCCAACCTCAATCATCATCCAAGCTCTCAAACCTCAATCATCCCAACTCTCCAACCTCAATCATCCCAAATCTCCAACGTCAATCATCCAAATCTTAAATCTCAACTGACCAATTCTCCAACTTCACTCAGTTCAATCACACACACCTCCAAACTCGATTACTGAAACTCTCCAACCTCAAATCACCCAATTCTTTAGCTTCAATCATCCAAACTCTCCAACCTCATTCAGCCAAATCTCCAACCTTAACCAACCGAATCTCCAACTGTAATCACTTTAACTGCTCAAAACTCTCCAACCTCAATTACTTCAAATCACACACTCCTCCAACCTCATCCAATCATCCAAGTTCTTCAACTCTAAATCCCCTAAACTCTCTCAGGCCACCTGAATCGTCAAAGTCAATCACTTTATTCCAATGTTCTGACCTCAACTGCCCAAAACTTCCTCAATTGCCCAACTTTCCAACCTCAACTGGTAATTTCCCAACTCAGTCACTTTAATTACACACAACTCCAACTGCAAAAGCCATCAACACCAACCTCAAACACCCAAATATTCAATCCCAATCACCTCATCACCCTAACCGAACTCTAACCCAACCCTGAACCTCCGTCCTCATCCTTTCAGGGTGGCGGCCACTGTGCAACAGCTGAACGAACCAGTACATTAAACAGCCATTGAATTTTACAATAAACATTAAAATAGATGAACAGCCATTTTCTTCACCCAGAGTGTTGACAGGTTGGTTTTAATTGGTTTGTTCTATTTTAAAGCTTTCTGAGACAGTTTTGTTTATTAAGGCAGAATTAGTCACAGGACTGTCCATTCTGTCTGCAATTCAGATTAGCTTTATGTGCTTGAACGAAAGTGAGAGTTGACAGCTCCCAGTTGGAGTGTGTGTGCGTGTGTGTGCGTGTGTGTGCGTGTGTGTGTGTTAAAAAAAAAAACACTCACAGGAATGCCCTGCAGCTGTGGCTTGTCTAACAAGTTGTGAAGTTCATTCTTAGAGGCTTCGATCTTCTCTGGATCTGCAGCGTCAACCATATACCTGACAGAAAGCGAGGGGAGATGATATATTAGCTTGATAAATCAATGTTTTACAGCTCTGATTTTGCTATTTATAGGTTTATGTCTGAGTAAAATGAACATTGTTGTTTTATTCTATAAACTACAGACAACATTTCTCCCAAATTCCAGATAAACATATTGTAATTTAGAGCATTTATTTGACCATTTATTTAGAGCAGAAAATTAAAAATGTCTAAAATAACCAAAAAGATGCAGAGCTTTCTGACCTCAAATAATGCAAAGAAAACAAGTTTATATTCATAATGTTTTAAGAGTTCAGAAATCAATATTTGGTGGAATAACCCTGGTTGTTTTTTAATCACAGTTCTTTAATGCTTCTTGGCATGTTCTCCTCCACCAGTCTTACACACTGCTTTTGGATAACTTTATGCTGCTTTACTCCTGGTGTAAAAATTCAAGCAGTTCAGTTTGGTGGTTTGATGGTTTGTGATCATCCATCTTCCTCTTGATTATATTCCAGAGGTTTTCAATTTGGTAAAATCAAAGAAACGTATCAAATTTTTAAGTGGTCTCATTGTTTTCCAGAGCTGATGTTTCATCATCTCATCGTATTTATTTGAACAATGAGAAGCCAGAATGAATTTTTAAAATGTAGGAAGTTCAGATAATTGTGTGCAGTAAAATAGAAGTAAAACACTTAAGTTAGGTATCAAAGTATTTATAGTTTATTACTTGACACTTCTGGTTTCAGTACTGATATAGTTTATATATACAGTATATACTCACACTATAGCGCTGACTCCCCTACAGTACCTCTCCCACATACTGCGGAAACGGGGCTGACCACCGATATCCCACAGCTACAAAACACACAAACACACAAAACACAACTGTAGTTAAAAATTGTGGACACACAATAGTTGGTGATATTTAAAATAAAGCACCAGATTAACAACCTTTCTAGTTTATAGTTTATCAAACTGAACATTTAGAGCTGCTCACTGTTTCATTTCTTTTTTATTATCCACAGGTTTTAAAGTATATGGGATACAGAACTCCCAGGATTGATGCAGAATCCTGCTGTAACAGTGCATCTCTAACAGTGTTATCCTCTCAGTACGGAGATTTTATCAGTTACTGCGACATAGCACCCTCACAGAGCTGAGAACACACACTGACCTTGATGGTGACGTTTCCCTTGGTGATCTTCCTCATGTTAAAGCCCACCGTAGGGATCATATCCTCACTGAACTGACCCGACTAAAGAGAGAGAGAAAGAGAGAGAGAAAGAGAGAGGGAAAAGAGTGAGCATTTAAGACAATAAATAATTTCATTAATAATGAAAATAGCCACTTATAAAATGTATATAATGGTCAATACAATATAATTTGGCTATATGGCTATAAACAACAGTCAGTGACAGATAATGTAAATCGTGTACAATACCTGTCAAAAGTTTGGACACACCTTCTCAATCTATTTCTTTCTTTTTTTCTACATAGTAAATGAATAGTAAAGTGATCTATCAGACTATAAGTAACACATAAGGAATCATGTAGTAACTTAAAAACAGTGTTAAACAAACCAAAATACTTTGTTTCTAAGGCTGGTAACTCTGATGAACTTATCCTGTGCAACAGAGGAATCTGTTCTTTTCCTGGGGCGGTACTGATGAGTGCCAATTTCATCATCATAACATTTTTGATGGTCTTTGTGACTGCATTTAAGGAACATTTTAAAGTTCTCAAAAAAGTTCAGATTATGTTCTTTATGTAGTTGAGTAGTTCTTGCTTCCATAATACTGATTAGAACATTATTCAAATATTCACTATTCACTGTATACCTGTAACTCTACCTCTTCACAACTTTACAACTGATGCTCTCAAACTTTACATTAAGAGGCAAGAAATTCAAGTAATTAACTCTTGATGAGTTCAGCACAGCTGTTATTCAATTTCAGGAGACTCTACCTCATAAAGCTGACTGAGAAAATGCAAAGCTGTGCAAAGCTAATAAAGATATTAAAGCCAATAATCTCAGTTCACAAAAATCTAATCCAATCTGCAGAATTAATGTAAATATTGTACATGCTAAATACTGTCACATGAGCAAAAGCTGTAGCAGGAAATTAGCCAGCTAGCTAATATTAGCATGTACTGTAGCAGCAAATTAGCCAGCTAGCTAATATTAGCATGTAGTGTAGCAGTAAATTAGCCAGCTAGCTAATATTAGCATGTAGTGTAGCAGTAAATTAGCCAGCTAGCTAATATTAGCATGTAGAGTAGCAGTAAAGTAGCCAGCTAGCTAATATTAGCATGTAGATTAGCAGTAAATTAGCCAGCTAGCTAATATTAGCATGTAGTGTAGCAGTAAATTAGCCAGCTAGTTAATACGGTCATGTACTGTAGATAAAATTTAGCCAGCTAGCTAATATTAACACCTACTGTAGCAAAACATTATCAAGCTAGCTAATATTAGCATGAATTACTGTAGAAAATGAGCCAGCTAACTAACATTAGCATGAGTTATAGCTAATAGTTTGCCAGCTAGCTAATATTAGCATGTACTGTGGCTGAGAAATTTGCCAGCAGGCTAATATTAGCATAAACTGTAGCTAAAAAAATTTTGCCAGCTAGCTAATATTAGCATGAATTATTGTAGAAAATGAGCCAGCTAACTAACATTAGCATGAGTAAATCAGCTAACTAATATTAGAATTTACTGTAGCTGAAAAACAAACAGCTGACTAATATTATCATGAAACAGAAAATGAGCCAGATAAATAATAAAAGCATGAATAACAGCTGTAAATGAACCTGCTTAATAACTTTATTGTACACTACTGCTGTAATTTAGTGAAATGGCTCCATAAAACCGGGTAAAAAACACTGAATCTGTGACTGATGGATTAAATACAGCAGGTGCAATTATTGACCATCCTCCATCTGTAATAGGTCCACACACACACACACACACACACACCTACCCCAAATACCCAACGCCACTGTCAATAACCCCACCCAAATGCCTCATCACTTATTAAAAAGGATGACACACTGGATGATGAGTCTATTGTCTATTACTTAACTGCAGCTGAAATGTGTTTCTAGCTATCTGAATGACCAGTACCACTGAAAATGTCTTATTCCTTTTTCTGTTTTGTTTAAAATAAAATAAAAACATCTAAATACACAGTTTACTCATTAGCCATAAACAGCCTGTGTTTGAGGCACTGACGTATTTTGCATGCATTTCAGCATAAAGGAGCTACAGTGTTTCAGCAAATTAGAAAAGAGAATATATGTGCAAAAGTCCTCTGGGAAAATATAAGTAAAGAGTAAAGAGTAAAGACAGAGTAACAAAAACAGCCTGGGATAAAAACAAGCTGGACAGCATGTGAACATAAGCAACTTTCTGATAATATAGGATGCTCCTGCACTTATTGGGTCTAAAAGTCGTTGTACCAAAATTGGGGCTGGATAAAAATTTTCTCTCAATTCAATCAAGGTTATATGATTTTATTTTTTATCATTTCTGATATTTCAATATAAATTATTTGTTAAATCTGACAGGGTGGATAACATGGATTTTCTGTGGCTTTTATTGTTCATACTGATATCTGAATTATATTATATCGACCAAAATGTTGGAACATATTATAATATAAATTCAGGGCATGTTGTCCAGCTTCAGTATTAATTAGGGGTGTATTACACAGTATTTTTTTTCTCAATTGTTAATTTTCATTTACAGAACCCTGGAAGCCAGTGTTTCATTTTGTGGGGTGTTTGAGAAAAAAAATGCTTTACTTAGTATTACAATATAATGCAGTGTATTGAATTGTAACCCCTGTATTGTGATACATAACTGCATCAAATGTTTTTTCCGATCCACAGCCTTGAAAAACAGTCACTTATACATAAATGCTGTTAAGTTATGATCCAAGATAAATACAAAATATGCAAACAGGTAGGCTACGGGCCTTTTAAGCCCATAATTATCAACCAGAAGAGAGGTCATTTAAATATATCTCCTGATGAAAGTAAAAAACCTTTAGATTGGAAAATTGATAATCAAACAAAAACTAAATAATGAACAATTTAGGTATATAATCTTTCAGAAGCATCATGTGAGGAAAAACACAGTTTAAAAACAATAGGATAGTGGCCCTTTAGGTACCCACCACTCAGAAGGGAACAAACAGTCATCTAAAAATGAAGTAATACCACTTTCGAACATAAATCTCTCACACACAACCATGTTGGAAAAATTTGGCCATTTTAGCACCCACCAATCAGAAGAGAGGTCTTTTGCATACTCACTGTGTTAAATGGACATTAACAACAAAAGGCTAGGCAAGATAACAGTCGTGTAAACATTAATTAAAGGCCAATTTTGCTACATAACCTCTCAGAAACATCTTGTGGGGGAAAAAGGTGCAAAAAGGCAGGCTACAGGCCCTTTAAAGCCCAAAACCACCAATCAGAACAGAGTTCGTTTACATATATATTGTATTATAGGCACAGTAACAAAAACTTGAGATTGTAAAAGATGAACGGCCATGTAAACAATAACGAAGACTGCCTCGGTATATGAACTTTCAAAAATGCCATGTGGGGAAAAATAAGGTGCAAAAAGGTAGGATAATGGTCCTTTAAAGTCACCCACCAATCAGAAGAGAGGTCGTTTACATACATATTGAGTTAAAGGACAAGTGATAAAAAGGCTAAGCTAGAGAATGGTCCTGTAAATATGAATTAAACTCGAGTTTGGTATGTAAACCCTTACAAACATCCTGTATCACAAAATAATATATACAAAAAAAGGATATTAGTCCTTTAATCACCTACAGCAAGCTGAAATCAGCCTCTATTTACCCTTAAAACAACCCTCCAATCTGAATTAAGCAGCATGTCATCAAACATCAGCATTCATAGATAAGTTTCAGGATCAATCAGATGATCAAAAAAAAGCCCTGATCAGATTTATTTATCAATCAAAGCTGATTGATCTTTCGCTTTCGAGGCCCTGCCATCATCCTCCTTTCAGTCTATAGAAGCAGAGGCCAGAGAGCGTTTAGACAGGAGACGACCCACTTAAAAAAATGTGCTTTACATTGGTCACACCACTAGAGGGCGCTTATGAGTGAGCCCAAAATGAATGGGTTCCTATGGAGCAAATGAGCAAAATTATTTATTTTTCGTTTTTCTAGTGAAAATGTATTCCTTTTCTCAACGCAGAACAATATATTTTTGTAAACTCAGTTTAAATAGTTTTAATAAGCCTTAAACCTAATAATAAACAAGCTGCTCTTAGCGTTAGCACTAATGCTAGTGTGTTTACTATCTAAAAAATGTTTGCTGTCGCAAAATAAAAACATACAGAATAAATTTACATTTACATTTTTAGTTAAATACTTCAACATACTTTATATATTTAAAGGAATATTCCAAAAAAGCAATTAAACACTGATATAAATCTGCGTTTTAGCCGTTTAGCTCCATTCACCTCCATTCATTAAACGCTCACTCGCGGGCGCCCTCTATCGGTTTGAACTGATTTATAACAATAATCATAATACAAAGTGGGCAATCTCGCTGTAAACCGGCTCTGGAGAGGCCTGCAAACGTCCAGCACAGCAAAATCACCAGCATTTACCGCGATCACGTTGACAAACGTCGTTTTCCCGGAATACTGCAGCCCGACGAGGGTCAGCTCCATCTCCTCCTTCCAGAACAGGGCCTTGAACCAGTCCAGGAGCTTGTTAAATAAGGCGATCATGCTGAGACCGGTGTGTGAGTGTGTGTATAGGGGGGAGAGAGCGCTGGTGGAGCGGCGGCGGCGGGGCGGCTCACTCCGGGCGGGCAGGCTGAGCAGGCTGGGCAGGCTGGCTGGCTGTTGTTATTGTGCTGGATGGAGGGATGATGATGTGAGCTATGGAGGAGGTTGTGCTCCGTTTCTCTCTCTCTCTCCGGCGCAGATCGTCAGTTCTGCCCCCTGTTCCTCCTCCTGTGGCTCGGCGGGATGCTGTGGTGCCCCGGGTGGTCGCGCTGGCCTCTCTCTCTCCGCTCTGCGGGCTGATTTCTCCCTGCTGCCCTTTCTCCTCTGCTCCTCTCTGGGTGCGGCTTCACACTCGCTCCGCCTGATCCAGCGCCGCCTGCGCCCCCTGCTGGACACCCCGCAGCGCTGCAGCAACATTACAGTACTACAGCACTTTAATATGCTTTTAAAAAACATCTAAATATAATGAAGAGGAAGATGGATGATCACAAACCATCAAACCAAACTGAACTGCTTGAATTTTTGCACCAGAAGTAAAGCAGCATAAAGTTATCCAAAAGCAGCGTGTAAGACTGGTGGAGGAGAACATGATGCCAAGATGCATCAGTCATTGCTCATTTTCTGCAAATAAATAATGTAAATGACAATATTTTTATTTACAGTTAGGGAGAAATGTTGTCCCTAGTTCATAGAATAAAACAACAGTGTTAATTTTACTCAAACATAAACCTATAAATAGCAAAATCAGAAATTAAACAGATTCAGAAACTGAAGTGCTCTCTAATTTCTCTATTTCTTTCCTTCCAGAGCTGTATATAACCTATAACAGTGGAGCTCTATAAACTAGTTAACTTTAGGGTGTGTTTTATCATATGTCTTCAGAAAGGGGGCAGGTGCTGCAGCAATGAATTATTATGTCCAAATGTTTTTTTTATATATATTGTATATATTTGTATACAGTTTTATTGAGCATGTGACATTACAGAAATTCAATAATACGAAAACTGACAGCAGAAAAAATTACAAGGAATAGAAAAGTGCATTTCTTAAAACTACCAGATCCCTATGAAATTTGTATTTTAATCCCACATTATAACCCAACCAGCATTCACACCCACAAACACAGAAGAAAAAGGAAAAACGTTTGAAATGAGTTACCATGTTACAAAGAAATAATATATTTTTAACCATTAAAAAAACTACATTGACTTTGGAAATAAATAAATTAATTATTTGCAAATATAAAGGACCAAACAGAGAGGAGGAAAATAAAGAATTACACCAAATAAATCGATTCCTTTATAAAATCATTAAACACAGTGATGAATTAAATAAACAATAATTTCTTTATTTCTTTCTATTTCATAAAAGCTATTTGTCATAGCTATCCAAGAAGACATGGTCTACGTCTAAATTAAATATTTTTAAAACACGTTTAACTGGATAAAAATTCTAACTATTATATTAACTATTAAATGAAACTACTGTCACCGTTTTATTGATACAGTACTTATTCGTAATTTTCCATATTTTTATTTCTATTGTGTGTTATCAAATAAAGATGACGAGATGCTCCGCTGTGACGGGCAGTGACGGTAGTGGCGGACAGTGACGGTGGTGACGTAGGCAAAAACACGTGATGACATACAGTTAGTTATTTACTGCAGCACTTTCGCTGGTTTTAATTCAAACACGTCAAAATTAAACTAACGAGCTCATATATTAATATCTGTATTATAACAACACATAAACCCCATTAACAGGGTTTATATGAACTCAGATATGTTATTAATCACAGTAGTATAGTTATTATAACAGCTGGGTGGGTACAGTGACAGTGTGGAAAGTGCTGGAGTCAGTGTGGATCTGTAGAGAGAGGAGGAACTGATCGATCTGAGTAGGAAAAACGCGTTAAATCACCGGATTAATCCTGATAATGTGAGTTATTGTAGTTCTGTAGTGTGTGTGGATGTGTGTGAGAGTGTGTGAGGAGCTGTTTTGCTTTTTAATTCGTTATAAATCGCTTCGTTTTGGATGTTTCCCATTCCATCACTACCTGGAGCTAATGCTAATGCTAACACTAGTGATGTTATGTTGATAGCAAATCTAATTCGGATTTTTTTTTTAATAATGCGAATTGTTTTTTCTATTTGTGTTTAAGAAGCTAAAGACCATGAAGGCTACAGTGTTCTCCCGTGATCTGGGTTAAGTGAACTTCTCACCTGTGCAGGTAAAATTGCTGTGGTTATTAAATCCCCTTATAATTATTCATTTTTATCATTGTAACATATAACTGTGTAAGATTACGGAGTATTTAGTTACCTCTCAAAGGTGTGAAAAGTCTCTCCATTCATTACTCTGTAGGTAGAAGTATAGATACTAGTGTTTAAAGTACTTCTTAATACTGCTTTTTACTGTAAAAAGCAGAGGTGTCAAGTAGTGAAATACAAATCTTTTGTTTCCTTACTTAAATAGAAATGTTGGTTAGCTAAATTTTTATTTTCACACAATTATTTGAACTTTCTATTCCTTTTATTTTAAAAACAGCCTCGTTACTCTTTACCTATTTAATTTCAGCTCGTTTTCATTCCGGCTTCTCAACGCTCAATAAAACCCCTTTCCAGATAAATCTCTCCATCCAGATAGAGTGAATCTGATTGTAATTGGATGTAGAGAAGTATAAACATATACCATTCCGACTCCCTATTGGTTTATACTGTGATCCATCACACCTGCACATGTCCCGCCCCATGTGTCTCATATTCTATATCTTTACATTGATTGGCCCTCATGTAATTATTTCAGCTCAGGGTGATGAGGAGGAAGTAAACGGTCGCAGCAGCAGAACAGAGTTCACCTGAGCTCAGGTAACTTGTCACCATGGGGTCCACCCTGAGCGAGCCGTGCATTTACGATAAGCTGTCGGAGAGTATCGACATCCTGCGGCAGTCCGGCTACAGATACGGGATGTCTGAGAGAGAAATCGAGAAGTTCATTAAACAGGTTCTGGAGACCAACGAGCCGCGGAGGGATCCTCCACAGTTCCCTATTCTACGAGCAACTATCAAGGTACAGAACATAAATGTGTTTCATTTAAACAGATAAATCTTAAATGTCCAAAGAAGAAATATTTTTTTTGCATTGCACGACTGCATTTTTGTCTTTGCTGTTAAATCGTTTATTCTTGGGGTAAATTTCTAAAAAAAGAGAGAGAACTGCATGCTGGGCAGTTTGGGTGATTCTCCTCTGTGGGACCTAGCTGTATAAAGAAGTCTGTAGATTTGTCGATACTCACTTTTTTGTGAATTACTCTGAAAATTGGCTAAGTTGGCGACACTGTGTATGTAACTGCTGTTGTTGGAGGGAGGGGCAGTGCATTCTGGGGATTGTAGTGCGGCAGATTTTGAAACAGGATGGTATTGTTCGTCAACATGTTTTTTATACTCCAATTTTAACATTTTTAACAATTTTAGGGGTGTGACATATACACGCATGCAATAAATATTCAGATTTATTTGTTACATTATGTTGTTTATTTATTTATATATGCATTATATTATACAAAAGTCTTTACTGTTGCTTACAAAATATTTTGTTTCTACCTAACGTTTAAAACTGCTAAACTTAGATTCTATTTCTATCGCAAGAATGCCCTGAAATATATCACATATATGATCTAGTGTGTATTTCTGCTGTATTTATTGTGTGTCTCTGTGGTGTTTACTGTGTATTTCTATGGTATTTCTTGTGGTGTGAGAGTTTCTATTACTTGTTGGCTACATTACCTTCATATCCTCAGTGTAAAAATGAAAAAAGCACCAAACTGAAATCATGTGGAGTATTTGCTGTTCTGATTAATTAATTTACACCAGTGATTGCTGTAGGTTTGCTCTGTTCTGATGCTGGTGCTCTTTCACTGTTTCTGTTCTGCAGTTTGTTGTGGCCGTTGGTGTGCTGCTGATCGTGGTGTTGGCCTTCACGTACCCCCAGAGCATCCCCCACCCTGGACCCTTCAGCCCCACAGCCCACAACTGGTCCTCCCCACTCAGCCACATCAGACTGTTATCCCTGCCCATCGCCAAGAAATACAACCTACACAGTAAGAGTCCCTCTGTAACACTAGAGTAAGAATGCTTCATAAAATAATTTGCACTGTGCCTCGTTGAGCTGCAGGAGCAGGGCTTTTAAGCTGGTTCCAGCTAGCTGTGGCCCAACTAGGGCCACAGTTCCCCCTCCTTCCCCACACAAAAAAAAACTTCACAGTAAAAGTCTCTGTAGATAACCATACAATAAAGGTCTCTCTGTAAACAGTGCATAGTAAGAGCTTCTCAATAAAACGATTACTGATAATTTTGTGTGTGTGTTTAGGTTTCCACACGTGGTGGAGTGTAGGGGGTGTAAGACAGACGCTGCTGAACTGTTCTGGCTGTGCTGGTGTTTCTGCAGTGCTGGAGCTCAACACACTCCACACTGATCTCATACCCACAGGAGCACAGCCCATACTGCTGAAGGTGAGGACACACACCAACACACACTAACACACACACACACTTTCTCACAGTTCATTATAAATAGCTTTCTGATTAATATTAAATATGTCTGTAGATACAGCCGTAAAAAAGGTTCTCTCTCTGCCTGTCTGTCTGTAGGTTGGTCAGTCTCTGGTGGTGAGGAGGCAGCAGTTGGAGGAGCTGTACTCGGCTCAGTCGGACTCTGTGGCGGTTCTGTTGGGGGAGGAGGAGCAGGTTATGTCTCCAGAGGAGGGATTTCCTCAGCATCCAGCCAACTTCAGCCTGCTCTGGTACTGAACCCAGCCAGTACTGAATTATACATAAATCATAACAGTGATATCCATATGGAGATAAAAGCAGTGGATCAACACCAACAGAGGCATGTCTCTCCAAACCATCACTGATTGGTGGAAACTTTACTCTAGACCTCAAGCAGTTTGGACTGTGTGTCTCTCCACTCTTCCTCCAGACTCTACTGATGATCAGTGATGGTTTGGAGAGACATGTCTGTCATCTGCTGGTGTTGATCCACTGTGTTTTATTATCAAGTCTAAAGTCAGTGCAGTTTTGTTTTCCCACAAAATCTTACAGCACTTCATGCTTCCCTCTGCTGCTGACAACTTTTATGGAGATGCAGATTTCATTTTCCAGCAGGACTTGGCACACTGCCCCCACTGACCACAAATTGGTCTTATATAGTATTTAAATTTTCTGAGACACTGATTTTTGGGTTTTCACTGGCTGTAAACCATAATTATCATCAACAATAAAAGAAATAAAAGTTTAAAATAGATCACTCTGTTTAATACATCTATATAATATATGAGTTTCACATTTTTAACTGAATTACTGATTTTTTTTTTTTTTTTTTTTTTTTTGGAGATGTTCTAGTATAATGTCTAGTTTTAACTGTGCTGTGTTTGTTCTCTGCTCTCCTGCAGGAGGTTTGACTCAGGTTCGAGGGAGGGGGTGTTTCAGTGGCTTTTCCCTGATGCACTGCTCTGCCCGCTGGTGGAAGTTGCAGGAACAACGTTGCGGCGCTGCCGAGTCACACACAGCACCGGCTCTCAGAGCAGAGTGAGTGTGTGTGTGTGGATTTAGTGTCCGGATTTAGTTAGTTAGTCCATGTTTATCGATATGAGTGTATAAATACCAGTTTTCATACAGTTTTCATACAGTTTCAGTCAAAGGTTTGGACACACCTTTAAGTAAGTTCTCTCTCTCTCTCTGTGTGTGTGTGTGTGTGTGTGTTAGGGAGAGCGAGTGTTGGGTTGGTTGTTGGTGGGTGAAGGATCCCCTACTGTTCGGGTGCTGCCTCTTCACCGCTGCCAAACACACTGCAGCTCTTTTAACCTGTGGCTCAGTCCAGGGAATCTGGGTAAGTACAACAAACAAAAACACACACACACACACACACACACACACACACACACACAGAAACTGTATACCACAGTAATTACATTTAAATTGTGTTATTAACATATAAAATACTCCTAATTAATCAAATACCAGGAATTATGTATTTATTTAATTATTATTTATTTATGTTTCAGTTCCACATAATATACAACCAATATCAATATTCTTCACTGCAGGTTTATTAACCCTATTCATTAGATTATACACACATATACACAGCAAATAATGACTGGCCTTAATCTCTGTAACCACAACCATCAGATAGCAGTCATAAGGGGGGGTGATATACGAGTCGGGGTATAAGTATATACCTGTAAAATACTGTATATATTGTTCCATCTCAATGTATAATATGACAATACCAAAATTTAGCTTTGTTTGTTTTTTGTTAATAGTATACGCAGATCCACGCTACTGGCAGCTGGAGATTTTCCCTGGTCGAGGGGAAAACATCATGTGTGACGGATCGGCACTCTGAGAGGAGGACTTGAGGAGAGGAAGCCGCACAGAACGCTTATATGGAACTGAAGCTAATGCTAATGCTAATGTTGCTTAGGTTCAAATGACCAAGTGCATCACAGGGGAGTTTTTTTTTTGTTGAGAAAGACTGCCATGTCATGCTGGTGCCAAGAACGCTCAGAGCCAACGAATGAGGGAATGTACTGTACCTTTTAAATTCAGCCAGGTGTGATAATTGATATGTTGCTTTAATTATCGAGTCGCAACACGTTTTTTGGTAAAAAAATGTATATATACTTTTTTTTGTCCACATGCTGAAATACTAATGACGATAATAATGTGTCCGTTTGCTTGCTAGTGAACAGTTTTGATCGCAACATGCAAATATGTGACTTAACTATTAACTTCTTCTAAGAAAGTTAAGTGGATCAAAATGCCTCGTAAAGCTTAGGTAGCTTGGCTGGTATGACCAGTTTTCTCGTCTTAATCCAAATTATGTTGTAGTATGTTTCAGCCAGAATATGAAGATTTGGTGTCTGAATATTTGCTTCTTCAGTTTTGCATTAGATCTGATCAAATTAGATAAAAGTAACATCAAATTCAAATTCCTATACCAAGTAGCCTAAATCAAATAACCAGCCTAACTACCCTTAAATAAATTAAACTTTAAACTTTGCTGATGTGGTTTCCTTATTCAGTTAGCACAATGCTAACTATGGCCATAAGTTCCCATTATATAGCTACAGGAAAATTAAAAAACATAGCCATGTAATAAATAAAAGGTGTAAATCTAAAGAAGCAAACATCAGTCTTGGCTAATAAGCTAATGATAGACTACATTTGGAGTGAGGGGAAATGGTTTAATGGTCAAACCATCACTTTAAATCTTTTTCTTTACTTATAGGTGGGTTCTTTAATATGATGTGCCATGTGCCAGCGCTAAGCTCTCTAAAGCGTAGCCACCACTGCCATACTTTTTCATATTTGCCTGCATGGTTTCTTCCTTCTGTTGCCTCTTGCAAAAAAAAATAATTAACCCATAAAAGCACTTTAAGATGTGTTGGCATTGTGCATTTGTGTGCCAACTCCCTGTTTCTCCTTTATTCTCCTTTATAAATGCTTTATCTTCTCGTTTATATGTCTGTAAACACACACACGCACTTACACACACACTTAATTTCTGTACTCTTTTACTCGTGTTCATCAGTATTATCAACTATTCTTCTTATTTTACATTTTAAAGGAGAACTCTGTTGTAAAATTGAGTTTTTACACCGGAGTTCTTCTGCTTTAATATTAACGTCTTTGTGGATAAGAGTGTAACGATAACAGGAATACTGAATTCACGCTAACCCTTAAACAACAGTTCAGTCAGAAAAATGATAAACTAATAGCCACTAGATAGCATGTGCTAATAAATATATTATGTCCTGCTAGCATCATGCTAACTTGGTGGTTATTAGACGTAAGATGATCTGTTAAATTTTTTTAGCCACGTTAGCATGCTCTTCCCAACCTGGTGTAAACAGACATAAACGTTTCCTCAGAATTTAATGCAGATTATATTTGTTGTTTATTATTCACAATATGGGGCTGATACTGCTGTTGAGTAATCAGTTTATTTTGAGAGAAAAAAAAAAGATGTTTATAATTATGGATAAAGTAAATTAATCTAAATGGTGATTCTGACACTACTGCGGGATTTCTAATGTAAACAAATGCTGCTGTTTATAAAGTTTTTCCTCTTGAAAAAATAGTTTGTGTGTTCTCTGTGTGTTTGTTTTTAGAAACATTTTAGCGCTTAAAAAGAGTGAATATTATTTACACTTATATTATTATTAATATATGATTTTACATACAATTCTGGAAAATAAATTAAGAGACAACTTAAGTTTCTGAATCAGATTCTCTGATTTTGTTATTTATAGGTTTATGTTTGAGTAAAATGAACATTGTTGTTTTATTTTATAAACTATAGACAACATTTCTCTCAAATTCCAAATAACAAATATGGTCATTCAGAGAAAATGAGAAATAATGCAAAAAAAATATCAGTATTTGGTGGAATAATCCTGGTTTTTAATCACAGTTCTCATGCATCTTGGCATGTTCTCCACCAGTCTTACACACTGCTTTTGGATAACTTTATGCCTTACACTCCTGGTGCAAAAATTCAAGCAGTTAAGTTTGGTTTGATGGCTTGTGATCATCCATCTTACTCTTGATTATATTCTAGAGGTTTTCAATTTGGTAAAATCAAAAAACACATCATTTTTAAGTGCTCTCTTATTTTTTTTCCAGAGCTTTATATATAGTTGTGTTATCCACTACACCACCCCAACCAAAATAGTATTCAATATTAAAATTTAATGAGCAGGTGTGTCCAAACTTTTGACTGGTGTGTGTGTGTGTGTGTCAGTCAGTCAGTCAGTCAGTGCTGTGACTGAACTCATCCATGTTCCGGGGCTCATGGCGGTGAGTAGTATCCCAGTTTGCGCTGCTGCTGCAGGGGAAGAGGGAAGAGGGAGAGCTGGGATTGAACATGGGGGGAAAGAGGGAGCTGGACTCGGGCTGAGCCCCGGCTTTGAGCTCTCTAACCCCCGCTATTACTCTTACACTACCCCCGGTGCCCGGCGCGGGAGCCGGCTCGGGTGTAGCGGCTTTGAGCCGCTTAGTTTGCGGCGCTGCGGGGAGAAAAGCGGCCCCCTGCCCCCGGAGTGCTCTCAGTTAGCCTAGCTGCTAACAGCGGGCTAACTGAGATACAGGGGAGTTTACTGCAGACTGCGAGGCGGGAAACGGGTTTAAATAAATCTGGGATTAATCTACACAATTCAGAACGATTATATTAATTTATCTTACTTTATTTATGATCTGGTTTGAGTATTTGTTGACATAAAAGCAACGCAGAGAAGCTAGAAAGATAGTTAGTGGTTAGCTGTTTAGCTAGCTAGGTTAGCTAAGCTAACCAGTTAGCTGCTTCCTGGCCTGTCAGATGGCCGCCATATTGGATGGGTCTCTTATGCGACCCTAGTGCATATATTATTAGTGATAAGGAAAGTGTTTAATACACCTATAATCACAATTTATACCCGATTTTTACACGTTTTGGTTTGTTACAAACAGCAGAGATGTAGTAAAGATTTAGGATGCCGTCACTCATTATAAATACCTGCTTTCATGCTAAAATACTTTGTTTTTTGCTCTTCAACAATGACAGAAACACAGTATCGATGGTATTGGCATATTAATACGCCGACACACAAATATACATACATATATATATACACACACAATTGTACAGTGTATCACAAACGTGAGTACACCCCTCACATTTCTGCAGATATTTAAGTGTCTTTTAATGGGAAAACACTGACAAAATGACACTTTAATAAAATTAGGATATAATAATAATAATAATAATATAAAATAATACATTTATGCACTTATTAATATTCCAATACCATAATGCCTGTCTTTGTTAAAGAGCATAATACAAAGTATTTTAGCATGAAAGCACATATTTGTAATGTGTGACAGCGTCCTGAATCATAACTACATTTCTGCCGTTTGTAAGAAACCAAACCGTGTGAATTGTGATTATTCTCATTAAGCACATAACTGTTATTAAAAATAAACAAATGAATCTGAACTTTTTAAGCATGTAGTTTTGTTTTAGAAGTGTATTTTCGGTATTACTTCATGGGATTAAAAAATACTGAAACTGAGATATCACCTTTCAGCTAAAAATTATGAGTTTATTATATATTAGATTTGATTCATATCACCCAGCCCTAAAATAGACCTAAAATAGTGCCTAAAAAGTGACATATACACAGTGGCCCCTACACCCAGAAGGGAGCACTTTTGGAATACAGATTATACTGAACCCAAATATGTATAAAATGCTACACGCATGGGCTCTGCATATAATGGTATGTATGTAGTGTTTATAATGCTAATCTCTTGGTATAAATAGGATTTTACAACACTCCATGTGTGTGTGTTGTGTAGGTAGAGTGTTTACTCCGGCAGTAGGATGGAGAGTTTGGGGCTGCAGGCTGTAGCTCTGAGTGATGGCTCCACCGCCTACGTCCAACAGGCCATTAATGGTGAGACACAAAAATAATCAGTTTAAATAATAAGTTTATGCCTGCTTTCCTCAGACCAGAAATATACAGCTTGAAAACAATTGAGAGACTACCTGAGTTTCAGAATCAGTCTCTCTGATTTTGTTTTTTTTTAGGCATTTGAATAAAATGAACATTTTTGTTTTATTTTATAAACTACAGACAACATTTCTCCCAAATTCCAAATAAAAATATTCTCAATTAGAGCATTTATTTGCAGAAAATGAGAAATGGCTGAAATAACAAATAAGATATAGACCTCAAATATTGCAAAGAAAACAAGTTTATATTCATACATTTTTAAGAGGTCAGAAATCAATATTTGTTCTCCTCCACCAGTCTTACACACTGCTTTTGGATAACTTCATGCCTTCACTCCTGGTGCAAAAAATTAAGCAATTCAGTTTGGCTTGATGACTTGTGATCATCCATCTTCCTCTTGATTATATTCCAGAGGTTTTCAGTTTAGTAAAATCAAAGAAACTCAACCTTTTTTAAGTGGTCTCGTATTTTTTTTTCCAAAGCTGTATATGCTATACATGACTGTTTATATCGGGTTTAGTATTAATGTTATAGAGATTTAAAGGTGGGACACAATCACTGACTGCTGGCTTTATGTTTATTTGGCTTTATTCTAATGTTACATAGTTTTATAGGTGACTTGTGTAGGAGTAGTAGTACAATTGTGTTCATTTAATGACACAGGTGACGCACTGCATTGCTGTTCTCTCTGTCTTAGACAGTAACCTGGTTGAAGGAGACACCATCCAGCTGGAGGATGGAACCACAGCCTATATCCAGCAGGTCACCTTGCAGAAAGGTCAGTTCACACAATCAAAATAAATAAGTAGAAATTAAATATAAAAAAAATGCTTTTCTTTTTTTTGTCTCTTATAATGCTTTTGTTTCTGTTTTAGACGCTCTGCCGTTTGAAGATGGTCAGGTGGTCCAGCTTGAGGATGGCACCACAGCCTACATACACCACACACCTAAAGGTAACATGCACAAAAACTGCATAGAACATTATACTGTCTATACTTAAGCTCTATAAGCTAGAGCACCTACAGTATTAGCCTGTATTGCAGTATATGTTGCTATATGCTATACTACATTACATTGACCTTATTTAATATTACAGCACTCTATACTTTCCTTGGCCATGCTGATGAAATCTGCTCAGGGTTCTAAACATTGCCAGACTGGTAGTTAATTTAGCTGCCATATCTAACTAATGTAACTTAGGTATGTTTTTGCACAATTTGGAAAACTAGCAGAGTAAAGACCCTTTAACAGCTCTAACCAGATAACCCTCTCAAGAGTACTCGAGATCACATTTAGCCCTGTACATTGATTATAAGATACAGGAGAGGCAGCAAAGACCATTAACAACACAAAGAGCTCAAGATTGGGTTTCAATCTCATGATAAACTCTGATTTATCTGTTTATACTATACTGCACTACTACACTACACCATACTGTATTACACTAAATTATCATACACTGCATTGCACTACGTCATACTCTGCTGTTTTATTATATCTTTTGATGGGATAACTCTGAAGATATGACACTTTGATACAGTATGCTGTGCCCTTAAAATAATTTGACACACAGCAATTGTGAAAATTGCCAAATTGTGCCCAAAATGTCAACATTTTGTGTGTCCACCCTTATTATCCAGCACTGCCTTAACTCATGATGGAGTTCATTAGAGCTTGTACAAGTTGCCTCTCTGTTTGAGGATGCCCCACAGGTGCTCAGTTGAGTTTAGATCAGAAGACATGCTCGGCCATCACCTCCATCACCTTTACCCTCAGTTCCATATGTCACAGTACATGTTAGTATTCATGGTTCCCTCAATTGAACTGTAGCTCAACACAGCTGCCAGCATTAATGCAGCCCCAAACCATGATGCTCCCACCACCATGCTTCACTGTAGGCAAAGAGACACTTTTGTGAGATTCTCTACCTGTGAAATACTGTACGTTTACATTTGTTTTTGTGATCTTTGACCCTCTGGAGTGCAGATGGCTTCGACTCTGGTGCGGTGGAAGCAGTGCAGCTGGAGGATGGAAGCACGGCGTATATACACCACCCATCATCCCTGCAGACAGGGGGCACTATACTCACTGTACAGGCTGGGGGTGCACTGGAGGAGCTCACAGCGGACCCTGACACCCTCAGCACTCTGGAGACGTACGCAGCACGGGTCAGAAATACACACACACACACACACACACTGCATTACCAATACAGACATTATAGATTTCACTGCACAGTAACCACAGTAAGCTTAGTATGAAACCTGAACACTGTAAATAAAGAAGACCTGATCTGTTTCTCATGCTTTGCAATGTGCCCATTGGCTTACAAATTCTGTATGTGTTTTCTGTGTGTGTGTGTTTATCTCCGTAGCTGACAGGCTCTAAGATAGAGATGGATGGGAACGGTGTTGGTGCTAATGGAGTAAAACAGGCCACGGTGCAGGTAAGCTGCTTCAATTCCAAACACAAACACAGTACATAAACACTATCCATTAGGGGTGGGCGATATGGCTCTAAAATAATATCACAATATTTCAGGGTATTTTTGCGATAACGATATACTTGGCGATATAGGAAAACTAAAATAATTAATTTATTTCAGGAATATAGTATAATAGTATAACAGAATAATCATAATGTGGCAGAATAAATACTATAGCATAAAATAATATAATGCAGCAAAAAATATTGCAGAATATTTAGTGCATGCATATAAACTGCAAACTAAAACAATTATACAATAAATACACCTAAAGCTTCACAGTAAATAATAGACTACTTTTAAGACAGAACAGCTCTATTATCACGATATGGATTTTTAATATCACAATATTTCTGTGTTACGATATATTGTATACGATATAATATTGCCCACCCCTAATATTCATATATTTGTGGACACCTCTTCTAATGAATGTATTAAGCTACTTTAAGCTGCATTAAGTTGCACCCACTTTGCTGATCAAGATGTGCAAATGCACTTATTCAGCTTGTCTGGTCGCTGTAGAGAAGTATTGCCAGGTGTGAAACGAAATTTATTACACTTTTGGTCAAATGATAAAACCTAGACAATGGGGAAATTATTTGTAATAAATCATATTATTGAGCGGTGATTGGAACACAGCCCCTACACTGCGTCCTTATGACCGGTGTTGTGCCAAATTCAGCACCCCCGCCAGGAAAAGCACCCCCTCTCAGGAGAGGCTGCAGGTGACATGAATATTTTTCATTATTTTTTACGAGTCAAAAACTGATTTGCTGAGCTAAGCTAACTTCTAAAAAATGTGTATATTGGTAACGTGGTACTTCTACTGCAATAACTGATGCAGTCACTAATCTAGTTTTCTCTGTGGATGTGTGTGTGTGTGTGTGTGTGTGTGTGAGAAGCTGATGCTGGAGGGGAAAGTGTGGGGGTCCAGTAAAACTCCTCAGGGGGAGAAAAGCTTCCAATGCAGCTACGAGGGCTGCGGCCGACTCTACACTACTGCGCACCATTTAAAGGTACAGAAACATACACAATTAGCCTACAGCAGTTTAGCCACGCCCCCTTTTAAGCCTACAGCAGTTAAGCTCTGTCCATTTAGCCTACAGCAGTTTAGCCACGCCCCCTTTAAAGCTATAGCAGTTTAGCTCTGTCCATTTAGCCTACAGCAGTTTAGCCACGCCCCCTGTTAAGCCTACAGCAGTTTAGCTCTGTCCATTTAGCCTACAAAAGTTGGGCCACGCCACCTCTAGCCTACAGCAGTTTAGCCACACTCCCTGTTTAGCCTACATCAGTTTAGCCATAGAGAAATTGAAGTAAAATAATATAAATTTATAATATTCTCTAATATTGTACTTTTATAAACTTAAATAGAATAAAATTATAAACATAAATACAAGGCACTGAAAGAATAAATCATATGTGTGTCTAAACCCCCGTTCCTGCACCTCCCACACCTGTGCTGTACCTGTGCCCAGGTGCACGAGCGTTCTCACACAGGTGACCGGCCGTACCGCTGTGAGATTCCCACCTGCACTAAAGCCTTCTCCACCGGATACGGCCTGAAGAGCCACCTGCGCACACACACCGGAGAGAAGCCCTACAAGTGTCCTGAGGACATGTGCTACAAAGCCTTTAAAACCTCAGGAGACCTGCAGAAACACGTCCGCACACACACTGGTAATGCACATGGCTCACACACACACACACACACACACACAAATAATACATTTAAAGCAGCCCAAAGCCAAAGATGCACACACAAGTACACTGGTTATAGCATAGTAATAACATATAGAGTATAATACTGAACTTTTAATAAAGAAAAAAACACTTACTATCTGTACTAAGATATTAGATGTAATTTGGACTGATTCACTTCATGGGTAAAAGTATTGGGACACCTGCTCATTCATTTTCAAAGCTAATATCAAGTTAATTATTCTGATATTTGTTGGAGTAACTGTCTCTCCTGAAGTATTGGATGGAGCTCCACAGCTCTGTACTGTAGCGCATTACAGCTGTGTAAAAAAATGAAGGGATCACTTCAGTTTCTGAATCAGTTTCTCTGATTTTGCTATTTATAGGTTTATGTTTGAGTAAAATGAACATTGTTGTTTTATTCTATAAACTACAGACAACATTTCTCCCAAATTCCAAAAAAAAATATTCTCATTTAGAGCATTTATTTACAGAAAATGAGAAATGTCTGAAATAACAAAAAAGATGCAGAGCTTTCAGACCTCAAATAATACAAAGAAAACAACAAGTTCATATTCATAAAGTTTTAAGAGTTCAGAAATCAATATTTGGTGGAATAATCCTGGTTGGTTTTTAATCACAGTTTTAATTTCATGCATCTTGGCATCATGTTCTCCTCCACCAGTCTTACACACTGCTTTTGGATAACTTTATGCTGCTTTACTCCTGGTGCAAAAAATTCAAGCAGTTCAGTTTGGTGGTTTGATGGTTTGTGATCATCCATCTTCCTCTTGATTATATTCCAGAGGATTTCAATTTGGTAAAATCCAAGAAACTCATCATTTTTAAGTGGACCACGCCTCTCTCTCTCTCTCTCTCTCTCTCTCTTTCTCTCTGTAGGGGAGAAGCCATTTAAGTGTCCGTTTGAGGGCTGTGGGCGCTCCTTCACCACCTCCAACATCAGGAAGGTGCACATGCGCACACACACAGGTGAGAGACCGTACCTGTGTCCAGAGCCAGCATGCGGACGGGGCTTTGCCAGCGCCACCAACTACAAAAACCACATGAGGATACACACAGGTACACACGCTATAGCATAGTAATAACATATAGAGTATAATACTGGACGTTTAATGAAAAAAAAACACATATATAATAAACATAATATAATTTTGCTCACAATTTGATTCTTTCACATTTCTTGATTTACGATGAACAAATTTTGAATGACGAAATATAAAGAGACCTTTTCTTCTTTTTGTTTTGTAAATATATAGACGATTAAAAATGCACCTTTTGTCTGTAAATAAAGAGCTGATTTGATTGGCTTTAGTTAACAATGATTGACATATCCTCCACCCTTTACTTACGCCCACTGGTTCTTTGGCCTGCACTGGTGGGATTGCGACCTCTGGTGTCCAAACAGTGCAACTGCATAACATTTAAAAAACATAACATGGTTATTACACCCCTATTAAATACTAAATAAATGTAATTTTGTGTGATTTATTTAATTGTGTGTGTGTGTGTTTGCGCAGGAGAGAAGCCGTATCTGTGTACAGTTCCTGGCTGTGGGAAGCGTTTTACAGAATACTCCAGTCTGTATAAACACCACGTTGTGCACACACACTGTAAACCCTACAGCTGCACACACTGCGGGAAAACCTACAGACAGACCTCCACCCTCGCCATGCATACACGCACCGCACACGGAGAAGGTAACACACACTCGCACAATTTCTACACTCAGGATAGTACACACATTAATGTGTAGCCATTTTACCTCACAATAGTCAAAAATCCTGAACAATAAATATACATATACACTGTATGAAGTGGATATACAGAAATTAGGATTAAAAACTCAAATCACAGTTTATTGACATTAGTATATAATACATCTAAAGTACATAATATCATGATTATAATTCAGAGAATCTTAAGAAATCCCTTTGTTTAAACAGGATATATCTCTTAAAATAGTTAGAAAAGGTCTATGTTCTATACAAAACATGAAGTTCATGAAGTTCTTTACACAAAATCACTCTCACATAAAGATAAAGAGATCTCACCACGCTCTATTCTAACCAGTTTCAGTCCCTTTCGGAACGAGACTTTAAGGGCTCTGTCACTTTTATGCAAATAATGAATAAGCTGTCGATGGCCACGCTCCATGTTTACACTGAACGCTTACATCTCGTTAGTGTTAGATTGTGCTAAATGGCAAAACCCAAACGGATAACTCATTATTTAAAAGTACTTCATCTGCTGACTTGCCGTGGACAGAAGATATAGATCCCTCCCTTAGACGAAGTCTGCTGGCAAGTCCTGCTGTGTACTGTCTGAGGTTTTCAACCAGCCGACCGAGGGACCATCCCAACTATTATTCTTCAAAAATGTGTGATGTCCAAATCCAGCAGCAACAATATTTGTGTGTTTGTTTAAAGAGACAGAAGGGATGGAATCCTCTCAGCACCAGCAGAGTGTGTATGCAGAGGGGGCGGAGCAGAAGGAGGAGTCTCAGGCTTCCATGGAGTCTGAGGATGTCATTGGCACTCATGTAAGTGAAGAAATTAGAAAAGTTTAGTGAGTGTACTCCAAATAGCATGAAACGCTGCATGTAGCCCTGCAAATAAATTGATTTAGTGTAGATTCATTCTTAAAGGGCCGTTAAGGATTATATTTTCTGTAGTAACTCATAACGTGATCAGATTGTATCATCAGATATTAAGATTAAAACACTGAATGAGTTAAAGCACTAACAGCTGGTGTCAGACGAGCTTCAGACAGTATTTTCTTATTAGAACTTTGCAGTATGTCATGGTAATCTGTGTGGGATGTAGCCTCCGAATCTGCCCACCGCCAATCCCTCAGCCCCATTTTCACACTCAGGGTTGCCAGGTATAGAACGCAACAGCATTCAAACAATGTGCTGCAAATATGGAAATTTGCGAGCTGGCTGTTTTTCTGCTGAACAGGTAATCACTGAGCTTCAGTAAGGTTGCTGACCATAGCTAAAGTGATTTATCAGCATCTTTAGTGTAGTGGAGATGGTAATTTTGGACTCTGAAATGTCCTTTTTATCAATTGTCTCTGTGTGTCAATCTGGCAACCAGCGTGAGACACTTCATGTCTGGGGAAGAATATCCTCTCTATACTCTATTCCATTTAAAAAAATTGACTCCTGTAGACATTTCACACACTCGCTCGCTTTTATTACTGATTGTTCCTTTAAAAATCAGGAGGTTCCTTAAGTGTTATTGTCTATAATATAACCATGCTAATTCAAAAATAGACATACACAAAAGGAATATGCTGTTTGAATCAATAAACAGCTCACAGAGCTGCTTAAAAATTATGATTTTCTTTGATTTGACCAAATTGTAAACCTCTGGAATATAATCCAGATGAAGATGGATGATCAAAACCATCAAACCACCAAACTGAACTGCTTGATTTTTTGCACCAGGAGTGAGTAGCATAACGTTATCCAAAAGCAGTGTGTAAGACTGGTGGAGGAGAACATGATACCAAGACGCATGAAAAAGCTGTGATTAAAAACCAGGATTATTCCACCAAATATTGATTTCTGAACTCTTAAAACTTTATGAATATGAACTTGTTTTCTTTGCATTATTTGAGATCTGAAAGCTCTGCATCTTTTTTGTTATTTCAGCCATTTCTCATTTTCTGTAAATAAATGCTCTAAATGAGAATATTTTTATTTGTAATTTGGGAGAAATGTTGTCTGTATTTTATAGAATAAAACAACAATGTTCATTTTTCTCAAACATAAACCTATAAATAGCAAAATCAGAGAAACTGATTCAGAAACGATTTAGATAATGTGTGTGTTTTTTTACAGGTGGATCTGACCGTCGATGAGCTGCATGCTCTCACTGCTGGCATCACCATGGTAACACAAGACGGCACCACCATCACCGTCCCCGCCCACCAGAACATCATGAGCGGCAGGCAGCAACACGTTGCCATGGTTACGCAAGACGGCAAAGAGCTGCAGCAGGTGGGCTGTGTGTTTGTGACGGAGTGATGTTCATCTGCTCGCCAATAGATTAGATTCATCACATCCTAGTTTACATCCTGGTCACACAGTATAATCAGTTATGGGTGGAATATGAGTAATGAATAAAATTATAATCATTAGATCATAAGAATATACTCCAGCCATGATAATAAAATGCTTTTCTCTATCCTGCAGGTTGCTATCGTTACATCAGATGCCATCATGCCAGTCGGATCAGAAATGAGTTCTCCTCAGTGTCAGCAGGTGGCGCTGTTGGCCACAGCAAACGGCACGCAGATAGCAGTACAGGTGTGTTCATGTGTTACATGCAGATAGGAATAAATGCATGACATTATAATGTTTATACAGTACCAGTTAAATATTTGTGATTAATTGTATTTACTTATTTTTACTTATTTTATGTCTTATTACCTTCTTGATCAGCTGGAGGAGCAGCAAACATTAGAAGAAGCAATCAGCATGGCCACTGCCACAATACAGCAGGGACTGACCCAGGATCAGCCAGATCCCTGACCCAAGCACCTTCTAAAACATCAGTGTTCCACAGATCTGACCCAGAATCAGCCTTTAACCTGACCACAGCACCTGCAGAAACAACAGAATCTACATATCTGACCCAGGATCAGCCTCAACCCCAATCCAAGCACCTGCAGAAACAACATAATCTACAGATCTGACCCAGGATCAGCATTTAAATCTGCAGAATAAACATTAACTAAAAATCTGACCTAGGATCAGCCTCAAACCCAATCCAAGAATCTACAAAAACAACAGAATCTATAAATCTGACCCAGGATCAGCCTCAAAGTTGACCACAGCACCTACAGAAACATCATTATCTAAAGATCTGACCCAGGATCAGCTTTAAACCTGACCACAGCATCTACAGAAACAGCATTATCTAAATATCTGACCCAGAATCAGCCTCAAACCTGACCACAGCATCTACAAATAAACAACAGAATCCACAGATCTGACCCAGGATCAGCCTTAAGTCTGGATCAAAGTCTGGGGGTTTCTCTGGATTACATCAGAGCAACAGGACAGAGCCAGCAGAGACAGATTCAGATACTGGTCTCAGATCAGTGCTTTTAGGCCAGCAGTGCCTAATTCAGGAAGAAATTTAATAAAGCAGGATTTTCTCAGTTAGCTGGATAACTTAAGCCGAACTTAAAGGCTGAATGAAAGTCCAGACACTTTTAAAACTTGCAATACTTACTACAGAGGTGTTGTTTCAAGTACTTTCAAGGTCAATACATTTCATATCTAGTGCTGTTTAGCTGCTCAATTTCACACTTAGATTGCTAAAATTATTAAAAATGCCCCCATAAGACACAAAATTGAGAATATGCTAATGTTAGCCATGTCTAAGCCTGACTTTAGCCCAGTCTGGACGGGATTAGTTTCTCAGGGGAATGTGTTTAAAAAATACTTCCCACTTCTACTCAATGATAAAACTTGTGCGTCCAGACTGCAATTGAAAAAACAGTTCAGTAGCTCCTCCATTTCCACTCGCTGTTGTGTTTTTACGTGGATCTCCGTGGAAACGCGCGCCCAAAGTGTACAGTAATTACGGTGTGCAGCAGTGGACAAATAGCTATTTTATTAAAGGCGAGGAGACGAAACTCAGAGATGTGTGTCCGGACAGGACTAAAATTACCGGAGGAGCACGGAGTTCAGAAAAAAACAGTAGATAATTCAGCCTGTAATTTTTTATCTCAGAGGACGTCTGAAAAAAACACGTACATCGTTCTGGACGGGAATAAAATCACAGAGGATAAAAACCCCCATAAAAGTGAAAATTACCCAGAACCCCAGAGAAAATAATCTCGTCCAGTTTTATTCTCACCTACTGACTAATTAAATGTATTAAAAATATTTTTAAACCTCATTTTGCGGTTATTGTATGGTGAGTTAGCAAGCAAGCTTATTGCTATATAAGTTAGCACATCAGCTAAGTGGAAATAGGCCCACAAAACACTTAATGACACTAAAACCTTCTTAAAAAAACACACAAAACTTTCATACTTTCAGTCAGTTTGGGTGCAAAACCAAAGTAACAGATGTGAAAGTGGGTGTGAACCACAGTCTGGACCAAAGAACCAGCGTTTGGTCCGACCAAAAGAGTTGTTCTCTTTCTGGATCTGAACTACTGAACGCAACAGTATGAACACAAAGGTTTAAAACAGGAATTAATTTATTTATTTACAGTACATTAACTCTTATTTATAAACAGGAATAAACATAATCTTAATGGAATGATTACACTCATTCTGCCGCTGCATAAAGAGAACTAGAATTCAGCACAAAATTCACCTAAAAGCAAAGCAACTCAAAGCCAAACTCATAACCACTCGCTGAACTGCAGTGTGAAACCGAAACTAAACGGATCAAATAGAGCATATGCAATATAAAAAACATGCAAACCTTAGTGCGGACTCTGGTTTGGACTTTGAGGTGTGAAAACTTCTATATAAAATAGAAAAACGTAACATTATTCTGATGGGTTAGCTGTTTAGCATGCTCTAGCGGCTAGCTGTGTTAGCACCTCAGCTAAGTTGAGTTGAGTGCACACACAAATAACACACTGCTAATCACCCACCATGACAAATACCTACACTTGTTTTTTCTGTTTAGCGCAAAGGAGTGTATAGTTAATTTATTCGATTAATTTTTTTGAACATTTTGTGCACTTTGTTTCCCATTTACCTAATGTTAGCATTAATGCTAACCGCACTAATTTGGAGGATTTTTGAGCTCAACCGTTCCAGCTAACTGAGAAAACCTGCTTTAAATCTTTTCTTTGAGTGTGTGTGTGTGTGTGTGTGTGTGTTTCAGAGCAAGAGTGCTGAGATGTGCATTTTGAAAAACAAAGTTAATATAGAGGAGTTTTTTTTTTTCAAAGCCTTTGTGTGAATAACTTGTACATTTGTAAATAAAAGATTACATAAAATAAACTAAAAATCAAACATTTGAACATTGCTCTCTTATTTACTGTGTTTTTTATACTTTTTATACTTTTCATAGACTGAACCCTTTTTTATTTTAGGCTTCATTCACATTACCAGGCTGAAGTGACTCAAATCTGATTTTTTTTGCTCAATGTGACTCAAATCAGATTTTTTTTTATGGCTGTGTGAATGAGCCAAATCTGTTTTTCTTTTTTTTTTATTTATCAGATTTGAGTCACTTCTGTTTTCTTGCATTTATTTAACGCAGATTAAGGCCTGTTGTCCAACAGAATTGGCATTTATCAGCCAATCAAACAACAGGTTGCATTATAATTTATTTATAATGTAACTGCTTATGGAGGGATGTTTTGTGAAAAAAAAATATATATAAATATATATATATCAAAGTTATATCAAATAAAAATAAATGTTAAACAAATGATTAAACTGCGATTAACAAAATATAATATATTTAGAGTGCAATACAGGTAGAAAACTGCATTCTTATATTTTTCAAAAGCTTAAGTTTTAGGGCTGTTCATGTTTCTGATAAACCTATCCTGTCCAACAGAGGGAACACTTGCTCTTTCCTGGGGTGGTGCTGATGAGTGCCGCTTTCATCATCATAATGTTTTTGATGGTCTTTGGCACTGCACTTGAGGATAAGGGCAAATTGTATTTTTCTGATTGAATTTTTTACAATTTTTTTTTCTTTACTTCTTAGTTTTTGCTTCTCATAATCTGGATTAGAACATTACTCAAATATTCACTATTCACTGTATACCTGTAACTCTACCTCTTCACTACTTTACTTTAACTGATGCTCTCAAACTCTTTATTAAGAGACAATAAATTCAAGTAATTAACTCTTGATGAGTTCAGCACAGCTGTTAACTGAAAGCCTGAATTCCAGGAGACTCTACCTCATAAAACTGACTGAGAAAATATAGCAGAGATGTGAAAAGAGGTGCTACTTTTTTGAAAATGTAAAATATAAAACATTCTGGTTTGTTTAACACTTTTTTCTTGTTTTCTAGTTTTTCTTCATAGTTTAGATGAGTTTAATATTAATCTAAAATGCAGAACATTTTAAAATGATTAAAAAACCCTGAATTTAATGTCTTCAAGATTTTGACTGGTACTGTAATATCTCTAAGGCACCAGAAAGGGGCGCATTAATCCACATGATCACTGCAGTGTGAGTTAGTATGAGGAAGTTGCTGAGTTGGGAAAATACAGCCTGTAACTCTTCCTCCTTCTTTTTCTACCACTGAAAACAATAGAGTGAGAAAATCCCCATATTTTACATCACTTTCCCCACTTTAACTACAGCTTTCATTGATTCTCATATTATTTTTTGATCTAAACTGATCAGATAAACAGCAAATAATTACATTATAGCTAAATACAGATAACAAAAGTCAGTTGTATATGTATTATATGGTTTGTATTAAACTTACCGTACATTAAATATATCTATCTTGTTTGTAATCTATTATTACAGCCTGTACTGTGTTATTTTTAAGTGTAATTATTTAAGGGAGTACTTTATTCTTCCCTCTAAATACAAGAACGTTGATTAAATGTCAGAAGTTTAACATTAATCGATGATGCCTTTTATAGGCAATGTTAAATAAAGGTTGTTTTTTTCATTATCAATGTTGAAAGATTAAATTAATTAATGCAACCATTGATTAAACGTTTATTCAATGTTCTTTTCTATCAGGGATGTTTCTGTGACTAAAATTATTTTATAATTGTAATTATTAATTACTTATAAGTTATTAACAAACATTAAGTGAGGTAAATAGTAATTATTATTTATAATTCTAATGTTATTTCACGTTTATATGAGATGTTTATGTTATTCAACGATAACACACACTTACACTTCTGCTTGGGCTCCTTACTCTGTTCTTCCTCAACAACAGCCTCTGATTGGCTGAGCCCTGGTGACATCACTTCCAAGCAGTAGCCAATGGCTGCACAGAGGAAAGAGAGGTGTGTGTGGGGGTTTCCTCTGTTCCACAGAGAGTTTCTGTGTGTGAGTGAGAAAAAGTCTATGTGTGTGTGTGTTAATTAGGGGTATGCAATTAGCTCATTTACTATTCTGATTAGTGCAGATCAGATTCAGAAGCTGGCTCTAATGGCAGTTTGGTTCATTAGAGAATAATTAATAATGTTTATTAATATGGTTTATTCATGTGTTTGTGTTAATCCTCAGCATAAACAAACAAGGCTAATAAATAAACACAGGCCGAGATTTTCAGCCAGTTTGAGTGTAAAGAATAGCCATAACTTCATAAACCGATACAGATATATACAGCGCTGAAAAAAATCAAGAGAGCACTTCAGTTTCTGAATCAGTTTCTCTGATTTTGCTATTTATAGGTTTATGTTTGAGTAAAATCAACATTTTTTTATTCTATAAACTACAGACAACATTTCTCCCAAATTCTAAATAAAAATATTAAAATATTGTCATGTACAGCATTTATTTACATGAAATGAGAAATGGCTGAAATAACAAAAAAAAATATGCAGAACTTTCAGACCTCAAATAATACAAAGAAAACAAGTTCATATTCGTAAAGTTTTAAGAGTTCAGAAATAATCAATATTTGGTGGAATAACCCTGATGGTTTTTAATCACAGTTTTTAATTTCATGCATCTTGGCATCATGTTCTCCTCCACCAGTCTTACACACTGCTTTTGGATAACTTTATGCTGCTTTACTCCTGGTGCAAAAATTCAAGCAGTTCAGCTTAGTTTGATGGCTTGTGATCATCCATCTTCCTAGTGCAAAATCCCAAATTATATTATCAACATTAACATTTTAATATTTTAACATTATATTCATTATGGCTTTTAGTAAAATGTGTTTTGGGGAGGGGGGGGTGCACTATAGGACTTTGTGGGCGTGGCCTAAGCTTTTGTTCTTAATGGCTTTATTTTTTCCCCTTACATTACTTTTACTTTTATACTTTAAGTATAAGTTTTGAAACCAGTACTTTTTAAAATACTTTTACTTACAGAGTAAAAAGCTTGAGTTGATACTTTTTCTACTTCTACAAAAGTATTTTATTAAACTATAGAGTATAGAGTATAGTATCTATACTCTATTCTACCTACAGAGTAATGAATGTAGATGTGTGAACAGTGTGTGTGTGTTTTTCTGTGTTCCTCCAGTAGGGCGGCGCTGTTACAATTCTACGTGCTCTACGTGCTGCTCACGTTCTCACACAGCATATACACACAAACACACACACTGAACAGAACAGCCGTGCTTCACGTGCTGCTCATACTTCAGCAGTAGAGCAGTGTGTACTCAATCTGTACTCTCTCTCTCTCTCACACACACACACACACACATTTCCTCATATAAACCCAAACCCTCACAGACAAACATATTAAGCTGTGGCTAACCACACACAGATAATAATAAGAACTCACTATGTTCACAGAATAATAGTGGGCGGAGCCTGAAAAAAGTAATTTACATAGTAAACAAAACACACCTGTGTAAAACAAAAGATAAAGATACACAGTACTAAGATGTATTTAAAATGTATGAACGTATTAAAGTATTGTATACTTTAAAAGGGACACATCATACTTCATTTTACACACGTTAGATCTCCGCAGCTTCAGTTTCAGTCTCTTTCAGAATGAGCCGTTTAAGCGCTCTGACACTTTTATGCAAATAAGCTGTTGCTGGTCATATATATATATGTATATGGTATATAAGAAAATATCCACATTGTAATGCATTTTTTTAAAAACACTGTATTGTAAAGATTGTAAAGATTGGTGTCAGAAGTGGTTCATATAGTGTTGTGTGTAGTGATAACTACAATAGTGTTGCACTCTGATGTTAGATCCCGCTGTTCTGATTGGACAAAAAGTACACATTTATTTTACTCAGATTTATTGAATATGATATATATGAAATGCATATTGCAGTATTGCAAAAACAGTATTGCATTATATTGTAATATATTGAATCATACCCCCTTTATCGTGATATCTATCATATCGACAAGTTCTTGCCAACATACAGCCCTAATAGTTACACACACACTAACACACACGCATATATACATATACATACACACATAATATATATAGCATTGTGTCCCATGACTTTTTCCATTTTGTTGAAGAACCTAGTATTCTTCGGTGTGTGTGTCTCTGAGACATAACCACATGTTAACTGTGTGTTCTTGTCTTTCTCAGTGAGTGTGTATCATACTGTCTTTATTTTAAATCAGTTCAATGTGTTAAATAAACAGTTTAGAAGTTGTTTAGAGAAAGTTTGTTCACTTATTTAGATTATATTTGTACTGTAAAAAAAAGATACACAAACTTTTGCACATAACTGTGCAAGGGAAAGCAACAAGTGGGGTTAAAGGTTTGTGTGTGTGTGTGTGTGTGTGTGGACTGAAAGGGTTAACATGCCCAGACCTGCAGAGCAAGAGCAGCTGAGTGTTTAGATAGTGTGACCACACTGGTGGGGGGTTTGGTGTGTGTGTGTGTATGTGTGTGTGTGTGTGTGTGTGTGTGTGTGCTCAGAGGATACAGGCCAAGGCTAAAGGGGGGCTGAGGGCTAAGAGAGTGTGAGCCTTTTTTATGCTTTTATGTCACCCCCTGTTCTTCCACACACACACACATACACACATACACACACACATACACACATACACACACACATACACATATGCGTACACACCTTCCTCAGCAGTGTCTGAGGATTTAGAGCAGCAGCTGCTGCAGGCTTGGATTCCCGGCAGCCTTCAGAACAATGAGAGCATTGTGCAGGAAAGAAAAGGCAGGGTGTGTGTGTGTGTGTGTGTTGATGGGGGGCTTGGTGGGGGGGTCGTCCCTGTAGAAGGAAAGTCAGTACTAAACTAATAAACTCGTAAAAGTCTCTCCTGCTCTCCTTTAAAATGCTGATATCCACTCTCTCACCTGTGCTTGTTTACCTGTGTACAGTTGTTTAGTTGTTTACTCTCTGTTGTTTATTGTTTTTGTTTGTTGTTTGTTGTTTTTCTGTCTGTTCTCCAACCAGCCAGAGCAACAGGTCTTTCAGCTGTAGCTTCCCTGAGGGACTTTATAAGCTCTTAACAGTGAAACTTTGACTTCTGTTTTTAACATTTTTTTGTACCCTTTTATTTATAGCATTTATATTGCCATATATCAACTTTTTTCAGAATGTGTTTTAGGCCTGGAATGCAGGAAGGAGTATATATTAATAAATTAAATTTAGATTAAAGTTAATCAGACAAAACATGAAATATCTTGTGTTCATGCCAAGGTTAAATAAGTTTAGAATTTTTTATTATAGTTTTTTTATAGATTTTATTTAGTTTTGACCTTTTCAATTCAAAATTCAGATTCTACGAGTTTATTGTCATGTGCACAGTAAGAAACAAGTTTCCTCGTACAATAAAATTCTTTCTTCGCTCCTCGCCAAATAAACCACTTAAAGATAAAAGTAGAAAATATACAATAAAGCAAGAAACTTACTAAATATAAATATTAAATTGGTGTTAAATTTACATGCAGGATGGAAATATGATAACAGTAATGTGTTATGTATATTAGTTACAAGTAAGTACATGTTTTTTTTCATTTGACTCTTTTAATGTGCTGAGTAAATGTTTAGCGAAGAGCTTTAACATCAAACAGGAGCAGCTATATATATGTGTGTGTTTGTATTTGTGTGTTTGTATTTGTGTGTGTGTGTGAGAGAGAGAGAGAGAGAGAGAGAGAGAAACATGGGTAGTGAGTGTTAGTTATGAGATTTTATCCACATTTCAACATAAATAAAATGTAATTTATCTTCTTAACTAGCAGTAAGCGATATAACATTTCTGTCACTTAATACATTTGCTAATACATCACCAGACCCTGTAAAAAGAGTACAATATATATAGGAGGCGGGGCCAAACTTGAGAGATCTTTTTTTAAGAATGCTGACATATTTTTGGTATAGAGTGGTATAGAACCTTTATAAACCCTGATCATGAATAAATGAATGAATGAAGTTTAACTTCTAAAGGACCTTTCCTAGGAACCCTTTACAATGTACACGTTTTTTTACACACAACCATTTATACTCAGCATTCAATCCACACAC
The DNA here is from genome assembly GCF_023375975.1 of Astyanax mexicanus. Lineage (NCBI taxonomy): Eukaryota > Metazoa > Chordata > Actinopteri > Characiformes > Acestrorhamphidae > Astyanax > Astyanax mexicanus. Next base: position 32,073,266 of record NC_064431.1, read on the forward strand.
CGGTGAGAAGCAGCAGCCAATAGCGCACAGCGTACTCTCAACCGGAAACAACTGTCCACCTGGAGGACTGCATTGGACATTTTTACAGTATTTATACTGTTTATATATCGCATATATATATATTTATTAATAATGAATTGGGCTTACTAAAGTGTTAGATTCCTCATTACTGTAAAAAATTGACAGATTAGAGTTGTTAGTTACTACTAATTAACTGACAGCACTGGACCTAGCAAACAATACAAGTTATAGTGAGCAAAATAAGATTTCTATAAGCTTAAAATCAGCATCGCAGTTATACTAGCACCGTGCTTTCATTATAATTTATTTCGTTATAATTTACTGCAGTCTGGCATCGGAGATTCGCTCTCATAAATGCTAAATTGGCCATAATAACTTTTCTTTTAATTCTGGGTGGCAAGGCTTTCTTTTAGGGTGGCAGCTGCCCCCCTGTGCCACCCCGGTAGATCCACCCATGCACACACACAAACTTACATACATACCACACACATATACATACATACACCAGATCCATTTAGAGTATTCCATTTTTTTTTTTTTCAATCAACATAATATTTCCTCTGAAGGCTAAAGATGATCTACTGAATCATTTTAAGTCTCTTTATTTTAAAGGGCTGTTGAGTTTACTGGTTGACTGGAACAGTGTAAGACCTTTTTCTGGAAAGTAATGTGTGTGTGTTTATATGTGTATATGTGTGTGTATATGTGTGTGGGTGAGAGTGTTTTGTGTGTGTGTGGGAGCGGAAGTGTTTTAACATTTAAAGACATAAAATAAACCCGGCCTTCAGTCCTTCATCACTTTTTCCAAACTACAGAAGACGCAGCAAAAACCAGCCCTGAGTTTCCCTCCAGAACCGCAGTGGAGCGAATTACAACATTCAGCTTTATACTGTAAATACAGCTACTGTATCTCAATCTAACTCAATTAAACAAGTTATTATCTGGGGAGCTGTTAACGTACGGCTTCTGACGCTGGTAACTCATACTCTTCCTTTCCTGATGAGTGCCAGTTCCATCATAACGTTTTTGATTGTCTCTGTGACCGCCATTATCTGGATTAGAACATTACTCAAATATTCACTATTCACTGTATACCTGTAACTCTACCTCTTCACTACTTTACTTTAACTGATGCTCTCAAACTTTACATTAAGAGACAAGAAATTCTCTTCTCTTGATGAGTTCAGCACAGCTGTTAACTGAAAGCCTGAATTCCAGGAGACTGGAAAACTGACTGAGAAAATCCATCAGAGATGTGCAAAACTGATCATCTAAGCAAGAGGTGCTAATTTGTAGAATGCAAAATACAGATAAAATAAAAAACTCTGGAAAAAAATTACAGATCACTTCAGTTTCTGAATCAGTTTCTCTGATTTTGCTATTTATAGGTTTATGTTTGAGTAAAATGAACATTGTTGTTTTATTCTATAAACTACAGACAACATTTCTCCCAAATTCCTAATAAATATATTCTCATTTAGAGCATTTAATTACAGAAAATGAGAAATGGCTGAAATAACAAAAAAGATGCAGAGCTTTCAGACCTCAAATAATGCAAAAAAAAAAAAACAAGTTCATATTTATAAAGTTTTAAGAGTTCAGAAATCAATATTTGGTGGAATAACCCTGGTTTTTAATCAAATTTTTCTTTCATGCATCTTGGCATCATGTTCTCCTCCACCAGTCTTACACACTGCTTTTGGATAACTTTATGCTGCTTTACTCCTGGTGCAAAATTCAAGCAGTTCAGTTTGGTGGTTTGATGGTTTGTGATCATCCATCTTCCTCTTGATTATATTCCAGAGGTTTTAAAAGTGGTAAAATCAGAGAAACTCATAATTTTAAAGTGGTGATTTTTGTTTTTATTCAGAGCTGTATTCTAGTTTGTTTAACACTTTTAGATTAAACATTAATAACATCCATCCCAATTATAATAGTTATTATCTGAAGTATTTCTGTGTGTTGTTCTCTGATTTAATGACTCAGATCGATCTCTGAGGTGTTAAAGGACGTGTAGAACTTTATTATCAGGACACAAAAGTGTCCCGACACCCTGCCAGCGAGGAAGGAGCGCAGGATCATCCGCACCTCCACAGCAGTTACCCTGCAGAGCTTCCTTCTCCTCAGGACGTGATTCACACCAGCAACATCACGCCTCACACCACCATTCACCAATCCCGTCACTGCAGAGTCCAGGTGTAAACAGCGGCGTCTCGCTCAGCAGACGGGTGTTAATAGCAGGTGTGAACAGGACCTGATTTAGATTATATCACAAACCTGCTGACTGGGAAACTGTACCTGCACTCTGAAAGTGACTTCAAGTGAACTTTAGTTCAAAACTAAAGTAACTAATGCCCTGCTAACTGGCCTCCCGGCCTGTGTAGTAAAACCACTCCAAATGATCCAGAACGCAGCAGCACGTCTGGTCTTCAACCAGCCAAAACGGGCACATGTCACTCTGCTGCTCATTGAGCTCCACTGGCTACCAGTTGATGCTCGCATCAAATTCAAAGCTCTTACAATCGCCTACAAGGTGATGACAGAACAGGCTCCTTCCTACCTGCACTCACTCCTGAAGGCTTACGCTACCTCCCGGCTGCTGCGCTCCTCCAATGAACGTCGCCTCGCTTTACCAAACATTCACACAAAGCAATCCAGACTGTTCTCATACAGAGTTCCCCAATGGTGGAACAAACTACCTTCTACTACCAGATCAGGAGAATCTCTCACTATCTTTAATAAACTCCTGAAGACAGAGCTCTTCAAAGAGCTCTTACTCTCCTAACACCTCTAACTAACTAACTAATTCTAACCTCATCTCCTTCTTCCTCTTCTCTACTCCTCTATCCCATTATTTCCCTCTGACCTCCTTAAGGCCCTATCTATAGATGCTTTATTTTTAACTTATATTATTTTTGTACTTAACCTCTTCTATTATTTGCACTTCAATATTGTAAGTCGCTTTGGACAAAAGCATCTGCCAAATGTAATGTAATGTAATGTAAAAACTAATTGAAAACCTCTGGAATATAATCAAGAGGAAGATGGATGATCACAAGCCATCAAACCACCAAACTGAACTGCTTGAATTTTTGCACCAGGAGTAAAGCAGCATAAAGTTATCCAAAAGCAGTGTGTAAGACTGGTGGAGGAGAACATGATGCCACGATGCATGAAAAAAACTGTGAATAAAAACCAGAATTATTCCACCAAATATTGATTTCTGAACACTTAAAACTTTATGAATATGAACTTGTTTTCTTTGCATTATTTGAGGTCTGAAAGCTCTGCATCTTTTTTGTTATTTCAGTCATTTCTCATTTTCTGTAAATAAATGCTCTAAATGAGAATATTTTTATTTGGAATTTGGGAGAAATGTTGTCTGTAGTTTATAGAATAAAACAACAATGTTCATTTTACTCAAACATAAACCTATAAATAGCAAAATCAGAGAAACTCATTCACAAACTGAAGTGCTCTCTTATTTTTTTCCAGAGCTGTATGTAAAAATGGATATTTTCAGGAATTACTCAACTATTTTATACATTCAAACTGTGATATTTGAGTTAAATTAAATGTGTGTGTGTGTGTATGTATTTGTTAAGTTCACTGTACTTATATACTTATTGGGTTTTGTAGTGTGTTTTTGTTTTTGTAAGTGAATTTACACACAATAGGTTGAACAGAATATGAAAGTTTCACAATCATAGTGGTTTATTTATGCATGGGTTCAAATGTACATTCTAACTGGTTAAGGGCCCTAAAAAAATCAAAGCACTATAAAACTACATTTCCATTAGCAAACTGCACCAGGGGTCAATTAATAGAGTGTTCACACCTGTCTAAACAATCTGAATTAAAGAAAAGTTCAGCAGCAAACAGGGCAGGTGTCAAAACAAGCCAGAAGTACCTTCAAATTTCGATTGTTCACACTATACACACCTTTTGCACATTTTGAGCGTCAGTGTCATTGAATAAGATGTATTATAACATCAGTATCTGCAGACTGCTGTGTGTGTGTGTGTGTGTGTGTGTGTGTGTGTGTGTGTGTGTGTGGTGTATGATTGTGGAAGGCATCCCTGGACATGGATTAAGCTAAATTACACTGTCTGTGAGGAAGCTGCACTATAACAGCTTTCTGTCTGAACCCAGGCTTAGTGTGAGTCTCTCATACACACTAATACACACTCAGAGCTAAACAGCAGATAAACAGCGAGGCATGAACTCACTTATTCAAAGTGCTCAGAAAACATATTTGTAAAATTACTTTTAGGCAGTAAATCAGAGAGAGTTCTGTTCTGACCGTTCAGAAAGCCTGGTGACATTCAATAACTACTCATACAAACAGCAGCCAATCACACACAGCATACACTCAACCGGAAACCACTGTCCACCGTCCACCTGGAGGACTGCACTGAAGACCTGACCCAGCTTAGGCCGAGCCACGGAGTCCTATAGTGCACTACCCCCCAAAATACATAACCAAAATACATTTTTCTAAAAGCCATAATGACTATAATGTTAAAATCTAAAGATGTTAATGTTGATAATATAATTTGGGATTTTGCACTAGGCTTTCTAGTGTTTTAGCTGCATATATACTTTTAATAAAAATGAATGTAAATATATTAAAGAAGTTTAGTTGGACTGTGGTTTGCCCTGAGTTCTCTTGAGTCTCTGCACGGATCATCTTCTACTGTGATGGATCTCAGTATAAACCAATAGGGAGTCGATTTATCTGGGTTTATCTGGATTTATCTGGATTTATCTGGATAGGGGTTTTATTTTATTGAACGATGAGAAGCCGGAATAAAATTGGGCTAAAATGAAATAGAAGTAACGAGGATGTTTTTATTAAAATAAAAGAATAAGAAGTAGAAAGTTCAGATAATAATTGTGTAAAAATAAAGTATGATTAACCTTACATTCATACTTAAGTAATGTAATGAAGTATTTGTACTTTTTTGGAGTTTGGAGGGTGGTATTAACATAAGTGTGTGTGTGTGTGTGTGTGTGTGTGTGTGTGTGTGTGTGTGTGTGTGTAAGTGGGGCGTGAGGTTGTTTACTGTCTGCACATGAGATTGTGATCATAAAGTCGGCACGAGACGGATTTAATTGGTGAAATCTGTTAGATTGGGAGCACAGACACAATGGGGCTGTGTGTGTGTGTGTGTATGTGTGTGTGTGTGAGTGAGTATGTTTCACTGATAGGAATCTCAGGAAGTCTCTGAGTGTTAACCCCTCCCCAGCTCACACACACACACACACACACACACTCATATGGTTGTGTGTGGAGTGTTTGGTGTGTGTGAGGTTGAGTGGAGGATGGTGGGGTCCTGCTGTGGAACTGTGGGAAAACCCCTCCACCAATCCTGCCTGGATACAGAACCGGCCAATCACAAACCGGCACAACACAAACACACTCGGAGTATCTTCAGCTGCTGGGGGGTCAAAGGTCGCCCATTTGTTTGAACTCTGCAGTGATGGGGGGAGGGCCCGGTCCCGAGCGGCCTGTGAAAAACTCTACAGTAAAGAAAGTTCTGAAAGTATCTGAGAGTTTCACCCAGCTGAGATAAAACATCACCACACACACCTACAGCCTGACCGTAAACCCAGCGGAAACTCTCGCCCAGTAGGAGCACTGCTATTTTAATTCTGCGCATAATTAAGCTTTGATCAGTGCGCTCAGAGCGGGGGTTTGGTGTGAATTTGTGTTTCATTGTAGATGGATGATCACAAACCATCAAACTAAGCTGAACTGCTTGAATTTTTGCACCAGGAGTAAATCAGCATAAAGGTATCCAAAAGCAGTGTGTAAGACTGGTGGAGGAGAACATGATGATTTTTAATAAGAAAGTTTTGAGTTTACACACAACAGGTTGAACATAAATAGGAACGTTTAACATTTACTCGTTTCATAATCATATTGGTTTATTTATGCATGGGTTCAAATGTACAGTGGAGGGGGAAATTTGGACACACCCTCTCATTCAATGAATTTTCTTTATTCTCATGACTGTTAACATTGTAGATTCTCACTGAAGCATCAAAACTATGAATGAACACATGTGGAGTTTTATGTACTTAATAAAAAATGAGCTGAACCTCCACAGTCACCGGACCTGAACCCAATCCAGATGGTTTGGGGTGAGCTGGAGCACAGAGTGAAGAAGAGTGAAGGAGCAACAAGTGCTAATAAACACCTCTGGGAACTCCTTCCTTCCTTTTTTTTTCTTATCTATTATTTTTTAAAAGCTGTGACCCGCCCAAAAGTTTTGTGTCCTGACCCACCAGTCGAGAATCGCTGATTTAGTAGACATTGTTCCTTTAAATATTTGTCATTTTATTTACTGAAAGTAATTTATAATATAAATAAATTATGTTGCTTATTGAATGTATTATTTAATTAAACACTTTTTTACCAGTAGACCAAAAGTCTTAAAATAATGTCTATAAATAAGTAAAATAAGTATCAGATGCTTAGAGTAAATGTGATTAGAGCTGTGTTTTAGCTCTGAACTGAAGCCGGCTGGTGATTGGCTCTCGGCCGGCTGGTGATAAGTGTGTCTTATTTTAGGCCTCTATCTCTGAAAGGGTCTGGAATGAGGTTTTATCACTCTCGCTGAGGAGTGTGTGCAGCGTTTATGAAGCTGTCCATCTAAAAACACCATGTGACAATAAAGGCTACACCTACACACACACACACACACACACACACACACACAAACACACTCATAGTTCCAGTCTGGCTAGGTTACTACAGTTCACAGTCCTGGTACACACCTTTTCACACCCGATTTATGGTGCAATTACTCGCAATAAGGCCCAATAAACACACACACTCCCTCCCACACAAACCCATATGTCCAACTACGTCAACACAGCGACAGTCTGCTCACAAACAACAGCTTATCTATGTTCCATCTACAGTAACACACACACACACACACACTTTTCCACACCCCAGACTAGAACTAGAACTTTACTTTATTCTATGTAAAAAACAACAGAATTATCACTAAACACTATCACTGAATATCTTACCTAGTTTAAAAGATACTGTTTGACCAACATAAATAAGCTAAAAATACTTTTACATTAACCTACTTTACAGCTTCTATCACACCTCCACCACCATGCTTCACAGTTTCTTCACAGAGTTCCTGTTCCAAAGGCCCAGAGCCGGTCAGATCTGTATGAGTGGAGTAATGTATATATAAAATTAATATATCAATTAAAAAGACACAACAAACCTAGTGGTAAACATGTAATCAAGAAACAATGTGTACCAGCCAGAAAAAACTTTTAAAAAATACGTGTTTTTTTACACTGTCGCTCCTCATTGACGTAGAGGAGCCTGTCTTTTAAACATGCATGACCCAACTATACTTTAGCCGACCTATTCTGATCCATAGTTCCTTCAGTGTTAGCTAAGCATTCAGGTCTTGATGTAGCAAAGTTTTGCAAAACATCACACTACCAACAAGTGCTAATAAACACCTCTGGGAACTCCTTCCTTCCTTCAAGACTGTTGGAAAACTTTTCATTTCAGGTGGCCACCTCTTGAAGCTCATTGAGAGAATGGTGCCAAGAGTGTGTAAAGCAGTAATCAGAGCAAAGGGTGGATCTTTTGAAGAAACTAGAATGTAAAACATGTTTTTTTCAGTTATTTTACCTAAATTGTTTGTTAAGTACATAAAACTCCATATGTGTTCATTCATCAATCTACAATGTAAAGAGTGAAAATAAAGAAAACGCATTGAAAAAGAGAAGGTGCATCCTTTTGGCCTGTACTGTGCATTCTCGCTAGTTAAGGGCCTAAAAATAATAATAATTTAAAAACAAAAACAATTCCATCAGCAAACTGATCCAGGGGTAACTTTAACTTAAAAGAGTGTTCACACCTGGCAAAACAATCTGAATTAAAGAAAAGTTCAGCACCAAACAGGGCAGGTGTCAAAACAAGGCTGAAGTACCTTCAAATTTCGATTGTTCACACCTTTCACACTCATTAGCAAAAAATAAATTACACTCAGAATGTACACTTACTCCGGTGTACTTTTTCAACAGGAAAATGCAAGAACTTGCCTTAAAGACACTAAAAGGACTTATGGCAACAATATATTTTTTTCCTACATAGTAAATGAATAATAAAGTGATCTATCAGATTATGAAGGAACACATAATGAATCATGTAGTAACTTAAAAACAGTGTTAAACAAACCTAAATACTCTGTGAAGAAGCTTTTAGGTGCTCTTATCTGGGGCGCTGTTAACTTAGGTTCTGAGGCTGGTAACTCTTATGAACTTTCTGTGGCGTTCCTGATGAGTACCAGTTTCATCTTTGTATTGTTTTTGATGGTCTTTACAGTGACTGCACTTTTCAGGTTGGCTGACCTTCATTTTCTCTTTCTCTTCTTTACTTAGTTGAGTAGTTCTTGCTTCATTACCTTACTTAGGTAGAAAACGTGAGAATCTTCAATGTAAATAGTCATGAAAATGAAGAAAACACATTGAAAAAGAGGCCTGTACTGTATATATATATATATATATATATACATGATAATCTACAGAAGTGGAATATGAACAAAAGTGTGAAAAGTTCAGTAGTGCGATTATAACATTTTTGCAGTAAAGTAAAATGATGAATCCTGACACCAAACTGTTTCAGCTGATTCACAGAAAACACATTTTGTTTTTAGGTGTTTTTATAGTGTTATAATATTTACAAAAGCGGTTTAGACCCAAGTGAAAATACAAAATACACACAAAAAGTGAGTTTTTTATGATACGTGCCCTTTAAGGACTTTTTACTCAGCAGCTGGTGGAGTAGATATCAGGCAGGGAAAGCGGCACGTAGACAAAACCGTTTTGTTTACTTTAAACCTGAAAATGATCCACAGTGAAGAGCCTCCCTTCTGTGTGTGTGTGTGTGTGTAAGTGTGTGTGTAAGAGTAATAGGAAACTGGCACTGCAGAGGCGGAGTGGTGGTGGAGGTGGTGTGGGGAGGTAAGTGACAGATGGTGGTGTGTCCGAGGGTTTTTTTGGAGGGGTGTTTAGAGGGGTCTTCATTGTCTCTCCACCAGCAGACGCCCTGATCCTGACAGAAGCGGCTCAGTGAAGCCGAGTGACCCAGCCATGGGGGTGTCTGGGGGGGTAAAGGGGCTGGCAGTGTCCCAATGCGGTGAGTAGAGTAGAGTAGGACAGGGCCTATTTACCTCCATTCACACTCCATCCCTCCCTCCATCTATCCATCTATCCATCCACTCGCCCATCCATTCACAGTGGGCACAGGCCTCAGACTGGGCTTTCTTATGGAAATACTGGAGCTGCGGAACTTAGTTAGAGCCGGGGAGTGTGTGTGTGTGTTGTTAGTGTGTGTGTAGGGTATATATCTGCAATGACTCTGAATAGTAACGCTCAGCGCCCCTGTGCCATCTGCTATCACACACACACACACACACACACACAGATATATACACACATAATATATACGCACACTGAGTCCTTCTGATCCTCGTAACAATAACAATACCCCAGATATAGGAGCGATCAGAGGTAAATCAGTTCACTTCTTAAAGTATTTTTTTTATTATTTTATTCAGCACAGCTGCTAACTGAAAGCCTGAATTCCAGGTGACTCTACCTCATAAAACTGACTGAGAAAATCAGCAGAGATGTGCAAAGCTTTTTCGTTTGTTTGTTTACTGAATAAATATAATGCAAAACATTTTAAATTAATGAAAAAACACTGAAATTAAAGTGTGTCTTAACTTTTGATCTGATAACTTAATATAAACATTCTTATAGTAGAAATAATTGACAGATTTTACTCTGATCCTCATAACAATAACAATACCCCATATATAGGAGCGATCAGAGTATATCATTCTCAGTATATTGAACCTTATATATTGGACCTTTATTTTACCATGTGAAATGTTTGAGAACCAGTTCTCATTTACAAATATGACCTGATGGAGAGGCCCCAACAGAAAAACATTTCACGGCACATAAAACAGACCAAGGATAAAACAAAAATTACAGATTAACATAAAACAAACATATACATTATGAACAGATTAAAAATCAGGAGTAGGAAAAGAAAAAAAAAACATGGTTGTGAAAATGTCGTCGCTGTCCAATGAAAAACACTTATCTCACTGCAAATAATCCATTGGCAAAAACTAGACAAAATATATGCAAATTAAGACAAATATATGTATATTAAAGGAAAAATTCTGCCAATGGGGTAAGCAAAATTTTATTAGTAAGATTTCTCCTAAACACCTAAATCAAGCAAAAAAGTCACTGTTTTTGGACACAAGAATCAGAATAACTTGATTGCTGCTTGATTGTGCTTATTTTCCTGTACAACAGAGGAAACTCTTGAGTGCCAGTTTCATCATAACTTTTTGATGGTCTCTTTGACTGCATTTGAGGATACTTTCAGGTTAAGTTCATTTCTTAAAGTATTATTTTATTATTTTATTTACTTTAGTTTACTTGAGTAGTTCTTACCATAAGTATGGACTAGAACATTAAATTCAAGTAATTAACTCTTGATGAGTTCAGCACAGCTGTTAACTGAAGGCCTGGATTCCAGGTGACTCTACCTCATAAAACTGACTGGGAAAATCCAGCAGAGATGTGTAAAGCTTTTTTTGTTTGTTTTTCTTTACAGTTTGGATGAGTTTATTATTAATCTTCAATGCAAAACATTTTAAATGAATGAAAATTGAACTTAACTGAAATTAAGGTGTGTCCCAACTTTTGATCTGATAACTTAATATATATACATTCTTTTAGTAGAAATATTTGACAGTGTTTGATATGATTTCACTTTCTGTGCATTATAACTGTGTTTCTCTGAATTTGCATTATTTAGATTATTATTCATTTATCATTCACACCTACAACATGCACAGGTCAGTAAACTCCCCCTCAGATCAGACCAGGCCTCAGTGTTTGTGTGTAAAGCTACTGTTAAATCCTTCATTACTGCAGCCGCTTTATGAGTGAGCGCTTTCGTAATCTCCTTTCTCAGAAGTTCAGGCTGCCAGGGCAACAGCAGAACCCAAACCACCAACAAATCTACCCACCCAAACCACACACACACGCCTCCCACCTCCTGCTGTAGGTGTGCCTGTAGAACATGCCCAGGCCTGTGTGTGTGAAGATAAGTTGCTCTGCCTGCTGGGCATCAGCAGGAAAGAACACGACACAGGATACTACACACACACACACACAGAGTGAGACAACTGTGCAACCACAAATGGGTGTGGAAGACAATCAGAAGACAGACGGGTATTAGCAGTATCTTCTCACAAGCTGTAAAAAAGCAGTAGTTCCACAGACGTTGCAATGGCATACAGTTTTTACTTACAAATCTCCATTTAAACAAGCAAATAAATGATAGAAAAATACCTAATTTACTTTATTTAAAATATTAATGGCACAAATTAGGTATTAGATGGGAATTTAGAATACTAATCTTCCTCCAAGTGAACACTGGGAATGGTTAATCTCCTTTTATTTATATGTAAATAAACTCTTTCTTTTTAGACATGAAAGGTACTAAATCTACTAAGAGGGCTCTTCAGTTTCTATGATTTTGCTATTTATAGGTTTATGTTTGAGTAAAATGAACATTTCTGTTTTATTCTATAAACTACAGACAACATTTCTCCCAAATTCCAAATAAAAAATAGCCATTTATAGCATTTAAGTGGCCTCATTTCCTTTCCAAAGCTGTTTTTTAGGCACAAACTTTGCACATAAATGTAATGGACAACGAAAGATTTAGTGATTTATGGTGTTGGGTATTATTCATTATACAGGTATTTTAACCAAAAACAGTAAACCTTTATTATTCAAATGGTCCCTAAATTGAATGCATGTATGTGATTGGCTGTAGATCCAATTCCCAAAACCTAACCTTAACCTTAAATCTAGCCCTAAAATGCTAAGATTCAAATTGGGTGTAGGGTTACATTTAATAGAGAATGAATTTACAGTTAGAGTTTGCATTTAATAGACATTAAGTTGAAGGATAGTTGAACATCTTTAAAACTACTAAAATATACCCTTTAGTATAATATTAAAACACCCAGTAGCATGGCAAAATTTAAATAATGCAGCTATTTTATTTAAATGTTAATAAATCATTGCATACCCAACAGCTCAAGACAATAGGAGAAGGAAGGATCTCAATTCATAAAGTTTTTTTATTGTAATAAAAATCGCACAAAACTGTACAGTTCTCTATATATGCACAAGTTCATTTAAAAAAAAAATGTACATTAAAAGCATACTGTGCTTCAAATAGCTTACAAACTACACTGTCTCTGTCTAAAACAGTAAACAAAGAGCTGCTCAGCAGCTCAAAAAGAGATAAAGAGAGAGAGAGAGTGAGGAAATGCTACAGGAGACTAGTGCGTCTCTCTCGCTGGCGAAGAGAACAGGCCTCACGGAGCCGACACCAACCGACCAATCACCTCACAGCTTTTAACTCATTTCCAGGACATTACAGCAACAACTCATGACGGGGGAAGGGAATGAGACTTTGAACCAAAAGCGGTATTTTTGGAACACCCTGCGTATTGCACAATAAGAGAGTTTTTAAGACGTTTGGCAGTATGTTCGGCTTTAAGGAGGTGGCGACACCATCGTTAAGGCAGCAGAAACTGAGGGCTGTGGGTGTTGCTATTGTTATTCTTCATACAAGGTCCCTACAAAACATCAACAGTTGGTCGTCATTGTGCGCAATACATTTTAAGCGTGTAGTACCTAAGCTAGCACCTCTCACCAGGTCCTGATTGCATTTACATTCTTGTGAGAGCAGCACGTACACTTGTATTGTATTGCACCGCAACAATGCCAGCACCAGCATTCATGCTTCAGTTGAGAGAGAGAGAGGTTACATTTACACCTTAAAAACAGTCACAGTGTGTTGCCAGATTGTAATACAAGTACAGATACAGACTTAAACAGTGCAAGGAACCCACTCATGTGGACCATTAATATAATATATAAAGAGATATCCAAAACAAAATGACTTGGACCTCACTCAATAGGCAGTGCTTTAGTTTTCTTTTCTTTCTTTTGGAACTTAACTTTAAGATTTGGCTTCAAAATGAGAAGAAGTGAAATGTCTAGAAAAGAATAAAAATACAAAACAAAAGCCCCAGTCTGATGAAGGCCAGTCGATGTGAGCCCAGCTTCCAGCCCGTCTCCCCACTCTGCATCCTCGCTTTTTTAGCTGGACACGGTCATCAGGTAGTTCTTGGGTGGGCTTGTTCGGCCTCCCATCATGAAGCGGTTTTTGCAGTTCAGCGACTGGTGGTCGTATGGCGATGGCGAGGGAGCGGATGCTGGGGGCTCTGCCTCGGCCTCGTAGAGGACGCAAATGGACCCGTCCTCACCGATGCGGTAGGACACTTCGTATGGGTCCACCCATAGGGTCAGTTCACGGGGAAGGAGGGAAAAGAGTTGGGCACTGGTCAGTCCAATTCGGCAAGCTGCCTTGCCTATGAGAGGGTCCATCTCGTGGTTGATTCTGATGCAGCGGTAGCCGGAACCTTTCTGTGGCCTGTCAGGGAACCAATGGTGCTGGTAGTGCTCTGTGAAAAAAGAAGGAAGGGGACAAACATTAGTAAAAATCATCAACATTACATAAAACAAACATTACATTAAATCAAACACTTTAGTTTTGTATATCGTTTGTTCATTTAAACTAGTTGTAAATAAATAAATAAAACCTAAAAAAGGGTTGCTTAGCCTAGCTTACACTAAGCTAAAGGCCAGCTAACCCCAAGCGGATGGATGGATTGTATTCGCCCCTCCCCCTCCCTCTCTTTCCCCGTGCCGACGTCACAAACAACGCCAGGCCTAAAGCGAACATGGCTATTCATTCACAGCGTCCACACAAAGAAAACAATGCCTGTTGCAGCGCAAAAACTCGATTAAACCAGCATTTAAATCGTTTTAAAACAAGTTAAGTTGATATAAATCCAGTTTTCTCGTGTTAAACACGCGTTTAACTTGATTGAAAAAACAGCTAGATAAATTAGATAAGCCAAGTAATTAACTAAGCCATGTCTGGCCCAACCGCCTAACATATGCTTCCAACTCGCCATCGGTGTTTTAGTGAGCTTTAATGAGCTTAAAGCTTCTCTTTTTTTTGTTTTTGAAAGTCACACAAACAAAATAAACAGAATGTAGTTTGATGTTTACCGGATAAAGATTGCTGTAGATAGTCTCTGAAAACTTGGAGCTGTTTTTCACTCAAAAAGCCCCTGGAACGAAGCAGCCTGGACACGAAACTGGCCGCAGCCGAGACCTCGGCCAGCATTTCTGCTCTAGATCCGCAGCCGTGGTTCATTTTTCTTTAAGTTCCCAAATGTATTCAGCTAGAAAGCTACAAAAACAAGGCAGAAACCCTGGAATCCTGCAGTTTCCGCTTGCTTCGACGTAAGGCGGGTTAAAAGATTAAAGCAGCAAGTTGAATCCGAGCATTCTTCTCAAGTGGAGCAACAAAAACCGTCCAAAAAAATCGAAATAGTGCAATATATTGTTCTCCTCCTGTTCCCTCTGAGCTTTCCCTGCTCCTCTCTCTGTTTCTCTGTGTGTGTAAACAGCCTCCAGCTGCCTCTTTATCCTGCCACCACACAAAGACTGACGTCAACCCCTCCTCGCCAGCTGGATTGACAGCGCGCCAGCCAATGGCAAGCGCCGGATATGTCCCGCCCACTGCGTACTCGAGCTCTGATTGGCGGGCGTCATGGAAAGCCAGAGGAACGGGAGTCGCCGCAGAGCTTTAGTGCTGTTCCGTCGCTTCCAAATATAGAGATTGACGTCAGGCTGAGCCTCAAGTATTCGTGACGACAACGCTTTAGCTAAAAAACTCCCGTTACCGTAACTTTCGACGCGTTTTCGAAGCTCTAGCGACCCAAATGTTTTGTAAACCCCCCTACGCAAATTCCTCTTTCTATGTGGGGACGGGGCTACCGCCACAATACAGGCGGTTTCTTTATCTAACTTAGTTCACCTAACCAACTAAGCTAGCTAACTAGTTAGCTTAGCGTAGCTTAGCATAGTTTAGTTTAGCTATTGTTCTCAAAACACCAGCTAGGCTAGATTCCTAACAAGCTTCGTAGTTCTAGCTAAACTCCGCGAGTTAGGTCTTGCATAAATTGGTTTTACAGACGAACAGCTACAAACAACTAAGTTAGATAATAAACCATAAACATTGGCTAGAGACTTGTTTACTTTGGTAGTTTAGCTAACTAGCTAGCTTAACTAACTGGACATTGCTTTAGCTAAAACCAGAGATGTAACTTAAAGAGTGAGTAGTCTGCCCCAACACAACAATACAAGTTAATACAAGTTAATGTACATTACTACTACTAAAGTAACACAAAAAACACCAGCAATTAGCAAAAGTCTGATGTGCTTAAATCTGATACGTCCATGATATGGAACAAAATACCCAAACAGGTTCTCTAATAAAGGGAAAATCATTCAAAGTGATTATCATAATTAAATTATTTTCATTCAAAAGTCAGCCTTTATAGAGAATAAGTAGATACTAGAAATCTGATATTTCTTATCTAACCACTTATGATATATAACAAACTAACCAAACAAATAATCAGGGTCTGTAATTGTGTGAAGACGAAGCTATAGCCGTATTTAAAGCGGTTTCTTAATCTAAACGAGAGTGTATTCAGACCAACTAGATAACTAGCTTAGCATAGCTTAGGTATTGTTCTCAAAACACCAGCTAGCTAGTTTATCTAGCTATATTTTAATTTCCTGAGGCAGTAAAGTCCAACTTAAAGGTTTCACTGGTGAGTTTTGGTCTTGTTTACACTGGAGTTCCAGGATAAAAAAGCTCCAATCAACTGGATAATAAACAAAACAGGGATAAACTTTGAGTAGGAACTAGTTTACTTTGGTGACACCAGAGATGTAAACAGTGAGAAGTCTTCACCAACACTTCAATACAAGTTACTTACATAAGTTATTATTTGATGATGCAAGTCAAGATCAGTTGAGATTAGTCTGCATTAAAAATATAAAAATAAATAAAAAGATTAGTATAAGATAAGTATTCATTTTTTTTTTACATAAAAACAATTAGAAAAAAAATCTGATGTGCCCACATTTTATATGCTTTACTTAATTAACCACTTGGGATATGGAACAAAATACCCCCAAAAATGTCAGTTTCTGTAATACTGAATAGGTCCATTTGCATGATTGTTTGTATTATATGGATTGTGTAGTTTCACATCTATGTCCCATTCACACTTAATTCACCCTATGTAACTAATAAATATAAATAAAGTCGAAATTGAAAGAGTGAAAATCATTAAACACAATTGAATATTGCACAATACGTACACATTTAGTGAAAATAGGTCACAGCAGAACAGGATTCCTGGGTGTGAATGGTCTGTTATTGTGTGTGTGCTCTGTGTGGTTCGTGCTCGGATGTGTTTGTACTCTGTGTACTTTCCTCTAATGTGAGACCTAATGACTGATCTGCTCTTCCTGTGTTACTTCTCAGCTTTCAGATAACGACTGGGAAGATTAAAAAAAACAAACAAACAGAAAGAAAGAAAGAATACAAAAATGCATCCAGGATAAAGAACAGGTTTGTTTATTAAACTAAATTATTTATAGTAAATATAATAATAGTTTGTCTGTGTGCGTGAAAGTTGCCTGTAAGAACTTGCAGTAGTTTTGAGGGCTTTGGTTTTGATGGAGGTATTTTGACGCCACCTGCTGGCTCTGATCTAAATATTCATTATTTATATAAAAAATGTTTTATTACAGGAATATTCATTTTATTTCAGTTCTTAAAACGTGTTTGTTTCTTTGAACGTTAGAAAAGACTGGGATGTTTGTTTTGTCTTATTTAATTATTTTCAAATTACTTAAAATAAAGTGAAAATTCTAATTAAAACTGGTTAAGATAATTTTTCCCAAAATAAGCAATTCATTAATATGCAATAGTAAATTTACACAACAAATCTTAGCAGAGAAAAAAAATAGATTTTTAATTTTAATTAAATTATTTATATTGATTATTCCACATTATTTTGTTAAGGTTTTGTTTTCATGCAGTGGAACAAATGTAACAAAAACAATATAAATAATATAAATAATAAAATATAAATAATAAAAAGTAATGTAACTGCGCAAATCGACCACAAAATTAAAGTGCAGCATATGAACTGCAAACAAACAACTAAAAGAAAATAACAAAAAGTATATAAAAAAATATATATAGTGTTTCCTTTTATCATGTAATTTTTTGGTGATATTATTGCATACGATACGTTTACGAAAGTAAACCATTTAATTGTTTAAATGCCCCATTTGATTTAACCATATGTCCCAATCATGCATAATTCACCTTATGTAGATACATAGAAATAACGTCAAAATTTAAAGAGAGAAAATCTTTAAAAGCCCTTATTACAATTAGTTATTGCACAAAGTCCTCATTTCTTTAGACAAAACTCAAACAGAAGCATTTATAGTTTAAAAATTATGATCTTAATATTTTAAGGGAGACCGCAAACAGAATAAGTAGTTAATTAAAGGTATTGTGTCAAAATTGATGAACAATACCTTTATTTATTATCATTGTTAGCATTTTGAACCTCCTCTCCCTGTAGATTCGAGATTCGAACCACACACTAATAAAACTGTAGATTTGGGCCTGATTCACATGTTCACACACACGTGATGTTAGTCTCGCAGGTTGTGTTGATTCCTGTTGGGTGTGTTCTTCACCTTTGTTGTGTAAACGTGACTTTTCACCCCTCTGCCTGCTCCCAGGGGGAGGCCTGAAGGACGGTAAATACAGAGGAGCTTCTTACAGAAGGCAGTTTGGCTGTAAAGTGGAGGATCAGGTCAGCAGCTGTGAGATTGAGATAACCCTGCTGTATACACACACACACACACACACACACACAGTGAGGAGTGTGACCCCGTAGATACAGAGCTGGTTCTGGTGGTTCTGGTGTTACAGGGCTTTTTTAGCTTAGGGCTGCACACATAGTAATGATCACATTTGAAAATTTGCTAAAATATTCCATCATTTTAAACTTTCAGTTACTAGGCACCACCAGAAACATGTGATTGTTTTAAATGAGTTTTATTAAATGAGTTCATCTTTTTTATTATTTAAATTTTTAATAAGTTTTATTCATCCTGCGATGGGTTGACAGCCTGTCCAGGGTGTCCCCCCACAACCCTTGATGGATAAAGTGGTATTGATGGTAAATAAGTAAATGAATTGAATTTTTTGTATTTATTTTTATATTTAATTTGCTTTTTATTACGTTTTTAATTATTTTAATATTATTCATTTTATTATTTATTATCATTTTACTTTACTTTTACTATTATTACCTTTTTCGTCATTTTATATTCTTAAGTTCTTTATTTTTTATATAATTTATACAATTTCCTATGTTTTTCTTTTTACGTATATATATAAATATATATATATATATATATATATATATATATATATATATATATATATATATATATATATATATATATATATATATATATATATATATATACACACTGAGCTGGATTTTAAGTGTAGAAACAGCGCCCTCTGCTGGCCAACGGCCACACACATACACACGGGTCTCGCTGCACAGAGCTCTTTTTTGCTGATCAGAGCTGACATCTCCCTGCAGCGGTGTGTGTGTGTGTGTGTGTGTGTGTGTGTGTATTTAACTCTTTATGGGGACCAGATCTCCCCATGTTGATGGAAGCATGAACATTGGTGTGTGTGTGTTTGTGTGTTGCTAACAGCAATTAAACACACTATGATAGAACACTATATTACACACACACACACACACACACACACACACACACACACACACAGAATGTGCCTCCCACGCTGACGCTTTTCACTCCGCCGTGTCCCTGCAAACCCAGAATGCCGCGCGCATGCGCAGAGAGCTTCACCCACACTGCAGCAACCCGCTTAAAATATCACACACACACACACACACACACACCGCTGCATTAATGCTTACTTTCCACCCTGACCGGATTTACACTGTTATGAAGCTAAAAAACACACACACCTGATCTGATCAGCATCCAGTAAGAAGTTCTAATAACATACATTCCCAGCATCCAGTATGAAGTTCTTATAAGATAAACACCTAGAATCCAGTATAAAGTTCTAATAACATAAATATCCAACATCCAATATGAAGTTCAATATTAAACATAAATATGCAGAATGTATTTATAGTAATGTTAACAACCAGTATCAAGGTAAACATCTATAATCGTAACATCAAAAATTTTGTATTAACATCAACACACAGTGTGGATTCCTAACAACATTTAAATCCAGTATGAATTTGTAGCATTAATATTAAACATCGCCATTTAGTGTGAAGTTCTAATAACAGTAATATCTAGTATGATTTTATAATAATCTACACACCAGAATTGTTTTTTGTGAACATTAATACCCAGTCTGAAGCTGTATTAGTATTGGTTCTAATAATATTTCATATCCAGCATGAAGTTTTAAGACCTTTCACATCCAGAATGTGAAATTAACCTTCAAATAACATTAAAATAACGTATGATGTTCTTATAATATTAATATCCATGGTACTATTGATAATGAAATAAAGAATTAAGTTTTAAATACAGTTCAAGTACAGAAATAATGAGAGCACTTAAAAATGATGAGTTTCTTTGATTTTACCAAATTGAAAACCTCTGGAATATAATCAAGAGGAAGATGGATGATCACAAACCATCAAACCACCAAACTGAACTGCTTGAATTTTTACACCAGGAGTAAAGCAGCATAAAGTTATCCAAAAGCAGTGTGTAAGACTGGTGGAGGAGAACATGATGCCAAGATGCATTAAAACTGCATTATTTGAGGTCTGAAAGCTCTGCATTTTTTTTTTGTTATTTCAGCCATTTCTCATTTTCTGCAGATAAATGCTCTAAATGACTAAAATATTTGTATTTGGAATTTGGGAGAAATGTTGTCTGTAGTTTATAGAACAAAACAACAATGTTCATTTTACTCAAACATAAACCTATAAATTGCAAAATCAGAGAAACTGATTCAGAAACTAAAGTGCTCTCTTCATTTTTTCCAGAGCTGTATATTAAAATTAATGAAGCCTAATATCTAATATAGTATGTGGTTCTAATAACTTTGACATTCAGTAGAACATTTTAACAACATTAATATCAATTCAGTAGTTAAATTTAACCAGGTACAAGCCACAGCTTTGGCTGATTATGATCATTGATCCATTATTGATTAAGACCTTTATATTACAATGCAGCACATTAAATATAAGAATGTTGTTCTGTTTTTAGTTGTTTTTAGATGTAAGGTTTAGTTTGTAAGGCTGTAGTCGGGTTCTTCAGCCTGGTTTTACAGAACATTGGGTTTTGCAGCCTCAGACTGACCGCAAAGAACAAAACAAACACTCCAGCTTTCAGTGGTTCACACACACACACACACACACACACACAGTCTCCTCGGGTCACTTTCCTGTGGGATGCGGCTAGATGTAACTCGGTTTGACAGTTGGAGACAAACACACTCCAGCAAGGCGAGCGAATGTGTGTGTGGGAGCTTCTGGAGCGTACACAGTCTCAGGGAAAGTGCAAATCTGTGTCAGAACAGGGAGATCTCTGGAACACTGGAGCAGGAAAATATGAATAAATAAAGACGCTGAGCTCGACTGCACTTAGGAACGACACTACCTGCTCACGAGCTTCCACAGAGACTAACAATCATCACACAAACGCACACAAACACACATGAAACCTGCTTTATCTGGAACATTAAACTGTGTCTCTGTATGTAATCTGAGAACAGCTAAATATGACAAATTCTGTCTAGAACCACACTATCACACGTTGCTACCAGATTCGCAACATCATGTTTTAAGACGTACCACCACATCCACCACATCTTCTTAAACTGCTGCTACCACAGCTAAACTCAAATAAGGCTCAACACGCTTGGAGGAGAACACTAACTGCTGATTTACAATCAGCAATCAGCTAAACAATGCTGTGCTGACTGATCACAGAGAATAAGGAGAACCTTCATATCCACCCAGAAAGAAAGAGAGAGAGAGAGAGATAAGAGGCACTCCCACTTACGTATGGCTATGGCATCACTGGCAACTTCACCACATCTTCTCAAACTGCCACGAACACAACTAAACTGAGGCTCAAAACTAACTGCAGATTTTTACTACATCATCTAAATGATGCTGGATAGCATTGCCCACACTGAAACTGAAGACCCAACTGAGCATGAAATGTTTTGTCTATTTAACATGCCGATCCACCCACAGAGAAAGAGGGAGAGATGGCAGGCTCTCCCACTTACGTATGGCTATGGCATCACTGGCAACCAAACCTGCAAAATTATGATGATGTAACCTAAAGCCCCAACTAATATTTTTAATATACTAATATATACAAATATATTTTCTTTGTACTGATATATGCTCATACAGTGATGCTTGAAAGTTTGTGAAGATTTTGGAATTTACTTAATTTCTGCATGAACTTGACCTAAAACTTAATCAGAAGTCCAATAATATAATAAAGTAAAATAAAATCCAATGAACGCAGGAAAAAAAAACTTGTGTCTCTGTATGTAAACAGAAAACAGGTTAATCTGGCAAAATTCTGTCTAAAACTACACTTTCACACATTGCTACTAGAAATGGCAAGGTGAAGGCTAACAACTTCATCTTCCAAGACACGTAAAGCTTCACCAAATCTTCTCTAACTGCCACTAGCACAACTAAACAACTAAGGCTCAACACACTTGGAGGAGAACACTAACTGCTAAACAATGCCTGTGCTGGATAGCATTGCCCACTCTAAAACTGAAGACCCCGCTGAGCATGCGCTGTCTCATTAAAGTGCCTACACATGCAGTGTATGTGTGTTGATGCAATAGAATCTATTGTAGTAGTCATATTTCATTTTTGAGTATGTGTGTGTGTGTGTGTGTGTGTGTGTGTGTGTTTGTCAGGCACGTGCCTCCTGTTCATTCCTCATACTCACCCGTTCTCCTCATTACTGCAACCCCCACAGTACACACACTGACATGCTGTTGTGAGTATATATATAGTAGCACCTTCATACTAAAGGCCCCTCCCCTGATAACAAGGGTGCAAACACAGAAAAATTCATATAAAAAGATACATTTAACATTAATAAAAATACCTCCTTCACGCATGCTACAATTGTGTACAAACATTAATATGTCTTTATCTCTTTTACAGGTTGGCTCACCCTTCGCTTTTACAAGGATCGACTCTCCCAGGTGAGAAAAAGCTTTGATTTACCAGTAGTTAGCAGAACAGTCTTATTATGGCGGCAAATAGCATTTATTTGCAGAAAATGAGAAATAGCTGGAATAACAAAAAGATGCAGAACTTTCAGACCTCAAATAATGCAAAGAAAACAAGTTCATATTCATAAAGTTTTAAGAGTTCAGAAATCAATATTTGGTGAAATAACCCTGGTTTTTAATCACAGTTTTCATGCATCCTCCACCAGTCTTACACACTGCTTTGGATGCTTTGGATAACTTTATGCCTTTACTCCTGGTGCAAAAATTCAAGCAGTTCAGCTTGGTTTGATCGTTGTCATCATCCAGGTGGTTTTTAATTTGGTATAATCAATGAAACTCATCGTTTTCAAGTCTCTTATTTTTTCCCCAGAGCTGTATGTCTTCAGAAAAGGAGCAGGTGATGCAGCAATACATTATTATTGTCCAAATGTGATGGAAAGCTTTTAGTAGCTTTTATTAAATTTTATTTTAAATGCAGCAGCCCCTGTCGTCTGTTGCACCATTTAAGGTGGAACGGGAAACTACTAAGACAAACTACTAGCATTATTTAAACTTATGACAAAAATGGCAATAGAACATTGAAACTATACATTAAACTATGGTAATATAGTATAGTAGTTAATGTAATTTGTAACAAGGAAAATACGTAAATTTATGCGTATCTTTGGTCGCTTGTGTCACTATCTCCCCAGTGATTCTCTACCCCATTGGAGCTAATAACATAGACAGTAACAAGAGTAGTAATAACAAGAACATGGTCATAATATTGTGGCTTGACTGTTAATGTAATAATATTTTGCCCCTTATGTGTTTTTTAGTGTTTAAAGCACAAGTAGTAACTCATTCAGAGTTGTGTATGAAGCTGTGTTGAAGGTGAGACAGTGTTATGGTAATTATTTAAATAGCCCAAATTAATGGTGGTGTAATGACTCTAATAGATTTAATTACTCAGCACGGCACACACACACACACACACACACACATGAGTGGGAGAAAGAAAAGTGAGAGGACAAAGTGTGAGTGTGAAAAATAATGAAAGAGAGAGAGAGGACAGTGTGTATGTGTGAGTGTGAGTATTTGTGTGTGTATTTGTGTGTGTGCGAATTTATATTTGTGTGTTAGTGTGTGAAAGAGAGAGAGACTCACACATCAATTAATTCTCACTTTTAACTCTTGGCCGCCAGTCGTCGACCAACCAGCACCGTTTATGCAAATAAAGGGGGCGGGACTTATGCTCCAGCAGGGCTACTACACTATTCAGGCAGGGGGGCGTCTAGAGGAGGTGTGGCTAATTTGTGCAGTTGGCAAGAATGTGGAGAGGGGGCGGGGCTAACATGAGATTGACAGAAAGAGAGCGAGAAAGATAGAGAGAGAGAGAGATTTAGAAAGTGAAGGAAAAGGCAGGAGAATCTCCATCTCTCTCTCTCCCTCATTTTTTTCACTCTCTCTCCCCCTTTTCTCTATCTCTTCTTTTCTCTCTCTATTACTCTCTCTCTCTCATTTTTTCCTTTACTCTCTCTTTTCCCCTTTCCTCTCTCTATCATTCTCTTTCTCTCTCTCCCTCTCTCTCCTCTCTTGCTCTTTCTCTCCCCCACTCTCTCTCCCCCTTTTTTCTATCTCCCCTATCTCTCTCTCTCTCCTTTCTTGCTATTTTTCTCCATCACATTCTCTCTCTCTCTGTTCCTCACTCACTCACTCTCTCCCCCTTTTCTCTACCTCCCCTTCTCTCTCTCTCTCTCTATCCCCTCTCCGTGGGTGTGTAAGCATGCATGTGTGTGTGATGTGAGTGTGTGTGTGTGTGTGTGTGTGCGCGCGCGCGCTCTGCTCTTCCTCCCTCTCGCGCTCCTCATCCTCTCCGTCTCTCCGCTGCTGTGGTGCTGAGGCTGACACACACTCTGCTCCTCGGTTGCCGTGGCGATGGGCTGTCGGCTGTCGGGGCCGTGGCCGAGGGACGGAATGGGGGTGAGTACGGGGGTGAGTGTGCGTGTGTGTGTGTGCGTGTGAGAGATTAGATATATAGATATATAGATATATAGATAAATTGTGTGTGATTGTTAGATTGTTAGCAGTATACATCTATCCTATGGATGTGTGTGTGTGTGTGTGTGTGTGTGTGTGTGAAGCTGGAGATGTAGTCTGTTTTCCATTTTCCATCTAGTATTTATCATATTGCTTATGGTTAATTCAATGTGTAAGCTATAATGTATTTATCTTCATTAATTACCTTTATTATTTATATATTTATATATTTTATAGATATTTTTAAACATATATAATTATTTATTTATTTACTGTGTGCACATTATAATTAATTATATTTGTAATAGGCTTTCCTTTAATTTAGTCAATTTTCTGTTTTATTATTTTTGAAATTAGTCCTTTTAGTTTTTTTTCGTTTTTATATTGCATTCGCCTTGCGTTCTCTGTAATGAATGGTGTGTGTGTGTGTGTGTGTGTGTGTGTGTGTGTGTGTGTGTATCCGTGTGTGTGTGGAGGGATTCTCAGCTTGTCGTGATGCTTACACAGCAGCAAACACCTGATGCAGTGGCTGATATTAGCTGATGTGTGTGTGAGTGGAACCACAGTGTGTGTGTGTGTGTGTGTGTGTGTATGCAAGTCTTGATGATGACTTGCAGTGACAGCGCTGTCGATCCTCCACAACCAAGACTCTTCTCTTACTCTTTCTGCCCCCAATCTGCAGCACGCACACACACACACACACACACACACACACACACACACACACACACACACACACACACACACACACGTGCTTGTATTCAGCTGTATGTGTTGTATTGAAATGTGCGCAATGTGAGGAATCCTCCTCTGTGTGTGTGTGTGTGTGTGTGTGTGTAAAATTAATGTACACATATTAATGTACACATACACACACACACACACACCACACACACACACACAGTTTTGTGCATATAATGACAGGCCACATCCATCTCAACTAAAACACATGTATCCAAATCTCTCTCTCTCTTTCTTTCTATCATTGTATCTCTAGGTCTCTCGCTCATTCTCTGTCTCTCTATAGAGCGTGACTCATAGTTATGATGTGCATTGGTTATGAAAATGCTGTGCTAGTGTCATTACAGAAGGGCAAGGATGCAGAACTGTGTGTGTGTGTGTGTGTGTGTGTGTGTGTGTGTGTGTGTGTGTCAGGCCCCGGGTTGTGTCCCGTTAAGGACGTGTCCTGGCTGAGGCGAGCACATTTCTGGGTTACGCTGTGTTGTGATGGGGGTGCAGCTGCTCAGTACTCCAGTTCATCACTGTGTTTATTTTGCGTTCAAATGTGCGATGCACTAACTATAAACTACCAACAACATTTCTCCAAAAATAACACATAAAAATATTGTCATTTAGAGCATTTATTTGCAAAAGATTTTAAGAGTTCAGAAATAATCAATATTTGGTGGAATAACCCTGATTGTTTTTTAATCACAGTTTTTTTCATGCATCTTTGCATCATGTTCTCCTCCACCAGTCTTACACACTGCTTTTGGATAACTTTATGCTGCTTTACTCCTGGTGCAAAAATTCAAGCAGTTCAGTTTGGTGGTTTGATGGCTTGTGATCATCCATCTTCCTCTTGATTATATTCCAGAGGTTTTAAATTTGGTAAAATCAAAGAAACTCATCATTTCAATTCGAGCTGTGAAAGTAAATGCATTAAAGCATGCTATTAATCTGAAAACTTTGATACGCTGTTTTAAAAAAATAAAACAAATCATGTTAACAAGTTTGTATCCAAACTTCCCCATAATTCACTCATTTTACAGAGCCTTGTGACGTATTAGTGTTTTTATTATTTAGCAACATAAACACTGAAAGAGTTCAGAAGATCGATTACTTTTTATTTATACTGATATTCTGATTAAAACTCTTTCTCTAACTGTCTCTCATGCACGAGCACAAACACAGAGCTAATGGCACATTTCTTTTCCATGTTGTTGAAGGTGTGGAATATGGAGCTAGAGTTCATTTCCTTCCACTCTTATAAGATTAAAAGGAAGTACCAGTACCAACAAAATTTGAATCGTGATTAAGAACAGAATATTGTTGTGATTAATACTGAGTTTTTTGTTAGTTTTAAAAGTGATTGACCCCACTAATATAAATATAATTTAATCTTGCCGAAATGTTTACATACCCATTATTAAAAGCTAAGTCTTAAGAAGAAGAAAAGGTACAGTTAATTGTGATTAATCACAGAATTCTGTTGTGATTTACCCATTTATTTATTGACTAATATAATATGTAGAGGGTTTGATTAGAAGTAGAATGAAGAGGTAAATTTCAGCACCTGGAAACGCATTTCTCAGAACTGACAATATGCTGCAGACCAGAGCATAGACTCGTCTACAATCCAATCAGTGTCAAGGACAGGGAGATGCAAGCTCAGGTACAGTCGGCTGTAAATAGGCTGTAGAATCTGCTTTTAAGCTGAAGGACCCTCCATTTACAGCTTTGCAGCAGGAAAAAGGAAAACAGCCCCATGAAAACTCTGCAAAATTGTGGATTTTCTGAGTTTTTTTATCACTGCATCACTACAAAACCTCATTAGACTGCTCGGGAATGCTTTATTCGAAAGATACCTAAACACAGGGCTTTATAACACATTTATAAGCATTGAATAATGCTATTTATTAAGCAATATTTATGAATTGCTTGTGCAATGTAAAGTGTAAAGTGGTATTAGTGAATATAGTAACTCTGTATTGTAGTAGAGAAGTGGGCGGAGCTTCTTCTGGTCATGGTGAACATAAGGCTTGTGTTGTGTACAGTAGTAAAGTTGTAGTAAAGTGGTATTAGTGAATATAGTAACTCTGTATTGTAGTAGAGAAGTGGCCGGAGCTTCTTCTGGTCATGGTGAACATAAGGCTTGTGTTGTGTACAGTAGTAAAGTTGTAGTAAAGTGGTATTAGTGAATATAGTAACTCTGTATTGTAGTAGAGAAGTGGGCGGAGCTTCTTCTGGTCATGGTGATCATAAGGCTTGTGTTGTGTACAGTAATAAAGTTGTAGTAAAGTGGTATTAGTGAATATAGTAACTCTGTATTGTAGTAGAGAAGTGGGCGGAGCTTCTTCTGGTCATGGTGAACATAAGGCTTGTGTTGTGTACAGTAATAAAGTTGTAGTAAAGTGGTATTAGTGAATATAGTAACTCTGTATTGTATAGAAACTTGTGTGCTTACAATTGGCCTTTACACACTGAAATTCCTCCTGATTCCTTAAGTGGTTCAATGATATTATGGGATGTAGAGGAAGAAATATGCAAATCTTTTCAAGTTTCTTTTTATATGTAAACACTTCAATCATTTTCTCACACATTTGTTACAAATTGGAGATTCCCTTAAATATTTACTCCTAAAAATCTCTATCTGGATGGGATTAATTTCTCAGGGGGTTCTGGGGTAATTTTCTCTTTCATGGGTTTTTTTTATCCTCTGTGATTTTATTCCTGTTACAGGCTGAATTATTATCTACTGTTTTTCTCTGAACTCCGTGCTCCTCCGGTAATTTTAGTCCCATCCGGACGCACATCTCTGAGTTTCGTCTCCTTGCGTTTAATAAAATAGCTGTTTGTCCACTGCTGCGCAACATAATTACTGTACACTTTGGTTGCGCGTTTCCACGGAGATCCATGTTAAAACACAACAACGAGTGGAAATGGAGGAGCTACTGAATTCAATGTCATGTGACCGAGAAAGCCTAAAAACTCACTGGTCCTCCTTAGTTTTTTAACTGCAGACACTTCACTGAGTAGAAGTGTGAAATCTTTTTCACAGATGTCCCCCTAAGAAACTAATTCTGTCCTTTTTGTAGATCCATTTAATGATTATAGTCACCAGTTTTCAAACGCATCATTATTTAGTTTTTTTTTTTTTGCACTAAATTGGCCCTGTCTAAAGTTATTTTCGAATGTATTGCGGGCTAGAAAGACAATAATGGATGTATGTTCATAATAAAAAAGGAAGTTGAGCACATATAACATGAAATATCTTGAGTTTATACTGCGTTAGATGATCTTCATTTCACCTCATCCCCCAAAACTCCTTAGTTTATCCCAAAAGTATTGGATGGAGCTCCATCATTCCTGAGAACTCCTGAGTTCTCTCTACTGATCCACAGGTCAACTCAGTTCTGAAGGTTTATACCCCTCTATAGTCCATACCTGGCTTTAGACTTGGTGCTAATAGCATCATGTATATGTTTATCTGCTCCAGAGGATCCTATTCTATTGGCACTACTTCGTCTAGACTGGGACTAGACAAGCCGTGTGCATTAAATCACAAATCTTATCTCTACAAATTAAAAATTTTACAATGGCCGTCACGTAATTTCTATTACGAGGCTTGTTGTCCATCAGAATAGACCATGAACCACCCAATGAGAAAGTTTAACAGACAATGAAACAGTAGCTTAACCCCGCCTATTGCACTATTGGGCCAACAAGGCAAAGTAAGAGCTAATTATTACTAATATTTTGTGTTTTTTAACGATTATTTTACTGTATGAAGATGGTTTGTGAAATTAAAAATGCCAAACAATGCAATGGACACTAAAAAAGCATTTAAATATTTTAGTTATTTGGAATTAATTTTAAATATAAGTTTATGTTAAAATATAACAGTCCTGATTTGTGCATTTGTGTTCTTATATTCTTATATTTTCCCATCACCTGAATATAACTCAGGTCTTAATGGGTTCTGTATTTCACATACTTTGTCAGACTGTTTTAAATAAATTTAGGGTGTTATACTCTATTAAATCTGATGACCCAGACTGTGTTTCCACTGTAAATCATGCTGTAATTAGGAATAAACTGATGGAGACAGACTGGAAGTTGTTCAGGTAAATTCAGGTCTATTCTGAGACTGTGTTAAATGATTAAACTGCAGACCTAGACGGGGATTTTCTACAGAAATAGGTCTCGATCTTCGTGTGACAGTAAACCCAAGCTTACTGGAGCTTTTTAATCACCAGTAATTACAGAAACACGCTGAATATTAAGTAGTGGCACAGTGTTAAGCCTGCAGACGCATTGTGAGGAGATTTGTCGTGGGACTGTGAATTCACACTCGGGGACGCTCGGCTGGACGTCACCGGCAGCCGGCACCAATTTTTTATTTTTTTTTTCAGCTCGTGGCAAATTTTAGTCCGGAAATTACATTAATCTTAACCAATAATCATGTATAAAAATACAGAAAATTGCACACATGTCAGAAACAGGTGTTATTGACTTACAGACAGCCCTCAATCACAGCGGTGCAGATGATGGTATCAGTGTGAGCGCATCAGTGTTTATTTTTAGTGCAGTTTATTTTAGTTTTAGTCTGACTAATTTATTATTCTGTCAACAGAGAAGTTATTACGCACATAAACGCTCACTCACTTTTACACATTCTGCATCTGTTTATACAGATATTTCCTCATCTCAGCAATGACTTCCTATTTATTACTGCTGTATTATTATTAATGTTTTTTTATTTTATCAAATTAAAAACCTCTGGAATATAATCAAGAGGAAGATGGATGATCACAAACCATCAAACCACCAAACTGAACTGCTTGAATTTTTACACCAGGAGTAAAGCAGCATAAAGTTATCCAAAAGCAGTGTGTAAGACTGGTGGAGGAGAACATGATGCCAAGATGCATTAAAACTGCATTATTTGAGGTCTGAAAGCTCTGCATTTTTTTTGTTATTTCAGCCATTTCTCATTTTCTGTAAATAAATGCTCTAAATGACTAAAATATTTTTATTTGGAATTTGGGAGAAATGTTGTCTGTAGTTTATAGAATAAAACAACAATGTTCATTTTACTCAAACATAAACCTATAAATAGCAAAATCAGAGAAACTGATTCAGAAACTGAAGTGCTCTCTTCATTTTTTCCAGAGCTAAATATATATCTCTCTCCATTTCTTATCAGTATATGAATAGTTATTTGCAAAAACAGATAAATGTAAGTTTAAGAATAGCTCTTATCTGTTCCTGTAAATGACACAAAGCTCACATAGGTTGCCAGGTTGAGGACAATGAACCTACACAAATGAGTGCAACATAAGTCTAATCGCTTTTACAACAGAATGTATAATCAGTCAAAACATTGATTCTATTGTATAATTCTATTGTATATTTCTGTTGTTGCCAAATAGTTAGTTGGAAATAGTTGTGGCCTGTCTACTCATCTTTTGTGACTAATAGCAGTTAGCATTAGCATGTTATAGTCTGAATCATGTTACTTATCCCAAATACTCACTGCCTTCACAAACCAGCAGCCTGGCATTTGTCTTGTAGCCCTTCTGGGCTCCATCTATCCAATGCAGAAAATGCCAGTATTTACTCAAGTTTTACAGTAGTTGGTGCTGTTTCACTCAAATAGTATAAAGTAGGCCTTTCAAATAAAGAGAAATACTAAGACCAATGCATTTCCTTCATACACTATATGGAGTTAATATACTATATACTGTATATTCCTTCATATACTTGGAACAGAGTGTAACACAAAATTTAACTTCTCACAGAGCTTCTCATCTTGCGTTTAGTCAAATCCTCATCTAGTGTATTAAAGCCATCGTAGAAGAATAGAGGCTAATATAATTCATAGAAATAATTTTAGAATAGTGTATGCAAACTTGTATACGTGTGAAGTTACAGTAATTCTATACATACTGTATATATGATTAATTTTTTTATATAAATGCGTGTCTTTGTGTGTGTGTGTTTGTGTGTATTAGGTGAATACCCGGGACCTGAGCCACATAAGGAAGAGAGAGGCTTTACGAATTCTGGCCAGCTATGAGCAGCCAATCACGCTACAAATAGAGGGACGAAGGGGGCGGAGCCTGCAGTTCCACCGAACTTCGGACTGCAGTACACAGACAGAGCGAAACTGGGACCCCATACACACTCTCGCCATAACACACGGCCCGTACTCCGACAGGTACTGCTGAGTGTGTGTGTGTGTGTGTGTGTGTGTATGGGTGTGTTATTGTCGTGACATTAAATGAATAGTAAAGGGATCTATCAGACTATGAAGGAACACATAAGGAATCATGAAACCAAAGGAATCAAAGAAACCAAAATACTCTGTGAAGAAGCATTTAGATGCGGTTTCCTGATGAGTGCCAGTTTCACCATCATAATGTTTTCGATGATTGAAATTCTTCTTTTTCGATTGACTGGCCTTAATTTTTTTTGTTAATTTTTGTTTTGGCCTTAATTTCTTTATTTAGTTGAGTAGTTGTTTCTTCTCATAATCTGGATTAGAACATTACTCAAATATTCACTATTCACTGTATATCTGTAACTCTACCTCTCCACTACTTTACTTTAACTGATGCTCTCAAACACTTTATTAAGAGACAAGAAATTCAAGTAATTAACTCTTGATGAGTTCAGCACAGCTGTTAACTGAAAGCCTGAATTCCAGGTGAGTCTACCTCATAAAACTGACTGAGAAAATCCAGCAGAGATGTTCAAAACTGTCTAATCTAAGCAAGAGGAGCTACTTTGAAGAATGTAAAATATAAACATATTCTGCTTTGTTTAACACTTTTTGTTAATAATATTAGGTATAGTAAATGTGTTTAATTGCTGAACATGCAGCAGAAAGTCTCTTCAGTCCTCTAAAAATTAAAATGTGAAGGTTGTAATATCACCGATGATGTCTAAAAATGATAAGTTTCTTTTATTTTAACAAATTTAAAACCTCTGGAATATAATAAAGTGGAAGATGGATGATCACAAGCCATCAAACCACCAAACTGAACTGCTTGAATTAATTTTGCACCAGGAGTAAAGCAGCATAAAGTTATCCAAAAGCAGTGTGTAAGACTGGTGGAGGAGAACATGATGCCAAGATGCATTAATTAATTATTTTAGTCATATAGGGAACATGGTTTCAATTCATACATGAGCTTTAACTCCATTTTAACCCAAGTCCTACACCTGGACTGAGATGGGGACCCTGTTAGTGTATTAATGGAAGTACAGTACTGTTCATTACTGTGTGTCAGCAGAGTGTGTACAGTGTAAACGCTGTAGGCTGCAGAGCTACTTCAGGAATAGTGGAGTATTTTAGACCCTCGTCTTTATTCTCCTCAGGAAATGAGGTCAGTTGTCTATTACTTACACAAAACACCGCTGTGTGTGTACAATACAACTACGCTGATATTAAAACCCTGCACATCACTTCTATATATGTATATATATATACAGCTCTGGAAAAAATAAGAGAGCACTTAAAAATGATGAGTTTCTTTGATTTTACCAAATTGAAAACCTCTGGAATATAATCAAGAGGAAGATGGATGATCACAAACCATCAAACCACCAAACTGAACTGCTTGAATTGTTGCACCAGGAGTAAAGCAGCATAAAGTTATCCAAAAGCAGTGTGTAAGACTGGTGGAGGAGGAGAACATGATGCCAAGATGCATGAAAACTGTGATTAAAAACCAACCAGGGTTATTCCACCAAATATTGATTTCTGAACTCTTAAAACTTTATGAATATGAACTAGTTTTTTCTTTGCATTATTTGAGGTCTGAAAGCTCTGCATCTTTTTTGTTATTTCAGCCATTTCTCATTTTCTGTAAATAAATGCTCTAAATGAGATTATTTTTATTTGGAATTTGGGAGAAATGTTGTCTGTAGTTTATAGAATAAAACAACAATGTTCATTTTACTCAAACATAAACCTATAAATAGCAAAATCAGAGAAACTGATTCAGAAACTGAAGTGATCAGTTTGCATAATAGGTGTAGAAATAAGGAGGTGGTCATAATGTTATGTCTGATTGGTGTATATTAGTGCACACTGGGAGCTGATGCTGCTGCACAGCTGTGCAGATGTGTTGGTATGAAGATGTGTGTGAGTGCGTCTGATTGGCTGGTGTGTTTTCTTCCTCCAGGCCGTACTACAATCACATGACTCTGCCTGGTGACCATGGAGACGGAAGCAGATATGAGTACCTACCCAACGCCCCGCGGGACCTCGAGGACCGGCACGCTATTCCATGCCACGTAGGTGCAGTATAAAGTGTGTGTGTGTGTGTGTGTGTGTTTTTGCGTGGGGACCAAATTTACCTGCAAGTCATTGTGCTGTAAAAAATAAAGTCATTAGATTTCCATGACATTTTATTTTTATCCCATTTTCTCCCCAATTTACACAGCCAAGTACCCAACCCACTCATTAGGACTCCCCCTATCACTAGTGATGCTCCAACACCAGGAGGGTGAGGACTAGCACACGCCTCCTCCGATACATGTGAAGTCAGACTCCACCTCTTTTTGAGCTGATGCTGTAGCATTGCCAAGTAGCATCACAGCGCTAACACTCGGAGGAAAGCGCAGCGACTCAGTTCTGATACATCAGCTCACAGACGCAGCCTTGTGCTGATCCACATCACCCTAGGAGTGATGAGAGGAAAGAACAGCGACATCTACTGTACCCACCCAGAGAGAGCAAGACCAATTGTGCCCTCTCGGGGCTCTGGCAGCTGAGGGCAAGCTGCATGACTGGGATTTGAACCAGCGATCTCCCGATCATAGTGGCAGCGCTTTAGATCGCTAGACTACTCGGAGCCCCAAATATGGATCATTTTAATTAAATATTACTTGTTTTATTTAAGATTTAAATCAAACAGAACAGCTAACGTTTATTTATGGAAATGGTTTAATCTGTTGATTACTTTTACTATTAATCGATAATATCATTTATTTAACATGTATTTAATATATTTGAACAGCTATTGTTCAGATATGAAAGATTTTAGAGAACTCATGTTGTAATTGAATAAGAACACACAACCTACCAATAAAAATGAAAAATATTTATATTTTTTCAGCAAAAAAAAAACAAAAAACGTTATTACTTCTGGAATGTGACACTGTGTTTATGTTGCTAAATAAAAGTGCTTTTACGTCACCTGGATCTGCAAAAATTGTCAATTACAGAAGAAAACTGGCGCCACACGTAAAAAAATTATCATGTAAAAGTTTACAGAATAAGTGTTAACAGCACTTCATTTATTGGAGCGCCCTATGGCACTATGATCGGGAGATCGCTGGTTCGAATCCCAGTCATGCAGCTTGCCATCAGCCTCCGGAGCCCTGAGAGAGCACAATTGAGAGAGCATTGCTCTCTCTGTGTGGGTACAGTAGATGGCTCTCCTTCCCCTCCTCACTCCTAGGGTGATGTGGATTAGCACAAGGCTGCGTCTGTGAGCTGATGTATCAGAACCGAGCCGTTGCGCTTTTCTTCGAGCGTTAGTGATGTGATGCTTCTCGGCAATGCTGAGTAGCTGAATGGGTGGCACAATTGAAATAAGTTGAATTCCATTTGTGTGGAAAGACTGTGTATAAGTGTTCTGTAAAAAATATAAATATTAATGTAAATAAATACGGACTCCGAGAACTACATGTATATATTACTATATATTACTATATTTGTACATCATATAACGTGCAAAAACCTGGCCATTAATCATGACGTGCCCGCCATTAGGAAATCACGGCAGTATTGTGTGTGTTCTGAACTGCAGCTGACTGAACTCACGTTCTAAATGGAATAAACAGGTCAGCCGTGCTCAAAGTTTTTGTCCCGCAGAGATCCGGCTTACACAACAAAGAGCTCAGAGTCAATTAAAAACACACACAGACACATTTCCATAATTAACTCTAGCAGGCGCGCTCCAGTTTAGAGCCAGAGTGTGTTAGAGCAGTAGTGGGGCAAGGCATTAGCTTCTTTAGCTTTAGCACGGGACCCACATACTAGCTAACAAGTTAAAGAAGCTAACACACTACATTTTGATTAAACTGAGAAGTCAGAATTTGTAAGAAATTTCAACTTCAAGTCAGGTTTCTGAGTTAAGAAACCATATTGTGCTGTCAGAAGCTCATCGCTATCTTACACCTGCACCAACAGTCTATTTTCATGCTTTCTGTCTGCATCATTTAAATAGCAACAGAGCTTCTGAAAATATCTACACTGATAGATTACCATGGTGGTCTGGAAATGAGGTGCTTTTAGGTAAATTTCTGGCTAAATACAACCTAGACAGACGTCAAATCTCAGATGTTAATTGCTATCTTGGCAGAGAACTGTCAACACAGGCATGTCCCCAACGCATGTACACGTACCACGTGTCTGTTGGCAGCTATGCAAACTTTTTCATCAACAATAAACAGAATGAACAAGCATGAACAAACAGCTCAGTTTCCTCTGTTGAGAAGCATCAGACACGTACAGGTAGCTGCACTGTTAAAATAGCAATCCGCTATCAAAATCAGAGTGCACCTGACTCTTAAAGGGAATGATGAGCAAGAGACACTCTGATTGGTTTATTTCAAAACACACACATGATTAATTAAGATTATTAGTGCATGCCTTTTGCTTTGCGTTTCAAGTCGAGCAAGGTGTACTTTTCCTGTTGTTTCGATAGCAAAGACACACTGACATGCTGGCTCACGTAAATGTCACAAAAATAGGGTCCAATGTGTCATTATTGAAATTGCAAGTCATAATTATGAGATACTAAGTTATTATTATGATGAGTGAGTCATTTTTTATTATTATAATTTATTTGTGGCTAAAATGGGCTTCCATAGTTATATTTGAGCTAAAAGAGGAATTTGATTTACTGAACTATCACTTTAATACTAAGTGTGTGTGTGTGTTTGTGTGTGTGTGTTTAAAATGGAGCCACTCTGCCTCTGTGTGTAGAATTATTCATGTTTGCTGCAGAGCACTGAGCAACCGTGACAGAAAGCACTCTCTCTCACACACACACACACACACACACACACACACACAGATGCATACACTCATGCACTGAGCTCACGTGTGCGGTGGGCGGCACTGGAGCAGCTTCTAATAAATCCTCTCTAGAGACACACACACACACACACACACACTGTGTTCATTTTCGTATTAATTAATAATCTTTACACATTAAAATATCTGCATGCAAATAAAGACGCTAAGTAAAAAAAGAGGTCGCTGTTTCAAACAACAGCAAATATCAGCCCCGACATCACATACGCAGTACATTACCCATGAGGCCTTAGTAACAGTAACTGCATGAAACTACCTTCACCACGTGTGGAAGCTGTACTTTATCCTGGCTAGCTCTTACTGTAAGTTGTTGATGATGATGAAACTACCTCCACCATGTGTGGAAGCTGCTCATTATCCTGGCTAGCTCCTACTGCGAGTTGTAGATGCTGAAACTACCTCCACCATGTTTGGAAGCTGCACATTATCCTAACGTTCTCTGACTGTAAGTTGTTAATAGTAAAACTACCTCCACCATGTTTGGAAGCTGGACATTATCCTGGCTAGCTCTCATTGTAAGATATTAATGATGAAACTACCTCCACCATGTTTGAAAGCTGCACATTATCCAGGATAGCTTTACTGTGAGTTGTAGATGATGAAACTACCTCCACCACGTTTGAAAGCTGCATGTTTTCATAGCTAGCTCTCACTGTGAGTTGTAGATGATGAAACTACCTCCACCATGTTTGGAAGCTGGATATTATCGTGGCTAGATCTGACTGTAAGTTGTTAATGATGATGAAACTACATCCACCATGTTTAAAAGCTGTACTTTAGTCTGGAAAGCTGGATGCCATTGCATTTGGCCTTTTGTATTATTTTTCGCTAATTTTTTAATATGAACTTTTTAATGGTTCTAAATGTAGCTATAATCCTAAAAATCTCCTGTCTTTCTTCTCTCTTTCTCTCAGGACCCTGAGATGTCTGCTGGGGGTCCCCAGGGACAGAACTGTCTGCTCGGCTGCTGCAACAGTAACCTGGAGGAGCCCAGTAGCTTCCAGAGTCAGGTGAGTGGGCTGTGGAACAGGTGATACAGAAAAGAAACTGGTATATTACAGTGTGATACAGGTGAGATTACAGGAGCACAGCTGATAAGGGTGCAACAGAGGATAAGAGTGCTACAAGAGTGATTAGAGAAGTACAGGTGATGATAACAGTGCTAGTGATTACATAGATGTACAGGTGTTAATAGAGTAGTACAGGTGTAATAAGAGACTTGTACAGGTGAGAACAGTGTGTTACAGGCATGAGTAGAGTGTTACAGGCATGATTAGAGTGATACAGGTATGATTAAAGTGGTACATGTATGATTAGAGTGGTATAGGTATGATTAGAGTGGTACAGGTATGATTAAAGTCGTACAGGTATGATTACAGTGGTAAAGTTATGTTTGGAGTGGTACAGGTATGGTGAGAGTGGTACAGGTATGATTAGAGTGGTACAGGTATGGTGAGAGTGGTACAGGTATGATTAGAGTGGTACAGGTATGATTAGAGCGGTACAGGTATGGTGAGAGTGGTACAGGTATGATTAGAGTGGTACAGGTATGATTAGAGTGGTACAGGTATGATTAGAGCGGTACAGGTATGATTAGAGCGGTACAGGTATGATTAGAGTGGTACAGGTATGATTAGAGCGGTACAGGTATGATTAGAGTGGTACAGGTATGATTAGAGATGTACAGATGATAAGAGACTTGTACATATAATTACAGGGTGGTACAGGTAAGATTAGAGTGGTACAGGTATGATTAGATTGGTACAGGTATCATTAGAGATGTACAGATGATAAGAGACTTGTACATATAATTACAGGGTGGTACAGGTAAGATTAGAGCGGTACAGGTATGATTAGAGTGGTACAGGTATGATTAGAGATGTACAGATGATAAGAGACTTGTACATATAATTACAGGGTGGTACAGGTAAGATTAGAGTGGTACAGGTATGATTAGATTGGTACAGGTATGATTAGAGATGTACAGATGATAAGAGACTTGTACATATAATTACAGGGTGGTACAGGTATGACTAGAGTGGTACAGGGATGATTAGAGATGTACATGTGATAAGAGACCTGTACAGGTGATTACAGTGTGGTAAAAGTATGATTAGGGTGGTATAGTTATGATTAGAGATGTACAGGTATGGTTAGAGTGGTAGAGGTATGATTAGAGTGGTACAAGGTGATAAGAGATTGTACAGGTGAAAACAGTGTATTATAGGTATGATTAGTGATGTACAGGTGATAAAAGACTTGTACAGGTGATTACAGATTGATATGATTAGAGTGGTACAGGTGATAAGAGACTTGTGTAGATAATTACAGGTTGGCACAGTTATGATTAGAGTGGTACATGTGATAATTAGAGATGTACAGGTGATAAGAGATTTGTACAGGTGAGAACAGTGTGGTACAGGTATGATTAGAGTGGTACAGGAATGATTAGAGATGTAAAGGTATGATAAGAGTGGTACATGTGATGATAACAGTGTGGTACTAGTGATTACAGAGATGTACATGTGTTAATAGAGTAGCACAGGTATGATTAGAGTGGTACAGGTATGATTAAAGTGGTACAGGTATGATTAGAGTGGCACAGGTATGATTAAAGTGGTACAGGTATGATTAGAGTGGCACAGGTATGATTAGAGATGTACAGGTGATAAGATATTTGTACAGTTGATTACAGAGTGGTACAGGTATGATTAGAGTGGCACAGGTATGATTAGAGTGGCACAGGTATGATTAGAGATGTACAGGTGATAAGATATTTGTACAGTTGATTACAGAGTGGTACAGGTATGATTAGAGTGGTACAGGTATGATTAGAGTGGCACAGGTATGATTAGAGTGGTACAGGTATGATTAAAGTGGTACAGGTATGATTAGAGTGGTACAGGTATGATTAGAGATGTACAGGTGATAAGATATTTGTACAGTTGATTACAGAGTGGTACAGGTATGATTACAGTGGTAAAGTTATGTTTGGAGTGGTACAGGTATGGTGAGAGTGGTATAGGTAAGGTAGACTGAATCTGATTGGCTGCTGGTAACCATGGCTGAGGAATGCTGGAGCGTCAGCCGTCTGCCAGTTTACTGCCTGTGATTAAATGATTCATCCGGAGGAAACAGCAGCGTTTTCTCTTTAGTGAGCGAAGCTGACGGCAGGAATGTGCGATCGCGCATCGTAATGAAGTTAATA
The DNA here is from genome assembly GCF_023375975.1 of Astyanax mexicanus. Taxonomy (NCBI): domain Eukaryota; kingdom Metazoa; phylum Chordata; class Actinopteri; order Characiformes; family Acestrorhamphidae; genus Astyanax; species Astyanax mexicanus. Next base: position 32,112,770 of record NC_064431.1, read on the forward strand.
GAGATTCTATTTAGAGCAGAGTAACAGGAGTGGGTTTATTTAAAGCGCAGTAATTATATATGTGTGATTTTATTTGCAGATACGTTTATAACTCTGCTGTTAGGGCCGTGCTGTCGGACTGAGCTCTTGAATGGTTCTGTAAAATCTGCATATAAACATATAACTGTATTACACAAATAGAACAATTACTGATACGATTTGTATATTTTTGGACTGATATTTTGTCCGGTTGTGTCTGACGGCCATGACGCCTCCTCCTCCAATCCCTCACTGTTCAGCTGCAGAACCAAATGTTATGTAAATAAGTTATGTGTTGCTAAGCAACCGTGTTATACTAATCAGCGAGATGCAGAGATGAAGCTTTGAAAACAGGGCTGCGAATAACGAGCCGCATTTACAGCGTCGTCTAACGCGCTCACATTCAGGATGTGACCGCTCCGAATGAATTATTCAGATTCCGCGAACGCACATTTCAGAGCAGGAAAATCTCCATCATTCAGCAAACTTAGCTTTTTACACAGCGCTGAGATCTTTCCTGGAGACTAACTTCCCTTCATCAGCAAATCACAGGCCAGACTCGCGAAAGCTTTCCAGATACGATACCTCCCAGAGGACCCAGAGCCTGCAAGAGCTTAAAATGTTCACAAGTGAAATTCCTAAAACTAAACATTTTCTCTAAAATCTTATTTATTGGCTGTATTTGGATATTGACTTCATTTTAAAAAAGAAACAAATCCTCTGACCTCCCCATCAAAACACCAACTACAACAGCGTTTTAAGGCCACTTAAAAAAAAAAAAGTTGTACACTATGACATTTCAAGAATAACGTTGTAAAAATTGAAAAAAATAATTTGTAATATTTTGATAATAAAGTCGTACACTGCCATTTTTTGAAAATTAAGTCGTAATTATGTTGAGAATAAAGTCATACACTGGCATTTTTTGGAAAAAAATTATATTTCGAGAATTAAGTTAAACACTGGCCTTTTTTTAGAAAAAAATAATAATACTTTGAGAATGAAGTCATAATATTTTGAGAATAAAGTCATACACAGGTTTTTTAGAAAAGTTTTTAAATTTTGAGAATGAAGTCATATTTTTAGAACAAACGTGCACACTAGCATTTTTAGAAAAAAGTTATATTATTTTGAGAATAAAGTCATAATATTTTAAGAATAAAGTCGTAGACTGGCATTTTTAGTAAAAAGTTGTAATATTTTAATAATGAAGTTGTAATATTTAGAGAATAAAGTTGTACGCTGGCATTTTTTGAATAAAGCTGTAATATTTCGAACGAAGTTGTAATATTTTGACAATAAAATCATAATATTTCGAGAATAAAATCGTAATATTTAAAAAAAAAAGGCAAAATATTTTGAGGACAAAGTTATACACTGTGACATTGTTTAGAAAAAAATCACAATATATTAAGAATAAAGTCACTATAGCAGTTCAAGAATAAATTTGCATTATTTAGAGCAGATTATGTTAGTTATGATATTTCGAGAATAAAGCCAGAACACACCAAGAATAAGCTAAATAATAAAACCATATGTATTCTATAGTGAACCGGGATCTGACATTAGCCGAAGGCCCCCTGGTGGTTGGCTGGTAGATTGTTAGTTTGTAATTTGTGTCGCTAAAATAAACTGTGTGTATGTTTACAGACAGAGGACGAGGACTACATGCTGGAAAAGACGATGGGTTATCTTCCCCTACATCACGAGCTGGACAGTGGACTAGGCTGGACTGATGGCAGCTTCCACCAGGGGGAGCTCTCTGGTGTGGAGACAGAGGAGGGGCTTGAGGAGTGCCACCCCCACCGAGCAGGAGGAGGAGGAGGAGGAGGTTCACCTTCATCAGAGTCGTTTATTTCCTCGGAGCTGAGCGACTCGGGTTTCTACAGCGTGAGCACCGGCGAGTTCCTGCGGTTCCAGCGGTTGCTGGAGAAGCGGATGCGTCTTTACAACGCACGCATGCACCACCAGGGGGAGCTCAGGGACAACCAGAAGGGTCACCGTGAACTTGAGGCCATTCCAGAGGCTCTAACGGTCCAGCCGCAGAACGTCTGCGTCCCTGGAGGGATCGGTGGGCATCCGAGAGGCTTGTTCAGGGTGTCTTCTGTGCAGTTTAAGAAGGCAGAGCGTCCCTCTTTAAACAGGCACAGCTCCAGCAGCGGTGCCCTGTTTCCTCCCCATGCCGGCCTCTCCACCTGCAGTACACCCTCCAGCCAGAGGAGGCTCCCATCGCACCACAGCGCCTCTACAGGGATGCTGAGGAGAAGCAGAACACTGCATCATCGCCAACCACAGATGGAGCACCGCCGGAGAGCGAGTCACCCGGCGTCGCCAAACTACTGCATGACCCTGCAAAACTATGGGCACAGAATTCAGCAAGAGCTGACCGAGGAATCGGAAACAGATATGATGCACCACGCTAATCACCCAGCACACCACGCTAACCAAGCCGCACACCACACTAACCAAGCCGTTCACCATGGTAACCACCCGGTACACCCTGCTGACTACACTGCACACCATGCTAACCACCCAACTCACCATGCCAACCAAGCCACTCACCATGCTAACCATCAAGCACACCCTGCCGACTACGCCACACACCACGCTAACCAAGCCAGTCACCATTCTAACCATCCTACACACCCTGCCGACTACGCCACACACCACCCTAATCAAGGAACACACATTGCTAACCAAGCCAATCACCTTGCTAACCATCTGGCACACCACGCTAACCACCCAGCACACCCTGCCGATTACGCCACACACCATGCTAACCAAGCCAGTCACCATTCAAACCATCCAGCACACCCTGCCGACTACGCCACACACCATGCTAACCAAGGAACACACCATGCTAACCAAGCCACACACCATCCTAACCATCTGACGCACCCTGCCGACTACACCACACACCACGTTAACCATGCCACCGCCCACCGCCCGCACCACACACACCCAGCTCACGCCACACTCGCAGCCCATGCCACCCTCCCTACACAGCACGCCCAACACGCCCACCGCCCACGCCCAAAACACGCCATCAGCCAGCCCAGCCTAACTAGCTCCTTTGAAGACCCCCACTGTGATCTGCCCCATCTGCCCCAAGAGCCCCGTCGCCATGACGGCGGGGGCAGATCGCCCAATGGTCTCCGGGAGGACCGCAGCTTTGCGAGTGAGCCCCGCGCTGGCCGCCAAAGAGAGGGTCGCTTCCACACCCTGAGTCACACGCCATCGCAGGAGGTCAACGATACGTGGCCCAAACCGGCCAGCCGGCAGAGCACGGCGGGTCTCTACAGTACGCTAGAGGGTCACGTGAATGCCACGTCCCCCACATCAGCACCGAAACCACCCGTTGGGGGTTCAAACCCACGCGCGGTCCGGAACCAGCTCCTCCGGGACCGGGCGCTAAGACTGGCAGACGAGCGCAGCGGCATGAGCACGGACGAGGAAAGCCACTGCGAGATCCGAACCGGCCGCTACTGGAGCCGAACGGAACGCCGGGAACACATGATGCAGAAAAAAGCGAGGAGCAGCGGCGGGAGCATGGCCGGCATGACACCGGGGGGCGCCAACGCGGTGCTGGAGCTGAGTCAGAAGAAGCTGAGCCGCCTCCGAAACAGGAAGCTGCTGGACGACTGGACCACGGTGGAGGAGCTACTGACCCACGGCAACCGTCTCGGTGCCGGGGACGACGCACTGCAGATACCGAGCTCACTGCTCACCGTCACCACTGTATAGCGACACACGGCGTGAGTGCGGCGTAATGCATGTGTGTTTCTGACCAGCGTGTGCGTGTGTGTGTGTGTGTGTGTGTGTGTGTGTGAGATATACTGCCTTCACCACATGAGGCTACCTCCTGTTCTCGATGTTTACTGTAGATAGGTGTTTGTTGTGTTTTTTTTCCGGAGGCTTTTATTATGGATATGGTTCAGATTGAGCACTGGCGACACCTAGCGACTCTTTTGGTTTTATTTAGAACGTAAAAAATACAAAACGCTGCAATTTCGACCAATTCGACCACTTCGAGCAATACTGCACTGCGGAATCGCTGGACCTTGAAGTCACTTTGGTTCTATGGCGAACACTTGTGGGCACCTCTTTCGTTTAAGCGTAAAGATCATCAGTTTTGCGATCAGATTAGCCGGTGCTAACGTGCTAACATGCTAACAGTAATGTGATTTACGTTAGACAACGTTTTTGTTCAGAAAAATATTAGGCAAATTAAATGTTACACTTTTGTTCGGAAAGCCAACAAATGTGCACAAATGATGTCAGATAATCTGATTGTCTTCCATTTGATACGGGAACTTAAAAAAATGAAAAAGTAAAGTGGGTGTGGCATTTCCATACTGAGACTCCGCCCATCGCAAGAGAGATGATCATAGCCATGCGTTCTCACTGGCAGCATCAGACTAACATTCATTTTCGACAAACGGCAAGAGACAGAACATAAAGCGACAATGCAAATTAACATGACATGACACAGTGAGGTGACACTCTACAATGATTGGCTGAACAAATTCTTCGGACCAATCGGCATTTAAGGCATCTAAAGCTCTGTTAACTTTTGATTTCTGTCGTACTTTGCTAATATTTTCAGTGGAGAGGATCTAAACACTGCAGAGAGAACTGCTTTTTCAGCCTTTTCTGTTTTATATGTTGCATTTTTGCACAAATAATGCATCATCAGAGCAATCTCGAGAAAAATAGCATTTGGAAGAAAGTAGTAAGAGTATCAGACAGCTCAAAAGCTATCTTGCTAACATGCTAACCGCCAGCACTGATGTACGTCGTCTGCCAGTGTGAACGTAGGGTAAGGCCATAAACGTATTTCTCCTAATGCAGTGTATTCTAACGCAGACGCTTCGAAATGACAATTTTTCACAATACAACCCAAACCCACCACAAGGGGGCACTATAGTGTCAACCAAGTCCATGGCCAATCTGCCTTGTGAACCGCTAGTTGCCAAACTGTTTCGCTCCTCTGTTCTGATCATATTTATATGATACCTATGACACATCGTCGTCTTCTCATTCCAGTAGAATCAGTAACACATTACTCTCACTCCTCTACTGTCCTCATGTTTACAGATTCTCCGATATGTCCTCTAGCGCCCCCTTGTGTCCTGAGTGTATTTGAACCGCCATAGTAATGCGAGAAAATAAGAATAAGAACCGTCTGTTTGCTGTGCATCAGCGAAGCGTCGTTTCTGTGAAGTACGTTTCAGGCCTAATTCTTCTGACTCATGAAAAAAACTAATTTCTCTGGGAAATAAACAAACAAACGAACAAACAAATACAAAAACCAACATCCAAACGCACACATTTACATCAAAACACACACACCTACACTAGTAAACGAGGCAAACGGAGACGGACTATCGGGACTAAGAGCAGGAGCGCTGGTTTTGTTTTAGAATATTAACCGTTAGTTGTGTAGAATACATTTACAACTATTTTTCTTGTGCTCACGATCAGTGTCATGAAAATAAATGATTTTTTTTTAATATTATTTGTAAAAAAAAACAATAAAAAAAAATCTTGACTCAACTGTATTAATGCAGAGCGGAACTCTCGGCGAGTGCGCTCGATACCACCTCAGTGTTGTTTTCGTTGTTCACATGTGGAATTTATTCAGTTTTGCGAGAAAAAAAAAGAAATAAAATTTTGTGCAAATTCTCATTAGTTTATTATCAATTCTTCTTATTTTACTGAGGAACACGACGGGATTTAGGGTTATAGTTAGGGGTGTGTGCAGGCTGACTCGTGAGTGTGTGTGTGTGTGTGATTGTATATAAGCTGAATTATCTTTCCAGTTCAGTAATTATACATTTATTTGATAAATATCAGATGATCCACATTTAATAAATATGTTTTCCCACCAGGTGGTGTTTCATAAAGCAGGATTTTGCACTTCAGTTCAGCCTAATATTTTACTGTTTGTGTTAATATTATTATTTTAACTTATTAACTTTGCAACAATAAAGACATTTTTTTCTGATCTGATAAACTGAACCAATAAATCAATAAATCAAACTTATATTTATTATTTTGATTAGTTATGTCAGTTCATTTTTTAGGTTTTCATAGCTATACATATAGCTAACAGATGCACAGCTGATCACAGCTGATCACTGATTCTATTTTCCAAATTATTAAAATTAAATATGTTTTAACAAAGATCAACAGCCTCCTGTATATTTATATTATTGTCTGCTAAATGACTTTAAATAAAATGACAATTAGAGAAAACAACTTATTGTTGTTTTCCAGTAGACAGCCTTTCAATTTTTAAGGCAGTCTTTAATCCCATCGCTCTCTATAACTAATTAGTGCCAGTTCCACCAGTATGAAACTTCTGTTTCATGTGTATTAAATTCCAGCTTTCAAGAAAATACGACATCTTTTAGTCCAGAATGCCCTTTTGTTTTCGGGGGCTGTATTTTGTGGTGTGCTCTGCTAAACCCGAATCATCATGCATTTCAGGAAAAACACATGAAAATATGAAACAAAAATTTGTAATACTTCTCGTCAAGCTAAACAAGCTGTGTTTGTGCATTTGCACATCTGTGTCAGCACTCCCAGACAGCATAAAGACGTTGAATCAGACGTTCCATCGGTAAAGCATTGGAACAACATTAATCTCCAACATCAGAATTGATTTATTTGTGCACATCAGTTTTACATTGGATCAAAATTATGGTTTTAAATATACCGTTTTTAAAAAAATAAGAGAACAATTAAAAATTATGAGTGTCTTTGATTTTACCAAATTATAAAACCTCTGGAATATAATCAAGAGGAAGATGGATGATCACAAACCATCAAACCACCAAACTGAACTGCTTGAATTTTTACACCAGGAGTAAAGCAGCATAAAGTTATCCAAAAGCAGTGTGTAAGACTGGTGGAGGAGAACATGATGCCAAGATGCATGAAATTTAAACTGTGATTAAAAACCAACCAGGGTTATTCAATATTAGAATTTCAACATTAATCAATGATGCCTTTTATAGGCAGAATTAAATGTTTAACATTGTTCTAAGGTTGTTTTTTCCATCAACAACCTTAAAAGATGTAACCCAGCTAATGCAACCAAAAAATAACGTTAATTCAACGAATTCAAACATTTGGTCATATAATAGACATGATATAATTGATTATAGGATTATATTTGAGTTGTAGAGTCGTGTGTGTTTAGGCTGAACTGATCGGGCTGGTGAGAGATCCTGTGTGAAGCGCAGTTCTTTCAGATTTTAATTTCTTTCTTTTTTTGATAAAGATCAGCTGTTTATTTCTCTCCTGCACCTGCCTGGATCTGTCTGTGGTGCACGAGCCACTGGAGGCACACGAGCAAAATACCAATAAAAATATAAAAGAAAATAAGAAGTGTGTTTCTCCTCTCTTCCCTCTATTTCTCACCTTCTCCTCTCTGTATTTATTCCCTCTCTCTCTCTCTCTCTCTCTCTCTCCTCCACGTCACTCCTCACCATGCGTCACTTATTTTGAATAAAGAAGTGAACATCTAAAAATAGAACTGTGGAACTCTGCGCTCTGATTGGTTTATTCATCTGACACTGATTTTGCTTTCTTTTTGTTGTAATAAAGAGAAGATATTAATTAATAGACACTGAATTTACCCATTTGCCTTTTTATGTATATATATGTATATATATATATATACATATATATATACACAAACATATTTTCCCTACATAGTAAATGAATAGTGAAGTGATCTATCAGATTATGAAGGAACACATAAGGAATCATGTAGCAACTTAAAAACAGTGTTAAACAAACCAAAATACTAAATACTAAATAATAAATATGCAGACCTGATGAGTGCCAGTTCCATCATTCCATCAGTTTCTTTTGAGGATACTTTGAAGGGTCTTCATTTATTTAGTCGAGTAGTTCTTGTTGCGTCTCATAATCTGGATTAGAACATTATTCAAATATTCACTATTCACTGTATACCTGTAACTCTACCTCTTCACTGATGCTCTCAAACACTTTATTAAGAGACAAGAAATTCAAGTAATTAACTCTTGATGAGTTCAGCACAGCTGTTAACTGAAAGCCTGAATTTTAAGTGACTTATAAAGCTGACTGAGAAAATCCAGCAGAGATCTAAGAAAGAGGAGCTACTTTAAAGACTATATTTAAAACATATTATGGTTTGTTTAACACTTTCTTGTTCACTAAATAATTCCATATGTTTTTATTATAAACCAATAGGGAGTGGGAATGCTATATGTTTATACTTCTCTACATCCAATCACAATCAGATTCACTCTATCTGGATAAAGGAGAGATTTATCTGGATAGGGGTTTTATTGAACGATGAGAAGACAGAATGAAAACGAGCTGAAATGAAATAGGAGTAATGAGGCTATTTTTATTCAAATGTAAGGAGTAGAAAGTTCAGATAAGATGTTGGTCTTAAAAATATTTTTTTAGAGTCTCTTTAAACTCTTCTACTGTAAACTTGTATAAAAAATAAAAGCAAAGACTGGCAAAATTTTAACTTAAAAAAAAGGAATCTTTTAAATAACTGCAAAGGATAATAAAGTAACCAAGTATATTTAAAAATATATATTTGCTATATATTTTTCTCTTTTGAATTTGCAACATATAATTTTTCCTTTTCCTTTTTTGTAAAACCTTTGGCAAAAAAATTCCCTCCATAAACTTGGCGCATGCCATTTTTGGATGGTGGTCAGTTTCTCTCAGTCTGAAGATTCTGCACCAACAGAAATCCAATAAACCTGCTGTTTATTTAAGTGCAGACCTGTGATGTTGTGAGATGTTCTGATGTTGGTTTTATATCAGACACAATAATAAATTCCTCACTGTAAAAAAAATACAGAAAAACACAAAATGGAATCCAACAGTGAAGCCCTGCAAAATGGAGACGAATGACAAAAAATCTCTCTCCTCATCTGAGCTCTGAGGAAACATCTCACGAGCTTCTGGCTCCACCGAGTGGCACAGTCTCAGCACTGCACCAGAGCACAGCCTGTACCGTTCACACACACTGCACAGCTCTATACACAGCGCGGCCACTTTATTAGAAACACCTACTATATATAACTTGTGCTTTCACTCACTAACTGGCCACTTCATTAGAAACACCTAATATATATAGCTTGAGCTTCCACTCATTAACTGGCCACTTTATTAGAAACACCTAATATATATAGCTTGAGCTTCTACTCATTAACTGGCCACTTCATTAGAAACACCTAATATATATAGCTTGAGCTTCTACTCATTAACTGGCCACTTTATTAGAAACACCTACAATAGTACAAATTGTGCTTCCACTGTGGCCACTTTATTAGAAACACCTACTATAATTTGAGCTTTCACTCACTGACTGGCCACTTTATTAGAAACGCCTCTTATAATTTGAGCTTCCCCTCACGGTGGCCACTTTATAAGAAACACCTACTATATATAACTTGAGCTTCCACTCACTAATTGGCCACTTTATTAGAAACACCTAATATATATATATATATAACTTGTGCTTACACTCACTGACTGGCCACTTTATTAGAAACGCCTCCTATATATATATATAACTGGTGCTTCTCCTCACTGTGGCCACTTTATTAGAAATACCTTATTTCCCTTATTATTTTATTATTCTTAATATAATCATAGTACATTAATTTAAATATGTAGAATTATATTGCCAATAAACATTTTAGACGAGTGTGGGATCGTTTATTTTACGGTTTGACCAGGTGAGCGAAGTCCATACAGTCTAAAAACTGGAGTAACCAAAGGAGCAAAAATTCAGCACAAATATTACATCAAAAAACACAAAAAATTGGTTTAATAATTATGAAAAAAGACGTGAAAGTCATGATGTCATTAAAATCTGACAGGACTCACCTACAGACTACACAACAGTGAGAGAGCTGCTGCTGGAGGAGGAGGAGACAGTGCTGCCTACTCTACAGGAGAAAAACATAATAAAATAAAAAATAAAATAATAAAAAATAAGAGTCCTCTCTCCTCTTCTCCACAGTCTCTTCCTCTCTCTCTGCCAGCGAGAAAGTCTGTGGCTGTCGTGCTTTTGAATGGATCTGATTTTCTTTCGGCTGATCTGGGCGCAGAAAGAGCTGAATCCAGACAGTCCTGTTTTGCTGCTGGAGCGTCTTTAGGAATCAGCACTTTATCGAGTCTTTATTGAGTCCATTAGTCCTCCGCACTCTGGGGGGCGCTGTGGGTTTGCTGCATCAGTCCAGACCCTGAACGTCGTGAGGTTTGAACGCCGGGGTCACCAGGTTACCTAAGAAAACAGTGTGAAAACCATTAAACACCACCAGTTTACATGTAAAAATTGAGTCTAGTGGTTCCTTTTGCACAACACTGCTGTCTAGTGGGCGGGGCTTATTCATTTTTTTCGTTAGATCCCACTGTTGTGATTGGATAATAGGTAAACTTTTATTTTACTCAGATTTTCATTCCCAAACCCACTCATTCTCCAACCCCTCTTCCTAGTGATGCCCCAACACCAGGAGTGTTGTAAAGACTAGCACATGCCTCCTCCGATACATGTGAAGTCAGACTCCGCCTCTTTTTGAGCTGCTGCTGATGCTGTAGCATTTTCGAATAGCATCACAGCGCTAACACTCGGAGGAAAGCGCAGCGACTCGGTTCTGATACATCAGCTCACAGACGCAGCCTTGTGCTGATCCACATCACCCTAGGAGTGATGAGGGGAAAGAGCGTCATCTACCTACTGTACCTACCCAGAGAGAGCAAGGCCAACCAATTGTGCTCTCTCAGGGCTCTGGCAGGTGATGGCAAGCTGCATGACCATGATTCGACCCAACAATCTCACGATCATAGTGGTAGCGCCTTAGTCCACCAGATCACTCAGAGCTTATTTTATTAAGATTTTATAAATAAATGTTTATTTTATACCAAGACTCAAACTTTGCCTTGCAGATTAAGGCCCTAGCCAGATATTTTTAAACATATATTTTTTTAGTCAGTGTTTTGGTCTCCTGTTTAAACTAAAATGGCATTTTTGGTCACAAAAAAATGGGGATTTTAGAATATGCTCTCCAGTGTTAATTTTATTTATTTATTTTAAATAATTGGGAGTGTTGACGACTTATTAAGGCATGGGAATGAGATAATTAAGTCATGGGGACTTCTCTTGATCTCATAGTATTTTTGTGTGAACAGTAAAATGAGTGTAATGTTTCTGTCCGAATCTTAAAAACTTCCTTCCTCCCTATTTAGGGAACATAGGTCATAAATCTACAACATCTACACGCAGACAGCACTAGATTCAGATTTCCATTTATAAATAAATAAATAAATAAAGGTATATACTGTCCTTTTACTAATTATCTGTTTAGATATAAAATCAGTCATTTTAATACTTACGGAGGGCTGTGCAAAACTACAGGGCTTCAGTCCTGATTATCAGCTCTGATAATTCAGTGACTTGTTCCTTTATAGATTTTAAGTTTCTGCTGTTTATTAGAGTGTAAAAAGTGTGATCACTGACCGACCAACACCTTTATTATATTTACTGTGTTTGCTGGATTCCCACATGGTTAAAGAGAGGAGCACACAAAGCAGAAATTCCCATTTTCCCATTTCTGAGCCTTTAAAACACGGTTTAGGTCATTTTAACACTTCAGAGTGTTTATTATTAAAGCTGCAGTAGATTTAGTTTACAGTGGAACAGAGATTTTATAACAGACTCAGAAATGGAAAAAGTTGAATAGCAGGACAGTTAACTCTTACTTAGTTTTATTAAACTATCAATTTAATCTTATCTTTCTCTTAGAACAGATAAACACACACACACACACACACACAGGCCTCAGGGACAGTGAGCGGAGCAGGAAGGACAGGGACAAGCCGGAAGCAGACGCATCCAGGAACAGGACACCCGCCACCCGGGTTACCCCAACAAACCAGCACACACACCCCCGCCTGGACTAGCCCACCTCTTAACCTAGACTAACCAGCCTGACTTAGCCTGGACTATCCTGTACAGGACTGAATTAGACTGGAATGCTTTGGATTAATTATTCTGGACTATTCAAACTAGCCTGGAATAGTTTGGATTAATTAATCTTTAATAATCTGGATTGCTATAATTAACCTGGGATAGTTTGGATTAATTATTTAGAACTACTCTGAATTACCCCAATTAACCTGGGATAGTTTGGATTAATTAATCTGGACTAATCTAAATTACTCTAATTAGCCTGGACTAGTTTGGATTAATTAGTCTGGATTACTATGGACTATTCTAAGTAGCCTGGGATAGTTTAAACATGCAGTTAGCACTAGGGCTGCACACTATTGGGAAAAAACAGACTGTTCTGCTTGAATTTCTGCACCACGAGTGAGTATCATAAAGTTATCCAAAAGCAGTGTGTAAGACTGGTGGAGGAGAACATGTCAGGACGCAGAAAAGCTATTACTAAAAAACAAGATAACCCCACCAAAAATTGATTTCTGAATTTTCTTTGCATTATTTGAGGTCAGAATGCTCTGCATCTTTTCTGGTTTAAATAACAATATTAATATTTTTTATTTGGAACTTGGGAGAAATGTTGTCTGTAGTTTATAGAATAAAACAACAATGTTCATTTTACTCAAACATAAACCTATAAATAGCAAAATGAGAGAAATTGATAATTCTGAAGTGATGTTAGAAAAACAAGAAAAGTGCTTTTTTTTGTTTCAAGCAGCAAAAAACTTCTACTACGTATGCACACACTGCAACAACTATGCTAAAACAATATATTGTGCAGCCCTAGTTAGGGGTTTAAGCTTTTATATTACGTATCAGCTCCAGAGTAAAACTAAAGAAGCACTAAACGAGTGATAGCTGATGGACTATATCCGTTCTGAGTTTCTAAAAGATGCATGTGACTCAGGGAGGAGGGAGGGGGATCTGAACTGGGCTCAGACGTAGCGGCTGGTTTGCGTCTGCGGTGGAGCGAGGATTTGGATTTGGCTGCTGGGAGCGGCAGAGGGCAAGCGTATCGCAGGCTGATCCCGCTGGGGTCTTACCTGGCACTGGCACAGCCTCCGGCCTGCCCTTCACTGCCCCGTCCACAGCCACCCCTCTGTCTCTCTCCCTCTCTCTGTCTCCGAACAGTTTCGGCCTAAACGGAGAATCTTTCTCTTTACCTTTCGTTCCCTTCGGACGGCCGGCGGTCTTCTTCTTCGACTTGCTGTCGCCCTTCACGCCCAGCAGAGGGTGCACTTCTGTACGAGAGGGGGGGGGGGGGGGGTGATCATTTATAGTTTTAATAAAGCATTTTTTAAGCAATTTATTTCAATTATTCAATAATTATAATTGTATTCCAATATTTCTCCTAATTTAGCTAGGCAATTGTCCCACCTATTCTGCTATTACTCAGCTGTATATTCCCCCATCATTAGTGATGGCACAACATAACACAACACAAGGAGCCACAACAGTTGTGAAGTCAGACTCCGCCCCTTTTTAAACTGGTGCTGATGCAGCATTGCTGAGTAGCATCACAGCGCTAACGCACGGAGGAAAGCGCAGCGACTCGGTTCTGATACATCAGCTCACAGACGCAGCCTTGTGCTGATCCACATCACCCTAGGAGTGATGCGGGGAGAGAAAAGCGTCATCTACTCTCTGTACCCACCCAGAGAGAGCAAAGCCAATTGTGCTCTCTCAGGGCTCCGGCAGCTGATAGCAAGCTGCATGACTGGGATTCCAACCAGCCATCTAAATAAAATATTTTTTTATCTCAGTCAAATGCAATATTAACATTACAAATGCTAATAGCACTACATTAAAAATGCAAAAATTCATATGGATTTTATATGGATTTAACTTTAAAATATCCACAGTCATGTGATCTCTTAATCACATTTAACAAAATTATCTTTTACACTTGTATGGATTGTCAGAATTGGGTCTCGTATGTGTTAAGAGACCACTTATGAGAGTCAGAGCAGAAGCGGTTAAGTGCCACTAGGTGGTGCTTCTTCACTGTTATTCTCATTTTTTATTCCAATTTTTTTATTAAAAGCTTGAAACTTGTGAGAAGGTTTTATGTTAAGCTTCCCGTAGACTTATTTTGTATTTATATACACTACCAGTCGAAACATTTGGAAGTTTAGCAGCTTATTTATTTTATCTTTATCAATGACTTTATTACTGAATTTCTTAAAACAAAAAAATCACCCTCTTTTTTTTTAGTTTTTCATTAGTTTTACATAAAGGCCCTGACACTTTACTACTAAATTTGGTACACTGGATTTTGCACCATTTTCTAGTTACTGACTAAACCTAAAGAGCTTAAATGGCAAAAATAAAGCTAAAAAAACTGGGATGTTTTATCTAAAACATCTAACTGGTAGTGTATATAATTTTACTAATGTATTAAACCAATACATTAAAATGCTACTTGTATTTAGCATTAAATTGAGCATGAAAAAGCAAATCATGTAAGAACTGCTGATATGTATCAATATTGACTGATATAAGTCTAATAAATCTGATATACTGAGCAGAGCTGAGAGTAAACAGTAATGTTTTCAGTACTACAGCAGTGGAATGATAGTAATGATAGCAGAACAGCAGCAGCTCTGACCGTCACTGGGGACGCCCTGCAGCTCGATGGTGGTTGTTCGAGCTTTTTTCTTGGGCGGCGCTCCATCAGCTGACGGCTGTCTCTGTTTCTTGTCCCCGCCTGTGTGGGCGGAGCCATCCTCAGACGGGTTCTGACCCCCACCGTCCGGCGGAGGACCAAACGGGTTCTCCTCTGGATCCTCGACTTCAGGGGCGATGGGCAGGTAGAGCAGCGCCTTGTGGTCCTCCAGTTCTTCATCACTGAAGCTCAAACACGAACAAACCACAACAGAACTGTATTATACAGCACTTACACCATCATCATCATCATCATCATCATCAGATTACAAACCCAACGTCTCATATCCATCAAACTACAACAGAACACTAGAGGGCGTTGTTGCGCACTACCTGTAACACTCACCTGCTGCAGAATGCTGGTATGGGGTCAACTGAGGTCACATCCACCTCCTCGTCCTCAGCGGCGTTTGCCCCTAAACACAAACAATAATCAAACAATTTAAGTACCGTATTTTTCGCACTGGATCATAAGGTGCTTTATGTGACACTAGTAAGGAACTGGGGTGTTGCCATGTTTTCTATATAATTCAGCAGGTCTTGCTGCTGGGTGATGGGCGGGTAACTTAAAAGTTAAGTAAAGTTAGGTAAGGCTAAGCTAAGTAAACAAAACTGTATTTCTTAAAAAAATATATATAATAATAATAACTTTTAAACATTAAACAAGTGAAACTAGTGCTGGATGTTTATCTACAAAGATTTCTCTCCTGAAAACTGTTTATTTGGGTGAGTAAAAAAGATTCAGTTTATTTACAATAAGCTTAAATTTCTAGATTTCCACATTTCCATTAAGGCTGGGTGCAGCAGCATTAGCATTAGCAGCTAACTGCTAGTCACCCAACAGCCCTACCCTGAGTACTCATATGGTATTATTTACAAAAGTCATAATTTGTAAGTTCAGTTATTAAAATCGTGTGTGTGTGTGTGTGTGTGTGTGTGTTTATTGGCACCTGTCTGCTCAGGTTCGCTCTTGTCCTCGTCTTCTATGTCGAATTCCGACTCTCTCTCCTCGTACTCCACGTTCTCGTCCAGCTCTTTAAAGTCCGGTGCAAAGGCGCTCCAGTTCTCCTACAGGACCCGAAGGAAAACAGCTTTAATCTAACACACTCTACAGCTACATTCTCTCGTTTCCTCTATTTCTCTATTATAGCTTTATTAGTCCTTGCTATTTCACTCACTCACTTACTTACTCACACATTAATGACAATGTATGTGAACAGTGAATAAATACTGAAATTATTAATGCACACATAATAAACAGATAAACAGGAGGTACTGCAGTGTTTCACCCACCACTTGGTTCTGGGCCCAAATTGAAACGACTCCACTGGAGATTGAGGCGATGATGGGCCTCACTGGATGCCACTGTGGACACACACAGGCACACACATGTATTAAACACATATTAAACACAATATATTACACACAGTGGAGCAGATCAGTTTGTTTAAAAGGTGTTTAAGTCAGTGTTCCTCACCGCCACGTCCAGCAGCAGTTCTCCTCTCGTTCCGTGAAGAATCTTCACCAGGTTCCCGATGCTCTTCTCCCAGATATAGAGAGCATGCTGCCGCGCAGAACCTGCCACTATATACTCTCCATCTCCAGAGAAACAGCAGCGCTTCCACGGGGTCCTGCACACGACCACAGTTTAGTCCTGCTCATTTATCAAACTACCAGGCTAAAGTGACTCATATCGGATTTTTTGCTCAATGTGGCTCAGATCTGTTTTTTTTCATGGCTGTGTGAACGTGGCAAATCTGATTCATTTGAATTCATGCGTCTTTTTGCCTTTAAGCATTAGCATTAGCGCTACATGCTTCTCTCTCGTACCCACACTGTATCTCTTGGTGCAGCTATAGCTGCAAAAAAAAACAGCAAAAGCAAACCACCAGTCCTTTTTTCTCCTCCTGGACCTGAGCATGAACTTCAGAGCAGCTGTTTCCTGTTTCTCCACTCCAGCAAAAGATGCTCCACATATGAGCTGCTAACTCATCCATTTCCCTTTATAAAGCTACGAGTCTCTCCTCTCTCTAATATGAGGGGTTTTGTTGTTGGTGAAGAAGGAGGCGTTTATACAGGTATCAATGTGCAGCATGTGAGACAGTGTTTCAGGGACAGATTCATTCACATTACACACAGATACAGATCACTTACATTTACAGTGAATGTGAACCAACAAGATAGACAAATCCGATCTGAGCAAAAAATCAGATTTGAGTGATGTGGATTGTAGTAATGTGAACGTAGCCTTAGTAGTTTAGCCCCGCCTATTCAGCCTTAACCAGTTAAGCTACAGCAGTATTGGCTTGGACTGGGTATCAACGCTGATTTACAGAATTGATTCGATTCCGATTCACAAGGTCCCAATTTAATTTAATTTCCAATTCAATTCAATTCAATTTAATATTGATTTATTTATAATTATTTCAATTATAATTACAGGTTTTGTTAAGATATGAAAGTGAGAGGCGTGGACCTGTTTTTTCTCTGTAAAGCTGCTTTCTGACAACTTTTGTTGTGAAAAGCACTATTTAAATACAATTGAACTGAATTTTAAGAAAACTAATGTTGTAATTGTATAAAAACACATAAAAATGCACTAATATTAAACATTAATTACCTATAAAAAAAAGTTTGGATCGATTAAGATGGAATGGAAAACTTTGCTAAACATGAGCGAGAAGGAAATTTACTTAAAATGAGTCTCATCTTGTTTAACTACTCTAGCAGGGTCTAGTAATACAGAGTGAGAGGAAATATATAAAACTTGATGGTCTAGTGCATTACGGTGGAATTTAAGGTGGAACTGTGGAAAAGTAGAACAGATAACTCCGAGGGGAAACGGGAGAAGAGAATATTTACCTGTTAACCAGGTCCTGGAGCTTCTGCATGGGCTCTGGCTCACCGTCTCGACCGCAGGTGAGGATCTCTCTGCCGTCGTAAACTCTGATGATGCGATCCGCCGTGTTGATGAGGAAACAGCTAAAACGAGAAGAAGAGAGGACACATAGATATATTTATAGTTTTGTAGATGTTCATCTTAAGTGAAGAGTTTATAAATAAAACAGCTGATTTTAAAAATCAGGAGTTTTTTTTTTACCTGCCCTTTCGTGCAAACTCGATGGATTTGATGGCGGTGGAGTTGCTGGTTCCTGTTGTTACCCGAAACGACGCCACCAAATCCTGCGTGTCTGTGTTCAGCACCAGAATCTGTCAAAGAAGAGAGAGTTTATCCAGATTATTCAGAAATAAGGGGAAAAAAAAGGAGTTTTTACACCTTAAAGTCTGGATCAAAGTGGATGGTTGTTTCCAGTTGAGAGTACGCTGTGCGCTATTGGCTGCTGCTTCTCACCGGTGTGTGGATGAGTGCTGAGTATGAATGATTGTGTGTAAAAACTGACAAATTGTAACACTGCCACAACTTTATGTAACCGATTTGAAAGTCTCCAAATCTCAATCATCTCGATTATCTCGAAAAGTGTGTTTCAAGATAAGATAACCCTTTATTAATCCCACAATGGGAAAATTTGCGATGTTACAGCAGCACAGAGGAAAGGACAGAGTAACAGGTCAGGAAAATACATAAACAACTAATAATAAATCTATGTATACAAAAGGTTACAGAAAAATCTTCCAAAACCTGCTATTTTGGTTTGGATCAAACTCTCTCAAACTGGGTAGGTCTGAAAGCACAGATAGTAAGCCGCACAGTTGTGATGGAGTGTGATGTTTCCTGACCTTTCCCTTGGCGTTCCCTGTGTAGATGTACTCCCCCCGTCGGTCAAACGCCGCCACCACGTTTAGGTCCGAGTCGTCGTCCACCGGCAGAACCACGTGTTTGGAGTCTGATAGTGTTAACAGCACTGGTGCTGATTTCATCGGACACACCAGGACTTTATCTCTGAGAAACAAATACAAACATAAAACCAACATTTCAGCTAACAACCTCTTACTAACCAGGCCAGTTAATCTACAGGCTGGAGCTGCTGTAGTTTTTATAGCTTTGGTAGCTTGATTATACTGATTAAATTGATTTAGCCTTAACTCCACCCTTCAGCACACTGGCTTTACTCACATTACAAGTAAGTGTCTCGCTTTTTGACATTTTTACACTAAAATATCTTCAAACAAACACACATATCCAGTCAAAGCAAAAGCAACTTATTTGAAGCTGAAGCTGCTGCTGCAACTGTGGAACTGGAATGTGGATCAGGATTGCTAAGTGGATCGATCGGCCATGTTTTCTTACAATACAATGCAGACACCAATTTTGGATCAGATCTGACCCATCTCTACTAAATATATACAGCTCTGACAAAAAGAGAGCACTTAAAAATGATGAGTTTCTTTGATTTTAACAAATTAAAAACCTCTGGAATATAATCAAGAGGAAGATGGATGATCACAAACCATCAAACCACCAAACTGAACTGCTTGAATTTTTGCACCAGGAGTAAAGCAGCATGAAGTTATCCAAAAGCAGTGTGTAAGACTGGTGGAGGAGAACATGATGCCAAGATGCATGAAAAAAAAAACTGTGATTAAAAACCAACCAGGGTTATTCCACCAAATATTGATTTCTGAACTCTTAAAACTTTATGAATATGAACTTGTTTTTTTATTTGCATTATTTGAGGTCTGAAAGCTCTGCATCTGTTTGTAGTTTATAAAATAAAACAACAATGTTTATTTTACTCAAACATAAACCTATAAATAGCAAAATCAGAGAAACTGATTCAGAAAATAAAGTGGTCTCCAGAGTTTTTGCTATAAAAGGATATATGATGAGTGGAGATTAAGTTTAATCAGAGAGTTTATCGTCTTACGCGTCTCTGGGGTGGTACTGCAGTTTAAGGATGGGAGAGGGGAACCGGAATCTCTGGTCGCAGTCTCCGGTCAAAACGTCCCACTGAGACACGATGTTATCTGTGGAGGCGCTGACCAGCTTGTGTCCGTCTCGACTCCAACTAATCAAATTATCAAACAAAGAGACAAATTAGTAAATATTGTGCAGTAGGGGTGGGCAACATTTCATTTAAATTAGTAATTAATACTGTTTTCTTGACTGAAATGCATTAAATTAAATTATATTCAATAAACAAAAAATCACAGTACAAAGTATATAAAAGAATATTAAGATGGGCAATTTTAATTCTGCCTCTACTGGTAAAAGAGCAGCAGCAGGTCACCAGAGCGAGCAGACGGGGTGAATGTGTGCGCTGATGATTTTGGCGATGCCTCGCGTGAGGAAGTCCCAGATGACGATGCGTCCGTCGTTACAGCCGACAGCCAGCAGCGTCCCCCAGCGGTTAAAGGTGCAGGTCAGAGCCATGCTGATGCAGTCCAGAGTGCCATCTGCCTCCTATCCACAAGATAACAGGAGATAAACAAGAGATAAACAACAACAGTAACAATAACGTGTTCTATGGTCATGCTGAAATCATCATCAATTAAAATAAAACATTTATAAAGATCTTACCTCTGGATAGTTCTGCCCGAACGACTCTGGAAAAAAAAAGTGTAAGAAAGCAACAAGATATGAGAAACGCAAACCAAAAAAACATCACTTACAGAGAAAATACCTGCACTACCTGCTTGAGCATGAGACAGAAATATGTAAAAGAGCTCTGTTCTGACTGGCTGTAGCTCAAGTAGTCAATGCTACAACTAGTGCTGAATGGCAGGGCGAATATATAATATTAAACATTAAACAATGTTTAACAATAATGATACTGCAGTATTTACTCAATATTTTTACAAGCAGACAAAATGCATCAGCCGTGACAGATTCTTAAAATCTGCTATTCAAATGCTATTTCACGCACAGTACATTGATTTTTTAAAAAATATATATTTTTAAATTATGCTGCACTTCTTTTACTTCACTCATCTTTTGGCAAAATATGTTAAGGTTTCTGCGGTAAACCCTGATAATGCTCTATATAGGGAATATATAAGGGAATGTAGGGAATGTACAGTACCAGTCAAAAGTTTGGACACACCTTCTCATTCATTGTTTTTCTTATTTAATGTATTTTCTACTTTGAAGACACTGAGATGAAAATACCAAGAGTGTGCAGATCTGTCCTCAAAGATAAATGTGATACTTAGAAGAATCTAGAGTAGAAAGCAAATTCGTTTTTTTTTTTTTTACTAAACATTACATGTTTACTAAATAATTCTGCATGTGTTCCTGTAGAGCTTTAATACGGTCTTCAACAATAAATTTACAATGGAAATAATTATTAAGGGAAAGAAACACACTGAATTAGAGAGTAGTGTCCACTCTGTGTGTAATAAATCTATATAATATATGAGTTTCACTTTTTAAACTGAATTACTGAAATAATGTAACTTCTTAATGATAGAAAAGTGTCGGTTAGATAACTAAATGAGTAAATACTCATAAATAGTGTTTAACTACAATCAAGTATAAAGTACTTTAGTTAAAAGCCTAAATTATAGTCTTATATTCATAACTTCGTTTATTTAACTATTTGTGTTTATTTATCTCACACTAATTACTAAAGCTACTCACTAGCGCACCAGTACAGATCCTACAGATATTATTTAATAACTACACTTACTAATAAATAGTTTAAACAGTCAAAGCAGAAATTAGATTAATATAAAGAGAGTTTATGGCTAAACTGTGTGTATATACTCTATATACATAGACTCGCTGTTAGCACTATTAGCACTGTTAGCTGCGTTAGCACATAGGAACAAACCGCTGCCGCTAAAACAGTCACTTACCGAGCAGCTCCAGATTCATCTCTGCTCTTATTTATAAAACAACCCTAATCCAGAGAGTTCAGCAGCAAAACTGCGGTAAAAATACAGCAAATAAACCCAAAATAATCCCAATATAAACCACAGAAAAACCAGGAGCGGAAAGCGCCAAGCCCGAGGACCCCAAAACAAAGCCTGCCCGGAGCGCCTGAACCAAAAGCCGATAGTTCTCTCTACACATACACATAAGTAATTTTTCGTCCTTCATACACACACATGTTCAATCACAGTATGCTCCAAAAAGCGCGATTTACACATAAAACACGAGAACACGAATCTCACAGAATTAGTAGCGTTATATTTCCAATAAAAAAAAATCTATATTCTAATCTACATCCTACATACAGGCGCATTACGGGCAACTCAAACCTCATGAATGAATAAATAAATAAATAAATAAATAAAAAAGAGCTGTAACAAACAATAGTGATGAATAATAAAAATAAACTTTACTTTAGTAGTTTAGTAAACTATAGTAATGTAGCTACAATACTGGTAAAGTGTTCTGTATTTAAACTATAGTATAGTATAACAATGTCAAAATAGAATTTAGTAAATTAAAGTAATGTATAATACATGGGAAATGATCTGTATTAAAACTATAGTGATGTATAATAATGATAAAATGTAATTCAGTCAATTATAATAATGTAAAATACATGTGAAATAGCTTGTATTAAAACTATAGGGATGTATAATATTAATAAAATTGTATTTGTAAATTACAGTAATGTATAATACATGGAAAATTATCTGTATTTAAACTATAGTAAAGTATAATAATGATAAAATGTAATTTAGTAAATTAAAGTAATGTATAATACATGGGAAATTATCTGTATTAAAACTATAGTGATGTATAATAATGTAAAATGTAATTCAGTGAATTATAATAATGTAATATACATGTGAATTAGCTTGTAAGTAAAACTATAGTGATGTATAATAATGTAAAATGTAATTTAGTAAATTAAAGCAATGTATAATACATGGGAAATGATCCATATTAAACTAGTAAATTATAGTAAAGTAAAATATTGGTGTAGTGTCCTGTATTAAACCTATATTTTTATACAGGTTGTATAATATTGATACAATTTTTGTGAAACTGCCTGTAACAAACTGTAGTGAGCTATAATAATGATAACGTATAATTTAGTAAAATATAGTAATGTTTAATACCAGTGAAGTGCCCTGTAGTAAACTATAGCAATTTATAATATTGATACAGTGTATTTAGTAACTGTAGTAATGTATAACGCTTGTGCAGTGTCCTGTATTAAACTAAAGTGTTCTATAATATTGATATGATTTTATTTAGTAAACTATAATAATGAGTGATATTGATATACGGGTGGAGTATCATGTTGTAAACTACAGTTATCTATAATAATTAATCAATTCAATCAACTTTAGTATAGTTCAGTTTTTTTTTTTTGTAAACAAATAAATAAATGTGAAACTTTTCTGAGGCAGTTTTAGTGACTCTAAAACGGTTTATACGCTACTGAACCCAGTTTCCTAAAACTGCCACTGTTTTTACTGCAACTGACCAACTCAGATCCTCAATGGCGCCTGATGGAGCGCCCTCACGAGCCCCCGTGATCATCCGGGTACTGCGAACAGCGACCAATGAAAAAGGAGATGCGGAAAGGGGGCGGGGACAGGCATCGCAGAAATGTGTCTGTATCAGGCTTAATACTGCACCTATATGAACGAGTAAAGCGTGGAATTCGTCCTAAAATCACGATAAATCGCATATGATGTTTAAAACGGGTTAAAACAGTGTCTAAAGCTCTATGCATCCACGCCACATAAACGTGAGAGGGGACCGAGGACGTCACAAACAAATTAGCCAATCAGAGGTGGAATTGCTGATGCGTGGTGTCCAAAGCAAGGGCACGGGGAGTGTAGATATAGAATTATAGAGTTAGTTTTTTCTGTAATATTTAACATATTTAAATAGAAACTTCCGATCTCGCTGCCGTAGATGATCTTGATATACAGATACAAGTAGTTACGTTTAGTGCACGATTAGTTTTTAAGGTCGTAAACACGTAAATTAGCAGATCTAGGAAGTCTGGATCTATAAGGCTTGTTTAAGGAGCATGCGCAGTAGCGAGAACGGTTATGAAACAGTCTGATTTTGTCCCGGTTAAGTTGAACGTAGGAATTGTCAATAATCCGAGAAACGAGCAGAACTGAGGGCATGAAAATCCCACTGACATGATTTCAGCACCAGGACTCACATAAATACAAATTCTGCTGCATCTAAACATAAGGTGAGTGTCTGTTTTAACCTTTAAATCTTTAATTTCCACACAGGAGACAGAATGTAAATCATCCCAGGGTTAAGTTGGGTTGGTTGTATAAGTGAGGTACTACTGACCTCATTTCTGCTGCTTATAATTCAGATAAAAAGTAAAGAAACTGTTTTATCACAGTATTATGTGTTTCTCTGGTCTAGAATAATAATTTAGTGTCAGATTAACATGATAAATTCTCTTAATATTGGGCACATATGGGAATTTACTGTTGACCCCATATAGAGGGATTTAACAGGCCAGATTTGACCATGTTAATTTAACTAATTTAACTTATAATAGTTCGTTATAGATACTGTGCACACTGATATTGAGCTAATTAAATAAATTAAGATATAAATATAATTTCTTAATGTAAAATACTTAAAAAAATTAAATTAAATCAGTAGAATAGACTCTACTCTATAATTATTATTTTTTTCAGCATTTATTTTTATTTAATTTTAATTTAGTCATTTATTAGTAATTTTTTAGTAGTAGGTATCTTGTTTAAATTTCACTGTTTCTAAAATACACTAAGAACTTAAAAACATTAAAATGTGCTCCATAAAAAACAAATATAACAATGCCCATTTCGATATCTGATAGTTAGTATAGATGTGTATATAATAAATAATGTTTAAATATTTTTTAACCTTTCTACAATAAATATAATCAAATAGAATTAGTGATTAAAATCAATCACACTATAGAGGGATTTTATCAGCATTCATTTATTTATTTGTTTTTTTTTTCACTGTAGCTAAATTACTTTGGGTACTTAAAAGCATTAAAAGGTGATCTATACATAATAATATAACAATGCCGATGCTGATATCTGATATTACACATGTAGGTTATATATACTGTTCAACAACAACAAAAAAGACCACTTCAGTTTCTGAATTAGTTTCTCTGATTTTGCTATTTATAGATATATGTTTGAGTAAAATGAACATTGTTGTTTAATTTTATATGCTACAGACAACATTTCTCCCAAATTCTAAATAAAAATATTGTCATTTAGAGCATTTATTTGCAAAAAAAATGAGAAATGGCTGAAATAACAAAAAAAGACGCAGAGCTTTCAGACCTCAAATAATGCAAAGAAAACAAGTTCATATTCATAAAGTTTTAAGAGTTCAGAAATAATCAATATTTGGTGGAAAAACCCTGTTTTTTAATCACAGTTTTCATGCATCGTGGCAAGTTCTTCACCAGTCTTACACACTGCTTTTGGATAACTTTATGCTGCTTTACTCCTGGTGCAAAAATTCAAGCAGTTCAGTTTGGTGGTTTGATGGCTTGTGATCATCCATCTTCCTCTTGATTATATTTTTTCAATTTGGTAAAATCAAAGAACCTCATTTTTAAGTGGTCTTTTATGTTTTTTTTAGAGCTGTATCTGCCGATAACAATGTTATTTCATGACAAATGACGATGTAATTTATTATAATGTTATTTCAGAAGACCCCTCTGCAGTGTGTGATCATGACTGTGAACTCCATCCACTGGTTCCGGAAGGGTCTGCGGCTGCACGATAACCCCGCCCTGCTGGAGGCGGTTCGAGGGGCGAACACACTGCGCTGCGTCTACTTTCTGGACCCTTGGTTCGCTGGGTCATCTAACCTGGGCGTGAACAGGTGGAGGTGAGTAACGGGGTTTAGAGAAGTTAGTTTATACTGTAAATACTAACTAATTATATAGGGATGAACTGATGTGGGAATTCTGGGACCATGGCGATATCTGATATTATACACGTATACTGTATATCCACTAATACTAATATTTATAACACGTTTATAACTTACAGAGAGACTATACACACCTTATACACACTTTATTAACTAACGTAACATTTGTATACCTTACATTTTAGCTTTCAAACAGTTGTATATTAATAAACACTAAAATGAAATGATGTTTTTGAAAGAAATTGGGCTTTCACAGCTTTAAACCCTCTTTTTAAAATAACTGTTAAATGTTAAATAAAACAGTAGAGCTATTGAAACTAATAACAATAGATTAAAAATTAGGTCAAACTATTTTACTGCTATTTTACAGTATCACAGCCAGTTCCACTTGATCTTTTTTTCAGCATGCAATAAATTTGTTGATATCGGCCAAATCGAGAAAAAAGCAATTATCGTCTGATACCGATATAATTCTGATATCATTGTGCACCCCTACTAATAAACGATGAAAATTAAATAATTTATAGCAGTTACTGATTCATTAATAGTCTATAATTAATTATTTAAAATTATTTTTTCGGAATAATTCACAGTATATACTCAAAAATTCATAATGGATACAGGAGATATTATACAGAAGATATAGATATATACAGAATATTTCACAGTGCATATTAAATAATGTATAGTAGATACTGAATAATTTACTGTAGGTGCTCAATAATTCAATAACTCATAGCGGATACTGAATATGTAATGGGATCACGACAGCATAATAAGCAGGAAAGTAAGATTCAGGAAATAAAAAAGTGTTACACAGAGAGTACTGTAGATGATTATGTGAGTTTTATTGTTTTATTACTGCTAGTTTAAGTGTTTAAATCACTCAGATGTAATTAATGAGTTATAATGTAAAACAGGAGATAAAAGACAAAAAGTTTAAGTTAAAAATCATTGAAAAATCATTATAGTATAACACTCATAATCACAGTTAAAAGTCATCGCAGTTTTCAACACTGTCAGAATTCCATAAATGGATGAATACTGCCTACACACACACACACACACACACACACACAGTTCCCAGTGATGATATTATTACGCAGTTTGCAGCCCAGAACATCTCCCACACAAAGATAGAGCATCACTCGTGTCAGTGTGTGTGTGTGTGCCTGTATGATCTGTTCCGTGGGTTGTTGTCAAGCACACACTGTGCATATACACACACACACTCGCGCACTCACACACACACACACACACACACCATTCTCTGTGGGAGAAATAGATCATAACAAAATTCTAAACTATTTAATTAGTTTATTATTATTAATATGATTATTATTATTATTATTATTATTATTATTATTATTATTCACATATTAACTTATTCATACATTCAGTAATAATTCCTGGCCCTAGACTAATTCTGTGACAGATCTGTGTGTGTAAGCTCCATTCAGCAGCAGTGCGTCAGACTGTGAATGGGCCGGCCTTGATCTGAAATCCCTCACGTCTGATTGGTTAACAGGATAAAGGCAGAACCTTATGCAGAGCAGACATGTGTACATCTGTCTGCAACACCTGCACAACACACACACACACACACACAAAGACACACACACGTGCAGACAGACAGACAGACACAGGCAGAGTGTGGAACAGGTTTACTGAGTCTAAAGCAGCTCTAAATAAAGCTAATGCAGATAAATCCTCAAAATCCTGATGAAGTTCTGGAGATTTTTTTTCTGGATGTTTATTTTAAGGAATTAAGGTCAGTCTGATAAATGTAGGCTTGTTTGGATGATGTATTGTCCTAGAAATAATAATAATTATTATTAATAAGCTGTTTTATTTGAATAAATAATAAGTCACTTTAGTCATTCTGTGTCACTGATCTAATGATGATATTATAATAGCATACTTTTAAAGAAGAAAATATAAGACAATATATTGGATTATATACAGTAGGTGGTAAATATATTAAATATCTTTGTTTTAGGCAAATTCAGTGTAACAGCTTATTCACATAAATGGACCCAGTATTGAGTATTGAGGTCAGGAAAAGTATTTTTATTTATATAATATTTTTAAAGGTTTATGTCGATAATGTTAGTATTGTGACAGGCCAAAATAAAAGTACTTTTAATACAGTTTTTAATTAGTTTAAAAGTGATAAGCAAAACAGAATGACTGCTGAATTTTAACCAGTACGACAGTCATTTTTTCCTTTTAATGTGTCATTAAAATACAGCACCAGTCAAAAGTTTGGACATACCTCTTGTCTTTTTAAAACAAATATTTTTTTATACATTGTAAATTTAATATTGTAGACTATATTAAAGCTATACAGGAACACATGAAATTATAAAGTGAACTAAAAGTGTCAAAAATGTGTTTTATAGTTTAGATTCGTCTAACTTCTAAGTTATTCAAAAGCAGTGTGTAAGACTGGCGGAGGAGAACATACCAAGACGCATGAAAACCATGATATGACTATAAAATAACAATTTAGAACTTAAAGCCTGCATTTTTTTACATGTTAATACAACAAATAGATGTTAAACCCGAATGTTAATGTGTAAAAAGCTGTATATTAATTCTGTTACAGGGTTTATTTATAGTTTTATAATGTTTGATATTTTGGTTTGTGGTGCACTAATGCGTGTCAGTGCACATGCACGACTGTCTGCGTCACCGTCTCCATGGCGATGACCTACTTTCAGCAGGAGGGCCGCTGTACACACACACACACACTCTCATACACACACACACACTCTCACACACATACACACTCACGCTCTCTCACACACACACTCATATACACATATTCAAACACACACTCACACACACACCTACTGCTGAATACGTTCATTTAAAGAGGCGTCCACAAACATTTGGACATGTAGTTTATGCTGAGTTTAGATGTAGGGCAGGGCTGCCGTTGTATAACAGCTGAAGTGGTAACAGATCCGCTCGTGACCGTGTGTGTGTGTGTGTGTGTGTGTGTGTGTGTGTGTGTGCAGGTTTCTGCTGCAGAGTTTGGAGGATTTAGATGCCAGTCTCCGTAAACTTAACTCTCGTCTGTTCGTTATCCGCGGCCAGCCTGCTAACATCTTCCCACGACTGTTTAAGGTAATCCAGTACACCTGTACAGAATTACACACCTGTACAGTGCACACCTGTAGAAACACAACTGTACAAAAAAACTTTAAAAACACACCAGTATAAAACACACCTGTAAAAAACACACCTGTAAAAACACACCTGTATAAAACACACCTGTATAAAACACACCTGTATAAAACACACCTGTAAAAAACACACCTGTATAAAACACACCTGTTTAAAACACACCTGTTTAAAACACACCTGTAAAAAACACACCTATATTAAACACACGTGTAAAAAACACACGTGTAAAAAACACACCTGTATGAAACACACCTGTATAAAACACACCTGTAAAAAACACACCTGTTTAAAACACACCTGTAAAAAACACACCTGTATAAAACACACCTGTTTAAAACACACCTGTAAAAAACACACCTATATTAAACACACCTGTAAAAAACACACCTGTATAAAACACACCTGTTTAAAACACACCTGTAAAAAACACACCTATATTAAACACACCTGTAAAAAACACACCTGTAAAAAACACACCTGTAAAAAACACACCAGTATAAAACACACCTGTATAAAACACACCTGTATAAAACACACCAGTATAAAACACACCAGTATAAAACACACCTGTAAAAAACACACCTGTAAAAAACACACCAGTATAAAACACACCTGTAAAAACACACCAGTATAAAACACACCAGTATAAAACACACCTGTAAAACACACCTGTATAAAACACACCTGTATAAAACACACCAGTATAAAACACACCTGTATAAAACACACCTGTATAAAACACACCTGTATAAAACACACCTGTATAAAACACACCTGTATAAAACACCCCATTATGAAACACACCTGTATAAAACACACCTGTATAAAACACACCTGTATAAAACACACCTGTATAAAACACCCCATTATGAAACACACCTGTAAAAACACACCTCTAAAGAAAACATACACAAAAAGTACATCCTTGTTCCAATCACACCTGAACAATCTTCAAAATATACAGAACACATCTGCACAAAACACATTTGTACCCAACACACCTGTACATCCATCACACAAAACACACTTGTTCCAATCACACCTGAACAAAACACACAAATTCTTCTGAACACAAATCTACAAAATACACCTGTAACACACACCTCTACTGAACACACCTGCACCAACACAAAACACACACCTCTTAAAACTCACACTTTTACTAATCACACCTGCATGGACACACCTACACAAAACACATCTGTACAAAACATACAAAACACACAATCTTTTAAACATTAAAAATCCTCCCTAATACCACATGATCTGTGCTGTGTCGGCTAACGCTAAGTTAGCATTAGGCTGGGTTATTGCTAGCTGTCTGGTGTGTCTGTTGTGTGCTGCCCCCTGCAGGAGTGGAAGATTAATCGGCTGACGTTTGAGTGTGACTCTGAGCCGTTCGGGAAGGAGCGCGATGCTGCGATTAAGAAGCTGGCGTCTGAGGCGGGCGTGGAGGTCACCGCCAAAATCTCACACACACTCTACGACCTGGACAAGTACGAACTTCACACTCACACACACACACACACACACACCACAGGGAAATGCAAATGGTTAATAAAGACCTACCTGTTCAGAAATAAAAACTGAAAATAACCTGTACCTCTCTCTGTTTCTTAGGATTATTGAGCTGAACGGGGGTCAGCCTCCTTTAACCTATAAGCGTTTTCAGACGCTGGTCAGCGGTATGGATCCTCCAGATGCTCCACTGGAGCCGCTGACTCTCGAGCTGTTGGGCAGCTGCACCACGCCGGTCTCCGCTAATCACCAGGACAAATATGGAGTTCCGGCACTGGAGGAACTGGGTGAGAAAAGCACACGATAGAACAGCAAATGTCAGATCAATTGACCGTAAGTTTTGGGATTTGGGGGATTTAGCTCCCTCTCTGGTGAGAATGGGTAATTGCACCGAGCATGTAGAAGAAGAATCATTTTAAACTGGGTGGGTGTGATGCGGTCTCCTTTCAGAGCCGATAAATCCGATTCCAGGTTATGTTCAGTCAGAGAGAGAGAGAGAGAGCACGTCTTATTAATCTGCATTAATCTGCTATAGAATTGTGCTTTATTATACAAAAAATTAGAGTGAATTCTGGGACTTCTACATACAGCTATACACATATTTCTGTATATACAACTCTGTGCATATAATAATGAAGTGTTATTTGTGAATTGTTTGTACGTTTTGTCTGTCAGACCTCAGGCAGAATAGCAGCTATTGCAGCTAATCGGGATTTAAATAAAACAATATTTTAATAAACTTACTTATCAAATACTCTATAAATTTACTATAAATGCACATAATGTTATTTTACAGAAACAGAGTTTATTGGTACAGGTCTGATTGGTAGAGGGTGTTACAATAGGAGCAAAGTAATATTAAAAAAGCATGTTATTATGTATTAAAACCACTTTAAATATCAAAGGAAAAGTTATATTCATAGTTTTCATTTCAGTTTTAGAACTCGTAACTACTGTATGTGTGATTTATAAATGTTTAATTCTCACAATGTTTTAAAGTTACGTTTATTGAGTGTGTTTTTGTGTGTGTGTGTGTGTGTGTGTGTGTGTGTGTTTAAGGCTTTGATATTGAGGGTCTGGCTCCAGCTGTCTGGCCTGGAGGAGAATCTGAAGCGTTGGCGAGGATAGCAAGACACCTCGGTCCTGACCTGTCTACAGTACGTCACAACACACACCTGGCACAAACACCTGACACATTAAAGCGATGGTTCAGAGAAAAGAATCACACTATCTTCTCACTTTCTCTTTTTTTTTTTCATTTTATCGTGTCTGATTGTGTGTGCTGCCCCCTGCAGGCGTGGCAGGAGAATTTCGAGAGGCCGAAGTTGAGCTCCAGCCCCCTGCTGGCGAGTCCGCTGGGTCTCAGCCCGTACCTGCGCTTCGGCTGCCTGTCCTGCAGACTGTTCTACTCCAAACTCACCGAGCTCTACAAACGGGTCAGACAATCTAACACGCTTTACTGTCTGTTTCTGTGGGTATATATGGCAGTAATGTGTGTGTATAGAGCTGTAATATAGATATATGTGGCAGTAACATAAATATATAGTATATGTCTAGTATGTGGTAAATATGTCTATAACGTAAAAATATGTGTCCATACTATACATATGGCAGTAATGTGGGTATGTATGACCAGATATGTGGGTGTATATGGCTGAAATGTGGGCATTAATTGCTGAAATGTGGGTATATATGGCTGCATTGTGGTTACATATCAGTAATGTGGGTGTATACAGACGTATTGTGGGTGTATTTTGCTGAAATGTGGGTGGGTATGCCAGAAATTTGGGTTTATATGGCAGAAATGTGGGTATACACGGCAGAAATGTGGGTATGTATGACTGTATTGTAGTGGTATATTACAGTTATGTAAGTATATATATGCCAGTAATATGGGTATATATATGCCAGTAATGTGGGTATGTATGACTGTATGTTATGTGGGTATATGTGGCAGTGATGTGGGTGTATATTGCAGTAATTTGGGTGTATATTACATGTATGTCAGTGAATGTGGATATATATGTCTGAAATGCGGGTATATGTGGCAGTAATGTGAGTATATATAAAGCAGTTATGTGGGCGTATATGTTTGAGATGTAGGCATATATGACAATAATGTGGATATATGTGCCAGTAACGTGGGTGTATATTACAGGTATGAGTATAAATGGCAATAATGTGGGTATATACAGCAGTAATGTGGGTGTATATTACAGTTTTGTGAGTATATATGGCAGTAGTGCAGGTGTATATTATAGTTATGTGAGTATATATGACTATTGTGGGTGTATATTACAGGGATAAGTATATATGGCAGTAATGTGGGTATATACAGCAGTAATGTGGTTATATATTACGGTTTTGTGAGTAAATATGGCAGTAATGCAGGTGTATATTACAGTTATGTGAGTATATATGATTGTTATGTAGTTATGTATTGCAGTAGTGTGGGTATATATGTCTGTAAATCTATACTGTTGCCTTTTCCACCCCCAGGTGAAGCAGAACAGCACTCCCTCCATCTCTCTGTATGATAAGCTGCTGTGGAGGGAGTTTTTCTACACCGCCGCCACCAACAACCCGCGCTTCGACCGGATTGAGGGGAACCCGATCTGCCTGCGGATCCCGTGGGAGCGGAACCCCGAGGCTCTGGCTAAATGGGCTGAAGCTCGAACCGGGTTCCCCTGGATTGACGCCATCATGACCCAGCTGAGACAGGAGGGCTGGATCCACCACCTCTCCCGACACGCTGTGGCCTGCTTCCTCACCCGCGGAGACCTGTGGATCAGCTGGGAGGAGGGCATGAAGGTCAGAGAGTGTGTGTGTGTGTGTGTGTGTGGTAAACATAGTACAGTACAGCAGTGAAGTATACATAATACTCCAGTAGATACAGATACAGTATTTTAGTATTTTTATGTACAGTAGTGAAGTAAAAACAATACTCCAGTGGATACAGATACAGTATTTTAGTACTGAAGTTCAGTACTGGAGTAAAAATAATACTCCAGTAGATACAGATACTTTTCTAAATACTTAAGTACAGTAGTGTAGTAAAAATAATACTCCAGTAGATACAGATACTTTTCTAAATACTTAAGTACAGTAGTGTAGTAAAAATAATACTCCAGTAGATGCAGATACAGTATTTTAGTACTTAAGTACAGTAGTGTAGTAAAAATAATACTCCAGTAGATACAGATAGAGTATTTTAGTACTTAAGTACAGTAGTGTAGTAAAAATAATACTCCAGTAGATACAGATAGAGTATTTTAGTACTTAAGTACAGTAGTGTAGTAAAAATAATACTCCAGTAGATACAGATAGAGTATTTTAGTACTTAAGTACCGTAGTGTAGTAAAAATAATACTCCAGTAGATACAGATAGAGTATTTTAGTACTTAAGTACCGTAGTGTAGTAAAAATAATACTCCAGTAGATACAGATACAGTATTTTAGTACTTAAGTACAGTAGTGTAGTAAAAATAATACTCGAGTAGATACAGATACAGTATTTTAGTACTTAAGTACAGTAGTGTAGTAAAAATAATACTCCAGTAGATACAGATAGAGTATTTTAGTACTTAAGTTCTTAAGTAATGAAGTGAAAAGATGAAGGAGTGGGAAAAGTTGGTAGGGATGAAATTTTATCTCTATTGTAGTAAAATGTAATTGTGTGTGTGTGTGCTAATTGTTTGTGTGTGTGTGTACCTGTGTGTGTTTAGGTGTTTGAGGAGCTCCTGCTGGATGCTGATTGGAGTGTGAATGCCGGCAGTTGGATGTGTCACTCCTGCAGTTCGTTTTTCCAGCAGTTCTTCCACTGTTACTGTCCTGTCGGCTTCGGTCGCCGCATCGACCCCAATGGAGACTTCATTAGGTATGAAAAACACACACACATATGTATATATACACACACACACGTGATTCAGTTTCAGATATAGTGGAGGACTGTATTACCATGTTTTTTGGACAATAAGGGGCACCTAAAAAGCCTTTAATTTTCTCAAAAATCATCACAGCGCTAACGCTCAGAGGAAAGCGCAGCGACTCGGTTCTGATACATGAGCTCACAGACGCAGCCTTGTGCTGATACACATCACCCTAGGAGTGATGAGGGGAAGAGTGCCATCTACTGTACCCACCCAGAGAGAGCAAGACCAATGGTGTTCTGTGCTCTCTCAGGGCTCTGGTAGCTGATGGCAAGCTGCATGACCGGGATTCGAACCAGCAATCTCCCGATCATAGTGGCAGCGCTTTAGACCACTCGGAGCCCCAAAATTTTGAAATTCTAAGCTTACTATAAATAAACAGAAGCTTTTTACTTACCCAAATAAAAGGTTTTCAGGAGATATATTTGTGTAGATTAACATCCAGGACTTGTTTGACTTTAAAAGAAAATAGGTTTCTTGAAGAATTAAGAAATGAAGAGTTTAGTTTAGTTTAGTTATGTATCATACTTTCTGCCTAAAATACCTTAAATTAATCTACATAATCTTTTAATCTTTTATTTTAAGATTAACAACTCTTAACATGATATTAGTGGTTGGTAATGTGTGTAATAATGCATATTTTCGAATCGCTGGGCTTATTTGTGTGGATCGAGTCTTTGCCTTCGCCGCCTTTGTCCTGTGTGGGCACCCGTACTCTGATTACGTCAGGAAAACATGGCGACACCCACGTTCACTTCGATTTAGGCATCCTTAGTAGTGTCGCTTAACGCAGCTTATAATCTGGTGCTCCTAATATATGAAGATAGATTCGTTCATTAAAGAAAATACGGTAATTAAAATTCTTTCTCTCCCTACAAGCCTCTCTTTCTCACTTTCTCTTATTGTTTTGATGTTGTACGGAGCTCATGTTTGAAGGTAGAGTGTGTGTGGGTGTGTAAGCGTGAGTGTGTCCAACCCCAGGCCATTGTGATGAGGCGCTGCGGTTTAATCTCTCCCTGTGCTTCCAGACGCTATTTACCTGTCCTTAAAGAATTCCCAGCCAAATACATCTACGACCCCTGGAACGCTCCGGAGGACGTGCAGGCGGCCGCCAAGTGTGTGATCGGAGTGGACTACCCGAAGCCCATGGTGAACCACGCCGAGGCCAGCCGACTGAACATCGAGCGCATGAGACAGATCTACCAGCAGCTCTCCCGCTACAGAGGCCTGAGTGAGTCACTGATCTTCAATCAATCCAAAAAACTGCAATGTTTCAATCATAAATGATTTATTCTTTAAATGACTCTTTAAATAAATATCATTCTGCTTTATTAAAAGTAGGGTCAGATCTGATCAGATCATACCTTATATCATCAAATATTATATTATTACAGCTGTGGTTAGTGAGTGAGAGATTCATTCTTTTCAAATGAATCATTTTAAAGGCTGTACTAAACTGATTCACCTCCACAAATGATTCACTCTGCTCAGTTAACCTGTTTTATTTTATTTAGGATTCAACACCCTGTTTTATAGATTCAGTAAAGAAAGTAAAGAAACCGGCCTCATATACAGCTCTGGAAAAAATGAAGAGAGCACTTCAGTTCCTGAATCAGTTTCTCAGATTTTTTGCTATTTATAGGTTTATGTTTGAGTAAAATGAACATTGTTGTTTTATTCTATAAACTACAGACAACATTTCTCCCAAGTTCCTAATAAAAATATTCTCATTTAGAGCATTTATTTACAGAAAATGAGAAATGTCTGAAATAACAAAAAAAAAAAGATGCAGAGCTTTCAGACCTCAAATAATGCAAAGAAAACAAGTTCATATTCATAAAGTTTTAAGAGTTCAGAAATAATCAATATTTGGTGGAATAATCCTGGTTTTTAATCACAGTTTTAATTTCATGCATCTTGGCATCATCACCAGTCTTACACACTACTTTTGGATAACTTTATGCTGCTTTACTCCTGGTGCAAAAATAGTTCAAGCAGTTCAGTTTGGTGGTTTGATGGTTTGTGATCATCCATCTTCCTCTTGATTATATTCCAGAGGTTTTCAGTTTGGTAAAATTAAATCAAAAGAAAGAAACTTATCATTTTGAAGTGCTCTCTTATTTTTTTTCCAGAGATGTATATGCACTATAATACGTTGTTTCTGAGAAATAGGTTCTGTTAATCTGCAGCTTATATGTTTTATGTAACTCTCTCTCTCCAGGCCTTCTTGCTACTG
This sequence comes from Astyanax mexicanus, assembly GCF_023375975.1. NCBI lineage: Eukaryota > Metazoa > Chordata > Actinopteri > Characiformes > Acestrorhamphidae > Astyanax > Astyanax mexicanus. Next base: position 32,149,144 of record NC_064431.1, read on the forward strand.
TGCCGTCCAACCATGTGGAGGATCTGAATATGAATGTGATTAATGGAACAGCACCCTCTCCTGGCAAGCGCAGTAGAAACAGCGTGCTGGCCTACAGTGAGTCTCTTTTAGGATCTTATCTCACACCCTGAGTAAGGCGCGTTCAGTGCTCACTGCTATCTTACACCCCACCAAGAGTCTATTTTCACACCTTCCTCCTGCCTGGTTTAAGGCCCTGTCCCGCTGCGATTGCGTCTAAATATCCACTAAAGTACGTCCAAATTTATCAGAAAATACTGCGTCCACCTGTACGTGCCGTCCAAATATCCACTAAAATACGTCCGTACTGCGTCTAAATATCCACTAAATTACGTCCATATTAGTCGCAGTCTATTCCGAAAATTTCGGGAGGTACCAAAACCACTTTTGCGTCTAAAGTGGACGGCAACGTCTAAACTACGTCCACTTGGACGGTGCCGTCCAAATATCCACTAAACTACGTCCATATTGCGTCTAAATATCCACTAAATATCCACTAAACTGCGTCCACTGAAATTTGGACGTACTTTAGTGGATATTTAGACGCAATCGCAGTGGGACAGGGCCTTTAAATAGCAGCAGAGCTTCTGAATATATCTACACTGATGGGCGTGGTGTTCTGGAAATGAGGTGTGTTCAGGTACATTTCTGGAGTTTTGCTTGTTTATCTTGGTAACAGAAAACACAGGAGCTCCACTGACTGAATACAACCTAGACAGACGTTCATCGCTATCTCGGAAACTCAGCAGTGCACAAACCCAACTTTTACATCAACAATAAACAGAATAGTAAATAAAATAACATTGCTGTTCCCGTAAATGAGCTGCTGGAGCTCCTTCACAGCGTCAACCAGCAGCTCACTTTCCTCTGCTGAGAAGCGTTTGTTGGACACGTCCAGGTAGCTGCACTGTTACAATAGCAATCCACCAAAGACAGAGCTCACCTGACTCTTAAAGAGAATGATGAGTGAGAGACACTCTGATTGGTTTATTTGATGCTACGCCCAAAATTAACCACACCCGTGATTAATTAAGAGAATTAGTGCATGCCTTCTGTGAGCTTTAAGTGGTACTTTTCCCGTGGTTACGATAGCAAAGACACACTGACATGCCCTAAATCAAGCTCTAAAGTGCACGGATGATGGCTCACCTACCTGAATGAATTAGTTAAGACTCATTAATTCTGAATTATGACTTTTTATTTTATTAGTTTAATGCAAGCTTTGAGTTTTTAGTGACCGGTTTAGAGATTGTTGTTGATGTATGTGTCCTGCAGGGGGCAGGAAAGAGCGCAGGGCTAATGCAGACGAACAGCCCGGACCAAGCGGAGCCAAACATCGCTCCGTCATCCACACACTGGGTGTGTATTCACACTCAGACACACACTCTTTAGTGTAAATCTTTAGTCACAGTGTTTATTGATTTAATATTTAAACTGTGAATGTTTCTTCTCCTTTGTCCCTCTCAGGCCACCGTACTGTCCCCCGAGCCTCCCCGTCCCAAGCGCACAGGTTCGCTGTTCCTCAGCATCCAGGTGAGCTCAGATCTCAGGTGTCGTTATCTCGTTATCTCGTTTTGCGTGATCATTTGTTTGTTTGTTTTTACATTTTTGTCTGTTTTTGTTTGTGCAGGTGGGCTGATTCGGCTGCCGGGGTCGGGGGCGGGAAAGAGGGAGCGGGAGGCGGAGCATGAAGGTAACCATGGAGACAAAGGCCACGCCTCCTTTGCTCTGAAGGTCCAGCGCCAAAGCACAGAGGTCAGTTCAGGAGTCTCAGTGCAAATCACAAGAAAACAAAACACAAATAAATAGGATAAAAAATGTAAATATATATTTCATTCATGTCTTAATCAGAATATATATTATAGGGCTGAACTATTAATTGTTTTTAATTGAAATCGCAATTTAAATGGACACGATTTGCAATTTGAATTAGCCAATAGCCTGCAAGTGTGTGTGTGAAGATGCAGCTATTGATTTTTATTTTTTTTGTTCCTTAAAATATGTATTTTTTAATGACAACTGCATTTAATCCCTAAGAACCCTGGGAATATAATTATATTTAATAGATATGTTGACCACTAATACAGGTTTAGGGTTTAATGGATTAAAATAATCACAGTTTAAATCGAAATCGCAATATTTTATGAAAAAAAAAATTGCCAAATTTCCAAGCTCTTTAAGTTCCTTGTAGCGCCCAAACACCACACAGATCACAAAAATACTCCTAATTATGGACTTAAATTCTAATTCTTAAATTTTAAATGAAGAATAAACATCATCACATTGTCAATAATGTTTTTTTTTATTTATTTTGATATTAATAAAAAAAATAAAAATGTTTAGTTCAATGTACGATCTTCTATTATTCTGTAAATTTTTGGTGTTTTAGGTTTTTGTCGTAGTATCGTTTCTGTATTGGTATTGAGATATTTAGGCAGGTATCATATCAAAAGTTATAGTTACACTTACTGATTGTTGCTATGTACCGTGTGAAAATAATATATAATATTATAATCTAAATAAAACTTAAATAAAACTTAAATAAAACCGGTCGTTCATTATAAAGTGACATATTTTATTTTCTCTTGTGTATATTTGTTATAATTGCTCTTTAACTAAGCAATCAATATGTTTTATCCAATTACTCGATTAATCCAATGAATGTATAGTAGAATATTCAATTACTAAAATATTTGAGAAATTTCAGAACTTGAACACAAATATGGGTTTAGTTGTAAACATTTAATGCTAGATATTATATTTAGAATTTGTAAAATAAAAATAAAATAAATAAATAATTAAATCATTAAGTACTTTAGCACTATAGACAAATCTGGGCTCAGTAAAAAGTAATGACAGGATCTAATAATAATCTAATATCCTCTTTTATATCCTCTTTTAATTATATAACCTAATGCTATTTTTGTTTTTGCAGGAGGGTTGTAATGATGGATCGGAAGCAGGTCAGGCTTTCACCTCCTGAGCCCCGCCCACCCTGATAATTCTGTACAGTATTACTGTAATATACGTGTGTTAAAACACGCCCCTTCTTTATTTTGTACTAAATGTAAAACTACAATCTAAATTCTGCTGAAATTTGCTACATGCGCGATGGTTGTAGTGTTTTTGGCTATGAAATCTGAGGTATTGCTAAATCTGCTTAGCATTTTGGAGATATTTTAATAACCTGTATGAAATCTGTATGTGATTTTATCGCATTTTATACACTATAATTATATTTTTCAGAAACACCAATTATATTTGGTGGATTAAACACCAGCTCAGCTACAGTTCTGTATATAAAATCTGTGTTAAAAATGTGTTTACACCCTGATCAGCAGAGAAAAATGCCCTCAGATAACGAAGCGATATTGAGTTTTTTATCGGGATATTGAGGGAGATCTTGTGTTAGCTGTTTAAATCTGTTTCTATTGTAACAGAGTATCTATTGGACGGTGTTTATCTGATCAGTGGTCCAGAGCTGGTCAAGTTTGGGTCCAAAAATGCACAATCCCAGTCTGCAGGCTCCGCCCACTTCTGTGTTCCACCTTAGCGACTGTTGCAAGGTTGGACAAGCTTTACAGACGCTGACAACATTTCCATTCAGTCCCACAACAGGAGACTGCAGCTAACAGTCTCAGCAGTGATGTGAAGTGTGAACACATCAGTGGGTATAGTTTGCATTAATCAGTTCTATATATATACAGATACAGCTCTGGAAAAAAAATAAGAGAGCACTTACAAAATAATGAGTTTCTGTGATTTTACCAAATTGAAAACTTCTGGAATCAAATATAATCAAGAGGAAGATGGATGATCACAAACCATCAAACCACCAAACTGAACTGCTTGAATTTTTGCACCAGGAGTAAAGCAGCATAAAGTTATCCAAAAGCAGTGTGTAAGACTGGTGGAGGAGAACATGATGCCAAGATGCATAAAAAAAACTGTGATTAAAAAAACAAAATATTGATTATTTCTGAACTCTTAAAACTTTATGAATATGAACTTGTTTTCTTTGCATTATTTGAGGTCTGAAAGCTCTGCATCTTTTTTGTTATTTCAGTCATTTCTCATTTTCTGTAAATAAATGCTCTAAATGAGAATATTTTTATTTGTAATTTGGGAGAAATGTTGTCTGTAGTTTATAGAATAAAACAACAATGTTCATTTTACTCAAACATAAACCTATAAATAGCAAAATCAGAGAAACTGATTCAGGAACTGAAGTGTTCTCTTATTTTTTTCCAGAGCTGTATATATATATAATTATCTCAGAAGCAGGATGATTGTGGAAAATGCTGTTTATCACTGGTCCTCTATCCTGTTCTTCGTTATTTATTTGGTTAAAGGATAATGTGGCTGTACAGAGTATATCTGCTCTCTGTGTTCACATCAGCTTCTGTCTGCTGTCTGCAGCTTTCTCTCTCTTAGAAGAAGAAATTCCAGTGTTGCTTATTGTTGTGCTTTTGTCTTGCTCTAACACACCAAATTCAACTATTTATTTAGCAAAAGTTAGAAAAATATGATGACCAAGCATCTTCATGCTTTCTTTTCCAAAGTACTCAGGAAAGATTGAGCTGCTGTTTTGTGTGTTAACTTATTTGTTTTTTGCAGAGAAATTGCAAAATATGAAGAATTCTTTTTTTATTTAGTCTGTTTTCAGCTATGCTAGCTTGCTAGCGTAATACCGTCTCTATCAACAGACTTGCAGAATACAATAGAAATTTATACCAAACAAATATTAAACAAAGCAATTTATTTATCCAAATTAACATTTTTTAAGAGAAATATATGTGTAGATTTAAAACAGTTCCTTTTTAAATTCTACTTGGATGCCAATATGGATTATATTCTTTTCTATAGTTGCTGTAGCATCAGCTAATCAGCTAGCTATGCTAAAGTAGCTAAAGCAGCTCATACAATCCCTTCATTTTTCTTAAACATATGATTGAAAGTTGATTTATTTTACAGAATATCCTACATAAATATAAACAAGAATGAATACTAATCATACTAAACAACGTGGGTACGTGTTGTGTGCTAAAACTAGCTTTTAACTAGTTTTTTTTACAGGTTATTCACACCTGTATGTGTGGAATCAGGTGTGTTAGAGCAGCAAAACACTATTTTATTGAGAGCTCCAGAAGAAAAGATTGTGGCTTATCTTGGTTATTATAACCAGGTTAAACCAGGTTATTTCGAGCATAAAATCTCCATCACTTCATTTTGTCTTCCGTTTATCCACTGTAAAAAAACTCCAGCCTGCTGAGCCCAAATCTGTGTAAATAAAATCCCTCCATCAGCTTTTCTTATTCTACACCGCTTAGCTTTTCTACCTGGTGATCTGTTCATCTCTCCACGCTGTAAATCCGCCTTTTATCGCTTTCGTCTTTTTCTACTGAATTTCCTAGCTTTCTCTGTCGACTTTTACATTTATAAATAGAGGATTTAGGACTGTGATGTCTCGTACCAGCACCTGTCCTGCAGCTTTAATCTGTGGATGTTGTTCCGAATTACGCAGAAAATAAAGTGAAAAGAAAAACTAAACGACTGTTTCTGTTTTTTATTTGCTTTCACAGCATTTAAAGGTGAGTAACATCAGGAAAAGGACAGCACTCATTTACATTTTATATCTTAATTAAATTAATATACAATAGAAACATATAAGAACATAAGGAATCATGTAGTAACTTAAAACTTGTGGTTTCTGAGGCTGGTAACTCTAATGAACTTATCCTGTACAACAGAGGAAACTCTTGCTCTTCCTTTCCCTGAGTGTTCCTGATGAGGGCCAGTTTCATCATAACAATTTTCATCTTAACTGACCTTAATTTCCTAAATCATTCTTAATCCTTTTCTTTACTTAGTTATGTAGTTGAGTAGTTCTTGTTTCTCATAATCTGGATTCGAACATTACTCAAATATTCACTATTCACTGTATACCTGTAACTCTACCTCTTCACTACTTTACTTTAACTGATGCTCTCAAACACTTTATTAAGAGACAAGAAATTCAAGTAATTAACTCTTGATGAGTTCAGCACAGCTGTTAACTGAAAGCCTGAATTCCAGGTGACTCTACCTCATAAAACTGACTGAAAAATGTGATATGTGATGTGAAAAACTGATCATCTAAACAAGAGGTTCTATTAGTTTACTAAATAATAATCAATACTAAATTATAGTTTGGATGACGTATTAATCTACAATTCCAAACATTTTAAAATATTGTAAAAACACTGAATTTAAAATAGGTCTGTATGTCATCATGTCCAGCCATCCAATCAGCTATTTGTCAAATCTAGGGTATTAAAAATTCTCCTGCCATTTATTTTCACAGAATCAGAGATTTCTGAACAGAGTTCAGAAATCAATATTTGGGGGAATAACCCTGGTTGTTTTTAATCACAGTTTTAATTTCATGCATCTTGGCATCATGTTCTCCTCCACCAGTCTTACACACTGCTTTTGGATAACTTTATGCTGCTTTACTCCTGGTGCAAAAATTCAAGCAGTTCAGTTTGGTGGTTTGATGGTTTGTGATCATCCATCTTCCTCTTGATTATATTCCAGAGGTTTTCAATTTTGTAAAATCAAAGAAACTCATCATTTTTAAGAGCTGTATATATATATTTTTTTTTTCAATATAACTAAATATAATAAAAACAAGTAAATCAACTCATTGCAGTGTTTCTTGTCTTAGCAGTGTGTGTGTGCTTCAGAAAGAGCTGCAATAAAGGAACCAATCTTCACAAAATCATCAAAATATAGTAGTTCATGATGAACTTCATGAAGGGCTAGTGATGCACACTTATAAAACATCTCACTGTATTAAATTTCACATGTTTAATGTTTCATAAACGAAAACCTAAAGCTGTTTACAGTAAAAGTTCCATATGGCTTTATTTCATGTAAAGATTTTACAGTTTGGAATGTACAGCAAAACTCTCCAGCAACATCCCAGCAATAAGAAAAACACACACACACACACACACACACACACACTCTCTCCCTCTCAAACACACACTCGCACATGGTGGCAAACCTGGCACTTTGCATTGTACTGCAGAAAATACATCAAAATATCCACAAACTAAATCTACTAAAAAAGCTAAAAGTGAAATGTGTTTGGGCCGACTAAACAAACGGACCTGTTATAAAATAAATATTTTAAAAAGTAGTAGAAATTTTGATTCAGGGACAAATCTTGAGTTAACATGCACCAATAACTAATGTATTGAATTTGTTAAATAGTTTTTAAAAAAGCATATTCTGGAACTGTTTCCAAAGTATTCAGCTTCTCTTTTAGCGTTTTTTTGTTTTTCACAAAAGCATAAATTTTTCACAAAAGCATTAATTGCAAAAGTAAAAACATGAATTTCCTGACCACAAATACCCTACAACCCCCCCCCCCTCCAAAAAAAAAATCACAAAATACTGCAAAATAAACCATTAGAACAAGTAAAACTGTAGAAAAATGTAAAAAGAGAAAACAGGAGAAATAACCAGCATTTTGGAATCAAATCAAAAAGTTCTGATCAGTTTTTAAATGATCTTTTCTGTGATTGATTTAAAACATAGTTTTTATTTTTAAGTTTTATCCCTTAGAAACTCCAGACAGTTTAAAACAGCAGCAAAACACTGCTAACAAAGAAACCGGCAAAAAAAAGAAGAAAACGGCTAATTAGAATCATGCTAAAAACATTGTAAATGCTAACTTCTGTTCAATGTTAGCAATATTAACTAGCATGTTTTGTGAAGCGCCCAGCTAACAAGAGAACATAATAAGAACGTTTAGAAACATTTCAGAAAGGTTTCAGGAAGGTTAGCCTGGTACGCTACAAAAAAGAATGTTTGAGGAACGTTCTGGAAATGCATAACATTACCAGAACATTTAAAAATGTTTAATTAAACCGTTGTAAGAACATCCAAAAAACTTTACAGATTGAAGGATTTTAAGAATGTAAATTGTAACGTTCAGAAAACGTTCTTTTGACCTTCTTTTCAAGGTTTGTCTTAGCATTACTCACTGACTGTTAAAAAAATTTGCATGTTTGGTCAGTGTTAGCATCTCAGCTAACTAAATAGGTAGGTTTTAAGCCGCACGTTCCATCAGCTAATGGGTGGCACCTATAGTCAGGCTCTGCCTCTTTTTGAACTGCTGCTGATGCTGTAGCATCATTGCTGAGTAGCATCACAGCGCTAACGCTCAGAGGAAAGCACAGCGACTTGGTTCCGATACATCAGCTCACAGACGCAGCCTTGTGCTGACCCACATCACCCTAGGAGTGATGAGGGGAAAGAGAACAGCACCATCTACTGTACTGTACCCACCCAGAGAGAGCAAAACCAATTGTGTTCTGGGCTCTCTCAGGGCTCTGGCAGCTGATGGCATGCTACAACAACTTTATTATCTTGAACATTTTATCAGACAACAAACAGAACTTAAAAAAGAAACATGAAATTAAAAACAAAGCCCTGACTGAAGATAGGTAATGCACTTTGTGTCACATCGGAAAATGATTGTGGTGCTGTGGTGCTTTGGCTCAGGGGCACACTGTCCTTCATCCTCCTCCTCCTCTTCCTCTTCCTCCTATTCACTCTGCTTTATCCTTCCTCTTTCCTGTAACTTTGCTAGCCACAGTCGAGCCTACAGAGGCCACGCCCCCTGCCACTGCAGAGACTCCGCCCTTCACCAGGCCGACGCCCACTGAGGGCGCCGAGGTCACGGCTGATTTGGTTATTTCCAGGCTTTTCCCTCCGAGCCAGGCCACGCCTCCAACTGTTGCCCCGACCACACCCTTGGTGGCGCTGTAGAGTCCGCCGGTGACTCTCCACAGGACCCCAGGGGCCGGACCCTCCTTAGTGTCCTTACACTCATCTACAACCAAAGGACAGTTCAGAATTAACACTGATTTTGCTATTTATAGGTTTATGTTTGAGTAAAATGAACATTGTTGTTTTATTCTATAAACTACAGACAACATTTCTCCCAAATTACAAATAAAAATATTGTCATTTAGAGCATTTATTTACAGAAAATGAGAAATGGCTGAAATAACACAAATAATACAATTCAGAAATCAATATTTGGTGGAATAATCCTGGTTTTTAATCACAGTTTTAATTTCATGCATCTTGGCATCATGTCCTCCTCCACCAGTCTTACACACTGCTTTTGGATAACTTTATGCTGCTTTACTCCTGGTGCAAAAATTCAAGCAGTTCAGTTTGGTGGTTTGATGGTTTGTGATCATCCATCTTCCTCTTGATTATATTCCAGAGGTTTATGTGGTTTGCAGGAATGGAAGCAGAAGCACATTGAAGCCATTTATTATAATATTTTGCACTTTCCCCACTTAGGAACACTACTGCTTTCAACAACCGCTGCTTTAATAACATTCCTGCTGTATATTTGTGTTTTATTCATGACGAAAAGCACAAAGTTCCATGTATTACCACTGTAAGAAATCCGTGGTGCAAATTTTCTCCACGTTTCACCACAGTAAATGAGCGAATTATCAAAAAAATCAGATGAAGTTCCCCTTTAACAGCCGTATTTTTATAGAGGAATATGTAACAGTGTTATAAAAATACTTCATCTGTTGCATCATAGTACATTCATACCAACCAAACACGAAAACACACCATCCCCCAGCTGTTTCTCCCTCACACACACACACACAAACACACACACACACACACATACGGTTCCCCTGACACACTCCGCAATGTATGCTGTACATTGCTACCTTCAGTGTGTTAGGAGACCACAGACAGGTTATTTATACACACAGATGAGGGTGCGGGGGATGGTGTGTGTGTGTGTGTACCTGTGGATTGTTCAGTTTTAGTCTGAACTGTCTCTCTCTCCAGCCCTGCTCCAGCCCCGCTCTGCACCTCACAGTGAACGTTCTAGAAAACAGGAGAAAAAACGGCAAGATCTTTAACACACACACACACACACACACACACACTTACAAATCACACACTTACTTCATACACACACACAAACACACACATTTCTTAACTAAAGTCAGTATAGCTCTTTAAAATTACATAATAATAGTCTATGTAACACTAACTAAAACTGCTAACTAATTTTGCACACACACACATATATATACATATATACAGCTACTATATATTTCAACTCTACAACACATCCATATATTTATATTCTATCCTACAGCAAAGAACACACACTTCTCAACTACAGCTCTTTTACATTACGTGAGAGTAGTCTATTTATCAGTAACTAACACTACTGACTAATTTTGCTATATGTATATATATATAACGCTATTCTATTTTCAACTATACAACACATCTATCTAGCTATATTTCTATCACACAGCAAAGAACATTGAATAAACCTTATTTAATTTTCAACCTTAAAACAACCTTAATTATTTATCATTTTCTAATAAACATGGGTTAGTGTTGAAATTCTGACACAACGTTCATTTAAATATAACTAATGGATGTGGTTCTGAATCTACAATCACATTTATGATTATAGGCAAATGGTGATGACTAATTAATATTAATATTAATAATTTATTCATTATTATTTAGGCTAAATGTCTCTTTCTACACTACAGGGACAACACAGTGCATGCTATAAGAATAAAATGTAACATGATATATACATATATATATATATATATATATATATATATAGCCACAAAAAAACTCAATCCTAACTGAGAGATCAACATTGTTTCAATGCATTAGAGATGGGAAACTGAACATTAATTCAATGTTTTTACATTTAACACTTTATATAAATAACATTCAACCCAGAAGAGTAAGGAAGAGTAGTATTATCATCAGCAGCAATTATTACAGCATATGTTTTCTAATCCACATTCAGTCAATATATGAAGTTTCATTGCCTCTGAACTATTAAAATACAAACATTTCAATGTTTTAGTCATATTAATGCTTATATCTTAAATAAAGCATAGTTATTTATATCCATACATACACACATCCATATTTTTCATGCACACATGAGAATAAGTTTATATAACTTTATATAGCTTTATATATCAACATTAAATCCAGGAAGAGTGGTCTTATCATCAGCAATTATTACAACATATGCTTTTAAATCCAGATTCAGTCAACACATGCAGTTTTACTGCCTATAAACTATTAAAAGACAAAACAAATATTCTTATCTTACTTACAGCATAGTTATATATGTGTGTGTATATATATGCAAATATAAAAGCATGTTTTCTATTTCACATACAGTCAATATATGCAGTTTTCTTGCCTTTGAACTACATACAGCTCTAAAAAAATACTACAAAAACTGTTTTATTCTTAGTTTTAGCTTTATTACTGCAAATACCTTTAATACAACATAGTAGCATAGTAATATATATTACATACAATATATATATACACACAGAGATACACTGTAGCAATGAGCAATTTAAATGCCACACACACACACACACACACACACCACATCCATCTTTTCTCTCGTGCAAACATGAGAAAAACAAAACCTGCTCTCCCTCTATCTCTCTATCTCTCTCTATTTCTTTCTCTCTTTTTTCTTACCTTCACCATGTTTCTGGTAGTTTGTTCAGTCTGTTCTCACGGCAGCATCTCTACACACACTCACACACTCCACTCTTTCACTAACTTTATTCTCTCTCTCTCTTTCTCTGCCGACGTGGCGCTGCCACTACGCTCTCTCGCAGGGTTGCCAGATTGACTGATTCTAAGCCTCCTGTATTTATGTATGTATGACCCAGACATGCTGTTGTATTATTTTATCTTTATATTATCAATGACTTTATTACTGTAGATTAATTCTAGTTCTTCTCTTCTCTGCTGAAACTGAGACTCAGTTCTCAATCATGTTAATCTGAGCTAAAGGCTAAAGCTGCTGTTTCCATGTGGGTCAGCCAGACGTCTTCCTGTAGCAGTTTTTAACTCCAGTTTCTAAGAGTCTTTATTTGAAGGTGTAGGAAACAGTACTCACTGCTCTCTGACTTCATCTGTAATTTCTCTAAAGAAAAGAAAGAACTTCTACTTTTATTAGTTTTAACAGAGTTCTCTGTGTTTCTATGTATCTATGAATGTGCTGTAAGTGTGTAAGTGTGTAAATGCTGCTGCAGAAGAGAATAACTGCAGTAACTCCATCTTTAGCTGCACTGCTTTACTACAGAGTTTCAAAGTTTATTTTCATGTTTTTTTTACAATACACATTTTCTTTAGCTCTAATTGTTTTCTTTAAAGGCCCTCATTGTTAACTGCAAAATTGTGTTTGTGTACACTGGATATTGTACCATTTCCGGTTATTGATCACAAGCCATCAAACAAGTTGAACTGCTTGAATTTTTGCACCAGGAGTAAAGCAGCATAAAGTTATCCAAAAGCAGTGTGTAAGACTGGTGGAGGAGAACATGATGCCAAGATGCATACAAACTGTGATTAGAAAACAGGGTTATTCCACCAAATACAGATTCCTGACCTCTTACAACTTTATGAATATGAACTTGTTTTCTTTGCATTATTTGCATTATTATTATTATCTGAAAGCTCTGCATCTTTTTTGTTTTTTAGCCATTTTTCATTTTCTGCAAATAATTTATTATTTGGAATTTGGGAGAAATGTTGTCCCAACAATGTTTATTCTATTCGAACATATACCTATAAATACCAAAATCCAAGAAACTTCACAGTATGAATGTATTAAAATTGTAACATATTAGTGCATCACTGCAAACACTCTTTTCATATAATAATTAAACATATTGAATAAAACACTAATAACATTATCCCTGCTGACGGGGATTATGTTTGCCCACGCTGGCAACCCAACACGGATCTTGCGTCACCTCTGTTTGACCACATGCAGAAGAATAACAGTATGTGTGAACAGGATTCACACATACAATCAGCTTTCTTAATAACTGGTGACTATTTATAAATCACTGATGGAAAATTTAAAGTCTTCATAAAGGAAGAGCTTCTGCTGTAGCACTAAAAAAACAAGATGTGCAGATTACAGTGTAGATATATAACAGAAATATAACAGAATAAATAATAATATTAATAATACTTCTGATAATATTGCATAGATTCATAGATTTGTCCTGTTTCACACACCTGTGGCTGATAACCATCAATCCACAGTATTTTTGTTTACCTGTCTCAGGTGTTTATGGAGCTAGTAAGGGGGAGGGTCTCTGGGGATTGGTTAAAGGGGGTGGTGAATTTTGCAGGCAGGAGGAGGAGCAGAACACCAGCCTGAGGGTTGACTTTATTTAGAAGCTTCTAGAAGCTCTAAATTGCTAATTAATGAAAAGGGTTCTGTATTGTGATTAAGGAGTTACACCCTCAATATTTGGTGTGTGGGTATAATATATTGGTATTGTTTAGATTGTACTGTATTATATCGATACATGGTGTCAAATATGGATATTTTTATTGAAACTTTTTTTTTATCCTCTGTAATTTTATTCCCGTCCAGAACGACCATGTACGTGTTTTTCTCAGACGTCCTGAGAAAATAACAGGCTGAATTATCTACTGTTTTTCTCTGAACTCCGTGCTCCTCCGGTAATTTTAGTCCTGTCCGAATGCACATCTCTGAGTTTCGTCTCCTCGCCTTTAATAAAATAGATATTTGTCCACTGCCGCACACGTAACTACAGTTTGGGCACACGTTTCCACGGAGATCCACGTTAAAAACACAACAGCGACTGGAAATGGAGGAGCTACTGAACTCTGCGATGGTGTCATGTGACCGAGAAAAAAAGCCTAAAAACTTACTGATTCTCCTGTTTTTTCAATTGCAGTCCGGACACAGAAGTTTTATCACTGAGTAGAAGCAGGAAATATTTTTCACAGACGTATCATCACCAATATTTTATGATAATATCGTATTGCGGGAAGCCCTAAAATTCACACCCCTAATTAAAACAGCAGTGTAACATGAGCTAAAGGTAAAACAGCAGCAGAACACACAGATGATTTAAGCTGGTTTATTTGGTATGTTGCATAAAACCACATATATAATAAGACCTGAATAAATGGAAGCTTTCCCAAGCATGAACATGCAGTGTATTATCGCTGTCTCTTAAACCCTATGGGTCAGTTTCCCATAAGGAACAGGGATTAAATCTAGTTGTATTTTCCTATTCAGAATGCGGTGTAGTTCAAGACCAGGCATAATCCCTGTCTGCTGTCCAAGAACTGCAACTTTACATTTAAGACTTTTTAATGGAAGTCTGTGTAAATTGTGAAGCATTTAATATTATATGCAACTATTACATAAAAAAAAAAATGTAAAAATTGAGATTTAAGGTTTTTGCATGACAGCAATGACTTGGCCACCTCGTTTTTTTTTTTTTTACACACATTAATCATCACATCTTATGTCTTATCAGCTCCACTGATCATATATGACACTTTGTAGTTTAGTATAAGAACAGACTGTAGTTCTGTATCTGTTTGTCTGCATAGTTTATTATCCTCCTTCTTTTACCCTGTACTCAAAACCCACACCGCACAGCTATTATTATTATTATTATTTGGGTGGTTATTATTCTCAGCACTGCAGTGATTAGCACTGATTAGCATGGTCGTGGTGTATGAAGTGTTAGTGTGTTTTGTGCAGAAGGTACAAGTCAATCAGATACAGCAGTGCTGCTGGAATTTTTAAACACCGCAATGGCTACGTTTACATGCAGCCTAATAATGCTGGAACAGGGTAAAAGAAGGCGTTGTATAAATGCTACAGATAAAGAGTGTAAAAAGTGGAAGACTTCTTTATTTTAGTATCGATCTTAAAGCTGTTTATCTCCCCTCAGGTTAGTAGAGAACCTCAGACTCCACCTCAGAGGGGCATTTGGTTACTGCATGAAGCTGAGCTGAAGTGAAGGTAGTTATACGATTCAAGTAAAGAATGTATGTAAATAAGCATCCAGTGGGCGGGGCTTATTTTCACACAGCTGACACACAAATGTATCGTAAATTGCACTCATTTAAAGTTACATTCATTGTTCCAGACACTCCCATTCCAGACGCTCGTTTATACAGAGATCAAGGCGAAGCCGTCCCTTAAGGTTCGTGTAGTTCTGTTCAGCTGGTCTCGGGTCAGTACCGGACCAGCAGCGTCCTGGGGCAGAGTCACACAGCCTGTCCTGTAATCTCTGGCAGACGTGGGGCTTCTGGCCCCCAGCTGCAGGGGCGGGCCTGGGGGTCGGAGCTGAAGCGTTTAGAGGCGGAGCTTTGATGTTCTTCAGACTCCGCCCCCAGCTCTCGCTTCACACACACGTCTACTGACTCCTCCACCGCATCTGTAGGAACACACACACAGAAACACACACAGAGACACTGGCGATACGAGGCTAATTAAGCTTATGTGCTAATAAACATCCATTACTTCTTACTTTCATTAGCCGTGGAGATCCACCATCATTGCTTTTTAGCTAAATTAGCGTTGTGATTCATTGGTTTATTAGCTACAATAGCCATGTAGTTTCAGTGCTAACTGTTGGGGTAAAAGCTCCAATACTTGTAAGCAACATTAACCTCAGTGCTCCAGCGTGGGAAATAAGGTTTCTTTTATTGTTAGCTAATTTAGCTTTATAGCTTAGGTGCTACATGTGCCTTAGTGCCCCAGTGTGGGATATAGGGTTATTTTTATTTTTATTAGCTTTGTAGCCCAAGTGCTAACAGGTGGAATATTAGCTTCCACTGCTTGTTAGCTTGGTAGCTTAGGTGCTAATAACTGGTGGACTATGAGTTATTAATGATTGTTAGCAACATTATCTTTGCAGCTTCAGTGCTAATTGGTGGGCTGTACACTCCAATAAGTGTCCCAGTGTGGGAACTAAGGTTTTTTCAAAGTTAGCTAAATTAGCCTTGTAGCCCAAGTGCTAACTAGCTTTGTAGCTCAGGTGCTAACTGGTTGGATATATATGTTCCAATGCTAGTTGGCCACATTAGCTTTGTAGTTCAGGAGCTAATAGGTGGAGTATAAGCTTCAATTCGCGTTAATGCTAATTAAGGATAGTATAGTGAATCTCTGACCTCGTGTGAGTTTGGTAGTGTTCTCCTGGCTGCTGCGAACTTCCTTCATCAGAGCCAAGTTTCTCTCACTGACCTCCGCATGGCACACCATCGGCAGAGGATAGTCCTTACCTGCACACGCAGACACACATATTATATATATTTTATAAAAAAAAAAATGAACAGAAATGAAAAAAAAATGTATTACCACAGTGATATAACTGTGATTGTGTGTGTGTGTGTGTGTGTGTGTACCAATAATGCAGCCAGCCTGTAGCTGTACTTCTTCTGGAGCGGTCCATGGCTCATAGATATACCTGGATGGGAAGCTCCTTAACACAGGCAGGTACTTCCTGCAGAGACAAACACACACACACACACACACACACACACACACACACACACACACACACACACACACACACACACACACACACACACACACACACACACACACACACACACACACACATGAATAACAAAACACACACACATGTGTGTATACAAATTCATTTACACTGGTTACTTTATCAGAAAAAAAACTGAAAACGGTACACTGTAGGGGTATTGAGATCACTGGGACCATTCTTAGTACAACAGTGTGTGTGTGTGTGTGTGTGTGTGTGTGTGTGTGTGTGTGTGTGTGTGTGTGTGTGAATACACCTTATGTAGTGTCCCTCTGGGTCAGCGCGACGGCCGAAGCGGACTGGGCAGAATATTCGGTTGTACTGGTGGAAGAAGGCACTTGCAGAGAGCCACATCCAGTTCCCTGCATTTATACTGTAATCAGCATCCAACAGGTACTCCTCAAACACCTGCACACACAAACATACATTTTACACATATATATCATATATATATATAAATATTATTAAATATACAGCTTTGGAAAAAAATAATTTAAGAATTTAAGAGAATCAGTTTCTCTGATTCTGCTATTTATAGGTTTATGTTTGAGTAAAATTAACATTGTTGTTTTATTCTATAAACTACAGACAACATTTCTCCCAAATGTCATTTAGAGCATTTATTTACAGAAAATGAGAAACGGCTGAAATAACAAAAAAAGATGCAGAGCTTTCAGACCTCAAATAATGCAAAAAAAAGTTCATATTCATAAAGTTCAGAAATTAATATTTGGTAGAATAATCCAGGTTTTAATCACAGTTTTTATGCATCTTGGCATCATGTTCTCCTCCACCAGTCTTACACACTGCTTTTGGATAACTTTATGCTGCTTTACTCCTGGTGTAAAAATTCAAGCAGTTCAGTTTGGTGGTTTGATGGTTTGTGACCATCTTCCTCTTGATTATATTCCAGAGGTTTACAATTAGGTAAAATCAAAGAAACTTATCATTTTAAGTAGATGTATGTCATGTGATTCCCTCTCTCTCTGACCTTCATGCCCTCCTCCCAGCTGATCCACAGGTCTCCGCGGGTGAGGAAGCAGGCCACAGCGTGTCGGGAGAGGTGGTGGATCCAGCCCTCCTGTCTCAGCTGGGTCATGATGGCGTCGATCCAGGGGAACCCGGTTCGAGCCTAAAGCAAACCCCAAACATCAACACTTAGCTCATTTACCGGTACACACACGTGTTAAAGATACTGTATAAACAGCAACTTATGCTGATTGACTGAGAGGGGTTCTATGAGTACCGTTATCAGCCAGTAATGCACTTTAACCAAAGCTCTGCATGTATTACTCCGCCATATACAGGTAACCTAGCAGCGATGCAGCGCTTACAAGCCAAACAGCACAAATGCAGCTACAAACAGAGCAGCAATGGAACTATTTTAACTGGTTGAGTTTTTATAACCAAACAGATCCTATTTTCTCCTCCTCTTTAACTCTTTAAAATCTTTCAATAAACAGCGATAATGGAACTGTGGTATAATCGCAATAATGCACTCGAGGTTCATGCTGTAACGTGTAATATTGGCACTGCTGTGCTGATCTATGACTGATCATCACTCACTGTCCTCCACTTCTCCAGGGCATCCTGGTCGTCGTACCAGTGGATCTGTAAACAGATTGGATTTCCCTCCATGCGGGTGAAGTTTTGCGTAGCCGAGGCAGCGGTGTAGAAAAACTCCCTCCAAAGCACCTGACCCTGCAGCGCCACCGGTGGCAGGGAGTGATTTTTCGCCTGTAAACACATTCACACAAACGTGTGCATTTTTTTATTTTATTTCCTACATAGTAAATGAATGGTGAAGTGATTCAGACTATTAGGGAACACATAAGAAATCATGCAGTAACTTAAAAACAGTGTTAAACAAACCAAAAAAATCTGGCTCTTCCTTTTCTGGTTCATTCCTGATGAGTGCCAGTTTTATCATCACAACATTTTTGATGATCTTTTTTGCAACTGCACTTGAGGATACTTTCAAAGTTCTAAAAATTAATTTCCAGACTGACTGACCTTTATTTCTTAAAACTTAGTTGAGTAGTTCCTGCTTCTCATAATCTGGATTCGAACATTACTCAAATATTCACTATTCACTGTATACCTGTAACTCTACCTCTTCACTACTTTACTTTAACTGATGCTCTCAAACTAACATTAAGAGACAAGAAATTCAAGTAATTGTCTAAGAAAATGCAGAGATGTGCAAAGCTGTCATCTTACCAAGTGGTGCTGCTTACTACTTACTTCATAGTTTGGATTATTTTAGTTTTAATCTACAATGGAGAGCATTATAAAATAACAAAAAAGCACGGAATTTAAGGTGTGTATGTACCTAAAGCATTATAATATTAAGTGTTCAGTAAAAAATAGGGTTGTGTATTGGCAAAATACTTCAATATGATGCAATACAATTGTTTAAATCAAATCTGAAGAAAACTATATATTTATATAATCTGAGTAAAAGGAACACTATTTTTTCATCCAATCAGAACCGCTGTCTGACACCAATCTTTGCATAGTATTGCAAAACAAAATATTGTGATACTTCAATATACTGATATTTTAAGTTTTAGACAGAGTGTGTGTGTGTGTGTGTGTGTGCGCGTTACCTGTGCGTACACTTTGCCGAGTGTGTGGTAGAACGTTCGGACTGACAGGCAGCCGAGGCTGAGGTAGGGACTGAGCCCCGTGGTGTTCGGCCAGAGAGAGTTCATAACCGTCTGAGTCTTAGCATTCTCCAGCCAACCCTTCAGAACACACACACACACACACACACACACACACACACACACACACACACACACATTATAGACACTTACATTTCAAATCATATACAATATAACATTTAGAATTTTACGTATTAAAAGGCACACTACCAATGAATGTCTACTTTCTGGTCTATTTTCATACATAAAGTGCACCCGATTGTAAGGCGCATTTTAAGAGACACTAAAAGGAACTTCTAATTCAGCAGGTCTTACTGCTGAGTGGTGGTGATGACTAAGTTAACTAAAGCTAAGCCAAGTAAACAAAACTGTAATAAAAAAATATTTCTTTTAAAGTCTTTTTAAACGAGTGCTGGATTTTAATCTACACAGATTTATCTCCTTAGAACTGTTTATTTGGGTGAGTAAAGCGCTTCTGTTTATTTACAGTGAGCTTAGATTCCCAAATTTCTCCAGCACTAAGGCTGGAGCATTAACATTAGTGGCTAATCGCTAACAGCTGACAGCGCTACACTGAGGAACCCTGAGTGTTCTGGTAAGTCAGGGCAATATTAGCTAGCAGTTAGTTCTACGTAGCTTGTTTTCACACTGTAAACGTGCAGGCTACAGTCCGATATAGTACTCCCTCTGAATGGCATAAGAGCTAGCGCTTAAAACAGTTAGCGGCTAATACTAATGCTGCTTCAGCAGAGCTAGCCTGGGTTAGCAGCAGGCTACAGGCGGATAATTCTGACTTCTGAATGTTGACAGAGCTAGCGCTTAGGGATTGTAATTGCCATCGAAGTAAATAAATAGCAGATTAATAAATATTAGGTTAAAAATATAGAGTTCATAAATATATACATTTATAGTCACAACAGTTTAATAGTAAAGCATAATTTCATGTATTTCATGTATATTGTTTGTTTTGATATGGGGGAATAAGTCTTCATTAAGGGAGGAACCAAAGTTTGCTGCTGCAGGTTGCTGGGGTGTTAAGCCAGGCGGACACTGTGCGATTTTAGCCCGATTTTAAGCCCGATCTGGTCGGATGCGACTGAATTTCATGATCGGGCCGAATTTTAGCTTGATCGTGCGTCGTTTGTCGTGCAGTGTGAGAGGGGAAGCGATGTCCGATTAATTGCCCATAGGAGCTGCGAATGAGCAGTCGGACGCGACCAGGGATTTCTGACATGCCAGAAATTTTGGTCGCTTGTCTCACAGTGTGAGCTGTTTTGCGGGCCGATTTCTTAACGTCACGACCTGTTTTCCCAAAAATCTGCACAGTAACTATAAATTATTATTAGTCATATTTATTTCTGTCAGTTATAAGGATTTATATTTATGTTCGGTACACAGACTTATAGCTTAATATAGCAGACACAGGAATTCTGCTGTTTAAGAATTTCAACAGATGCTTATTCTCAGTCAATAGCTGGAGTTTTTGAAAAGAAAAATTAAAAGAGAAAATATCTTTGACAAACATAAATTTAGTTTATTTCACTTTGCTATTATATCGGAAAAATAAAGCACATTGTCAGCCTCTGGTGCTGCCCGTCAATTATAAAAAACTTAAAACATGCACAGAAATATAAAGCTATATTTTATAATTCGTTTCTTTTCGCCAGGGCAAATTTATTAAAATTATAAATATGTTAATTTATTAATTAAAATCTCGTCCAGTGCTCCAGAATATTAGCCACGCAAAGCCAGCTTAGCGCAGCGCGTGGCATTGCGCGCGGCATTGCCCGCATAATAACCTCTGTCTTCTAAAATAAACGTTTTAATAAATAAGGTCGGAGAAGTGTAGTAAAATTAGTGCTATTAAACTTACTAAAGCTAATAAATGTACTGATAATTAATCAAGATAAATCAGACAAAATGCGCTGCGCCTCTCTCTCGCTCTCTTTCGCAGCGCGGAGCTGAATTCAGCGCGAGGCTACAGAAACTCAGTTCAGTTGAATAAAAATAAGTAAGGGCCTGTAAGTACAAGCAAAGGACCTGTAAGTAAATATTGTCAATTATAAAGAATAGTTTGAGGTTTTGGTGAGCTGTTTTCATGATTTGAAACTGAAACTAACTGAAACTTTGATTATTCTGCAGAAAGCCTTGGTTATTTTAAACTAATTTTATATTTTATATTTTTTATTTATTCATTTTAATTATTTTTCTTCTTTTATTAATCAAATCATTAAATATATATCTTCATAAGATATATATTTTTTTACCTTTTATGTAAATTTTTATGATCTTTTTTTAAGGTCCTATTTTTCCTTTTTTACGTATATATTTTATTCGTCTATAATAAATGTCAGTTTTTATTCCTATTTTTTATATATATTTTTAATCCCTTTTAAACTGTTAATGCTCAGCGGCACTGTAAATGAGGGTCCCTATCCAGTGTGAATAACCGATTGCTTGTTTAATATTCAGTGTTGCAAAACCAGTTTTTACATAAACAATAAACAGAATAAAAAATAAAATCATTTTATTTTATTTAAGCTGCTGGTGTTTCTTTCGCAGCCTGACGCGCAGTCATTTTTCTATGCGCTCTCCTTCTGTAAAACAGACAACCCGTAGAGTCCATGTCGCCTCAGCCACCTGCGAGTCCATGTACGTCTCTTCCGTGGACTTTCAGCGCACAACAGGGCACAAATAAGCAAAGCTAAGCGCTTTCTTTTGCAAGGCGTTGTGTTGAAGCGAGAGTTTGTACGCAAAGAAAGCTCCGCCTACGGGCTGCGTTTAGACGTGCAGTGTAAGCTCCCCCGTCGCAGCAGGTCAGTCGGACCGTACAGTGTGTGCAGATGAATCGCAGGCGTTGTTCATACACGACAAACGATTCAAACGTGCAGTGTGAGCTCTCCAGAACGCATCCGATTAAAAAAATCGCACAGTGTCCGCCTGGCTTTACTTTTGAGAGTCGCTACGTGACACTCAGGACCAAGCTAGCAGGCAGACACCTCGCTGACTTCTCTGTTTGAGATCAGCAATGATTAAAGGAGTCTGGATAAAGTGCATAGTGCATTGAAGGACTGAAGATTTCTAATTTTCTCTCAAGGGAAAGCGGCCAATGAGGTACATCTGTGGTCTTGTTACTGTTATGTTTGTAAGACTGTAAAGATGTAACGTGACAAATTCTGCTGAGTCATGTAAAAGTATGGTCGCGTGGTTCCTTTGATGTCTTTACGTGGAAATAATTTGCATTTATTTCTTTCTTTTTTTTTGTCTGTATGTCAGCAGTTCTCACGGCATGTTATCATGCTCTTTGTGTGATTAAAGCCCGTAACGTAAAGAACCATTTGATTCGTGATTTCGACTTGAGAGGAAGTTACAGTGATGGTAGCGGCTAATGCTAATACTGCTCCAGCTTTAGTGCTGGAGAAACTTTCCTAAAACTCCTGTATAACTCTGTACTTCAGCAGAGTGGCTTTACTGCTCCTTAATACCTGACTGATATTACTGATATACCAGGCTGGACTACTGCAACGCGTTGTTGGCTGGAAGTCCACATAAATTACTCCATAATAGGATAATAGGATGGGTTCCTTGGACTGAGTCTTGGTTCCTTCCAAGGTTTCTTCCTCTTAAAGGGAGTTTTTCCTTGCCACTGTGTCACCATAAAATTGGCATCTCTGTGGTGCTGCTCATAAGAGGCGTGGACCTGTTTTTCCTGTAAAGCAGCTTTGTGACAACCTTTGTTGTAAAAAGCGCTATATAAATAAAATTGAATTGAATTGAATTGAATTGATAGAATTCATACATAAGGAGCACCGGATTATAAGAAGCTCTGACGATTGATGATAAATACGGTAGCCTCGCCCATTTAATAGGCATTACCTGGCTCTCCAGGTGTTTGTTCAGCCTCTGCAGGGCTTGGGTTTCTCCTCCAGGCCACAGAACCTCCTCCTGAGACTCATCAGGACCATCCAACCCCAGATCACACAGAGACGGCACAGCGTACCGCTCACAGTCTGCTTCACCTGGAGTATTACACCGCCTTCACACACACACACGTTATAATTCTACAAACAGTGAAATACTAGAGGAAACCATGTAGTAAATCATCCTGCAATCATCCTGAAGGTCCTGTAAGCTGATCACTGTAATAACAGACAGGATAAATCTAATTGGTTCTTACTGAAAGTCCTCAGCAGTGATGTCTCTGACCGGTTTCTCTGGTTCTCCGATGGCTGAGAGAACTCGCAAAAACTTTTTATACGTTAAAGGAGGTTCTCCACCATTAGCCTCTATAATCCTGCAGAAACACACACACACACACACACACACACACACACAGTCAGGGTCAATGATCTACACTCAACAGATACACATTATACTATGGTTGGGACCAAATATAATTATTGCTATACATCATATTGTTTTCTTTTGCCATACATTATCAATACGTGGCACCCCCCAATCTGACACCAATACATCCATAATTCCTGTTTTTTTGCTTATTTAGGCCCATTATTACCATAATTTATTGTGTAGTTTTATGGTAATTTTCTTCATAATGTTTTTTTGTTTAAATTGCTAGTAATTTGTCTCAGTTGCTAGCTAGCCAACTTCCCTGTTCCACCTTAAATGGTGTAAAAGATAGCAGAAACTGCAGTATTTAAGGTGGAATGGAAAAAATATATAAAATTAAAGCTAATAAAAGCTAATTTTAGCTCCACATCACAGAGGAATTAAGGTATAGACAATAATCACCCAGTCTAAAGGGTAAAATTCTGGATCTCGGAAAGCTGCAGGGGAGAGGAGGAGGGCTATTCAACAAAGGTTAGAATTTTTTTTAATCATATTTTACTATACCACAAGTCAATTTTACACTGAGGTTCTCCTTTAAAAGCAGGATTTCCCCTCTTTCCCTTATAACTTTGTTCCAAAAGAAAGGGATACACTCACAGACAAAAGTAAAAAAAAAAAGAGAAATGGGAATGGGCCATAGGAGTATTTTATCCTCTTCAGTAACACAGATGCTGTAAAGTAGTGTAGAGAATTGTCTTGTGATATAAACAGAATATTGCAGAATCACAGTATTGTGACAATACTGCACCGCTCACCTGCTGAGATCGTACAGTGTGTGTGAGAGGCGGGTGTACACACTCAGCCCCAGCTCCTCCGCCATCTCTCCCAGCTCCCGCTGCAGAGCAGTGTGGTGCGGCTCCATCTCTGAATCAAAGCTGATCTGAGTGATCCCCCAGCGGCCCACCAGCTCGCCCAGGACGGCCCTGTGAGACCCCCGCACCACGAACAGCCGGGAACCCACCGCCCGGAGGCGGGCGTGCAGGTCCTGCAGACTCTGCAGGAGAAAACGCCACCGCAGGACCCCCACCCGCATCCCCCCCTCCTCAAACGCCCGGTCCAGCACGTACACCGGGTAAACCACCGCAGAGGACTCCAGAGCCCCCAGCAGGGTGGGGTTATCATGAAGGCGGAGACCCTTCCGGAACAGGTGGAGCGTCCTGTGCGGCATGGTGCCCACCCACCACTCACAGGTATTCAATCAAACAGGATACTCTGCACAACCTAGAAGAGACAAAAAAAAAAGAGCAAAAACAAGCTTTTAAACCTCAATAATTTTGTCTGGACCTTCGCTCTCCTAGTGATAGGGGGAGTCCTAACGAGTGGGATGGGTAATTGGCCGTGTAAATTGGGGAAAAAATGGAAAAAAATAGAAATAAAATTATAAAAAATATATATAACAATAATTTGATCTTGACCTAGGGGGGGAGAGATGTGGCTTTAAAATAATATCACAATATTTTATGGTATGTTTGTGATAATGATACTCTTGGCGATATAGCGAAACAAGATCATTCAAGATCTTGGGAAATTACTTACAAAAAAATATATATTTCTTTATATATATTTCTTTGCTATTTCAAAACATGCCATCAGCTTATGGATATAGAGGACTGTCTTCAATATTAAATTTACATGTTAAAAAAAATTGGAAGAAAGCACCCTAGAAGAGGCATGTCTGTGTATGTTTTGACTGGACCTGTATATTATTATCTGTACAATATATGTTGATACCGTAATTATTGTGCCAGATATCTATCAATTAGTACTGTTAGTACTGATTTCTAAATCATCACAGTCTTCATTAGAACATTTGAGATGGTTTTGGGTGTAAAACACGCTTTTAAAAACTGACATATTCTAATTGGTGGAGGGATACAGGGATGCAGGGCGTTGTGTGACCAAAAATAGTCCACCTGACCAATTATTTCTTAAGATTAGAAGACACATTTTGTAGCTATCTAGGTTTATGGGGGGTTTGGATAGTAAATAGCTGTATTTACAGTAGATGTATATGTAGACTAAATCTCTCTCTCTCTCTCTCTCTCTCTCATTTTGTTAATCCCAATCACTGCATTATGTAAAAAATAAATGTATAAAAAATATCACAGCATTCTGGGGATGTATTAGAGTCAACACAAATTACAGCAGGTAAAGAGTCCTGATCTGAAAGTGACTCAGCAGCTCTGAGGAGATTACTGCACTGCTGCTGCTCTCAAGCCTTCTGGTAAAGTAGCTTTATTCATATTAAACAGTCAGAGAAAGACCAGAAAAATCAACATACTAGTGCATCTAAAAAAAAAATTAACACATTCGAAAAACATCCCAACCATCACTGATTGTGGAAGCTTCACACTACACCTCAATTTACTCAATTTACTGATGATCAGTGATGGTTTGGAGAGTCATGTCTGTCATCTGCTGGTGTTGATCCACTGTGTTTTATTATCAAGTCTAAAATCAGTGCAGTTTTGTTTTCCCACAAAATCTTACAGCACTTCATATCTTACAGCTTCCCTCTGCTGAAAACTTTTACGGAGATGTGGATTTCATTTTCCAGCAGGACTTGGCACACTGCCCACACTGTGTCTTATATAATATTCTAATTTTGTAAAACACTGACTTTTAGGTTTTTTTCATTGGCTGTATGCCATAATCAATAATCAACAATAAAAGAAATCAATGCTTAAAATAGATCACTCTGAGTGTAACACATCTATATAATATATGATTTTTATATTTTAACTGAATGACTGAAATAAAGTAACTTTATTAAAATAATACATTAATCTTGTTGGAATTAATTCACAAATACTACATATATTGCCTTATTGATATAACAAACACATTATGTGATCATATATACTTATATAACAGTAATAAATAACATTTAATTGCATAAAATTAAAGCAAATTTAGGAAAAACCTAAAACATAAACATAAAAAAAGAACAAAAAGATCTACCCTAATCACCTTGCAAACAAAGCACCGCCCCTTCCCTCTTCTCTGATTGGTCCTTGCGTTACTGCCTTCAGAGCCGATTGGACAGAAGCCGTGTCAATCACTGCTAGAGCGGGTTACGTTCATCCAGAAAAAAAACACCTTTTAACGCTTTTAACTCGTTTTAAAAACATTGGCATGATAAAATATAAGCGCGTGCACTCTTTTTAATCATATATACGTGGTATATATTCTGCGTTAAATTAAAATTAAGCGTTTTATTAATAGCTAATTACATTCTCCTGCTAACAACAACAACAACCACCACCACAGAAGAACGAATGAGAACATCAAAGAATCCGCGGCAAATAAGAACAAATACACACATAAATAACCAGCAGGTGAGTTTAGAGAGAGTTTAGAGAGTCTGGGTTTACCTGTGGACCGGTACCGGAACCGGAGTAACAATGCACGAGCTAACCGCGGCGCACGAGACCTTAGATATGGGTCAAATACAGCAGATACGTAATGTGGGTCAAATCGCTCCACCACGTGGCCGAACGCCGCACTGCGCAGTACTACCTATAGACCACCAGAGGGCGCTGTTGAGTAAGTCTAAAATGAATGGTATCATATGGAGTAATTTAAAGAGTAACTAAACTAAACCTGATTAAAGCTAAACCTAAAGCTGATTTCACCCTCAACTCAAATTTAAAAAAGGCTAAAAAATGAGAGGGGTAGTTTGGGAGGGGCATTGGGTAATGTATGGGTTCAGGGGAGGGGCAGGAGGGAAAGAGCTGATTGGCTGAGCTGCAGCAGCAGCAGCAGTGTGCCTCTGATAGCGGTGAGACACAGATGATTGGATGTCAGGGGGCGTTATTATTGATTGACTGATTTGCATATTTTGATATGTCTGCGTACCAAAGTACACGGAAACATTGACCTCGCCTATTGCATAGTTGAACCTGAGAGGGCGCTGCAGCTGTCCCTCCTGCCCCGCCTCTAAACCCATACATCACCCCGTACCCCTCCCATTTTTTGCTTTTTTTTATTTGAGCAAAAAGTGGAGTCAGCAAAAAACAGGGGGTGTAGTTGCCCTTTAAACGAGGAAATGTGGTGTTGAATGGACTTGGGTTGTAGTGAAACATTATAACGAATACAAACTTTAGTCGAATAGCTCACAATACAATGCTAGTGATTGGGGTATTGTGTTACCCATGCAAAGAAATCACTATTTTTTAACAAACTCTACACACTATTTACTTTTTTATTTCAAATATAATTGTATATATAATTAAAATAAAATCACTTTTATTTTCACATCAAAATGCAGTAGTAATACACAAACATGTATAAAAAACATACAGCATATATACACATTAACTTATACACTGCAAAAACACTAACATATACACTGATATAAAAGAAATATTAGAAAACACTGTTATATATGTTCTCTACACTGCACTTAAAAGTGTGCAGCTGTGCTGTCACAATCTCAGCACATTAACTGTACAATAACTATATAAAATCAAGAGTTTGATTATCATTTGCACAGCAGAAAAAAACATGTTTAAATCATATTCTGACTGGTAAAAATGGTAAAAAAAAAAAAAAAAAAAACAGCTCATCACAGTTGAGGACACTTAGGATAATACCAGGCCAGACTTTAGCATATGGGCAGATAATCAGGCTTCTGGACGGACGCCTAATCCGTCTTCACAAGCTGTTTTCTGGACAATAGAACACAAATACACACTGGAAACGCTTACAGCTGCTTTGGTATCACTTTAATGTTATCTGGGCACTAGCTTCACTGTGTTTATTCTGGGTTTTTTTTCTGTTTAATCTAACAGAGTTTTAGTACTGCATACACATTAACTTAACACCAAACAAACCTTCTGTAAATTCTAAAATATTGCTCTACACATAAAGGTAAATGAAGTTTGTAAAATATTTGTTAAGTGCCTTTATTCACTTATTAACACATGAACACGTTTAACTTTATTAGCTTTGTTCTTTTCAATAAAAGAACAAAGCATCTTTCATTCGTTTATATCTCTACACCAGCAGAGGGTGCCATTGACTTTTAAAACAAATTTGCTAACATTGGATCAATATGTTTAAATATAATTGAATATCCAATATAAACACACTGCATGATTGTTATCTGATTTTTATATATTTTTATTTTTGTTAGAAAAGTCATGACTATCTCCACTGATATTTTCTGTTATTTTTTTTCAGGGAATTTTCAGTCAAAAATGTGGACAAAAAATTAAAACGTATTTTCACTGATTATTTTGTAAATTTTATTTACTACACATCCCAAATCTAGGCTAAGCTTAGCTGCAGCAGTTCAGCTGCCCACAATTGGAAACAATTGCTCTACACATAGAGTTTAATGAAAATGAAAGTAGAAAAATAAAAGAAAACACAGAAAACACATTTTTCCTCCATAATATTATAAGGTTTTTTTTACTGCTTAGTTATATAAAAGTTATATAGAATAAAAATAACATTAAACCTAATTATACATATTAATACAATAATACATATTAATTTTATTCATGTATTTATTTCACAATAATAGTTTGACAATGTTAACTAAGTAAAAAAAATATATATATATATATATATATATGCATTTTTTGTTCGTAGTTAAACAATTATTTGTATGTAACAACCCTTGATTAAAAAAATAATTTTAAATTTTCAATATTCAGAAATGGGTGTGGGCTCTTATGGTTTTATGCATTATTTTATTCACATTAAAAAGGGTTTTCTTTTATCGTAATATATCATTATCTTATATCACATCACCAGAAAAATACACCATTGTAAGACTTTAAAATGCTTTAAAACGTAAAAAGCATGTTTGATTTAGTTAAAATAAATAAATAAATAAAATGCTAATATCAGTGAGTCGTGTTTTCTCACGTGGCGGGGGCGCGGCCTAATTATGCGCTGTTTCTATGGAAAGGGGGCGGGGCCTATTTATAGAGGGTTGTGTATGGAGCGGTGGTGTTGGGGGTTAGTATGTAGTGGAGGAGCTCATAGGGAGGCTGATTCTGATCTGGAGAAAAATAGCAGATAAAGTGAGTAAAACCTTTATTTTCACATGTTTTATTTAGAATATTAAATACAGATATGATTAGCAACGGTCTTGGGAGTGCAGTGAACTAGTTTGAACCTAAGAGCAGTTGTCTATCTCAGATAATAGTCTTTTTTTTGTTTGTTTGTGAGTTGTCTCTTAAATAAAGCAGCTGTATAAAAACTGTTTTAACGATTTTTTAACTGTGGTTGACTGAAAACGACGCTGAAAGTCTGGAAACTCTTGGATTTAGTCCTCCTACGCTCTTTCTCACAAATCTGAGTAATTAATCAGCAATTTCAATTTGTGTTGAAATCCTGGTTGTTGAGTCAGCACATTTACTCTAATAATAGAATTATTGCTGTTTTCTGTGATGTATCATCCTGCTCCTGGTCATGTTTGTGGTTTATAAGCAGGTAAAAGTTGTGTTAACTCTAAATATAGATTTATGAACTGTTTAATACTCTGTAAAACATGTTTTAGATTAGAGAAAATGGGTAGTTAATGTTCCCAATGGGCCATATAGCTAATACTACACTGGGACTGTTTTTGGGTGCAGGTGTTGTGTCGAGTTGTGCTACCCATCGATTTGTGCTACTTTCTAGTTCTGCGCATGCGCTGCTCCACAATAAAAAAAAAATCTATTATAATTCTGTTCTCCTCTGGTGCATTTAATATATAACGAGCTTACTATTACTATTTGCTTGAGTGATAAATAAGTGAAATGGCAATTCACATTGACTAAATGATAAAAAAAAAAAAATAATAATAATAATAATAATACGTCTTCTCAATTAGCTCATCTTTATCCTTAATTTTTTTAGACTATCCAAATATATTTCATTATCGTAACAAAATATCAAACCTACCTACCTATTGTTTTATTCCGGTCCGGTTCAGATGCGCGTTCCCACAATTTTAAATTAATTATTAATAATAATTTTTATCACGTAGGTTTTTTATTTTACCCCTGATAGAGTGATTTAGGCCATTTAAACATTCTGCCTGTAATTATATCTGGTGGGAACATTTTTTCTTATATGATTCTTTAATCGTACCTACTGTTTTATTTAGGCAGCTTTACCTGTAAATGTACACTATGGTTGCACGTTTTGACTAGGTAACACAATTTGACAGAACACCGGACCAACAGATTCAATTAAATTGGGCTCAATATTAATTGTATGTTGTTTAAAAAAGTATATGGTTTAGATAAACTGTTACTGGTAAGAGAGTATATGCTACAATTTGGCAATAAAAAGGTGAAGCCAGAATAATAAATAAAACCAACATTATAATATTATATCATTAGACCAGCATTAAAGTCTTTTTTGGGCTTGAACAAGTACAGTTTCTGAGGTTAAGTAGTAAAAGCCTAATATTAAGGTCTGTTTTTGATGATCTGTCTAAGGAGGAAACCTATGTGTAAACTGTTATTTTAAAGTTTGAATATGAACAAAAGTATGGAAATGACATCTATTCTTTTAAATGCACATGTTGATTGTTGGCTAGAAATTCACAGAAAGTATAACCTAAAACAAGATTTACAACATCTAAAATTGGCTGTTGGATTTAGTGATTTAATATACATATAAATGTTTGTTATGCTGTATATGTGGAGTTTACCACTTTTTAAATGTAGTTAATGGTATTATAATTTAAATAGATAGCTAGTTAACATTGGCAACATACAATAAAACAAATAAGACCAAAGAAGAAGTCCATCAAATGTTAAAAAAAACCTGTATGAATAATTATTTGTGGTATGAATACAGTCATTCAGATTGGGTTCAGTGTAAATCCTCCATTCTGGAGAATCTTAACCTACTGAGTCAGAATGGCTCACAGTGGTGCTGATCAAAACCAGATGGCTTGAAGATTTATTTATTTATTTATTTATTTTTACCATATAATAGGTCTAAAATGTATTCCATAAGCTTCCCTATTTTAAGAAACGTGGATGGATACATACATGCACAAAGTAGTCCCTCGACAATCTTCAGCATTCCACATGAACCTGGGTTTGGATAATAAATAAAACGGCTATATTTGTGTTGTAATTCTTGCAAAGCCTGATTCCATCTGTTTTAAGTGTCACCACTGTAAATCTGTTAGCACTTCAGCTTCTGAATCAGTTTCTCTGATTTTGCTATTTATAGGTTTATGTTTGATTAAAATGAGCATTGTTGTTTTATTCTATAAACTACAAACAACATTTCTCCCAAATTCAAAATAATCTTATTTAGAGCATTAATTTGCAGAAAATGAGAAATGGCTGAAATAATAAAAAATACATTTTCAGTCTTGAAATAATGCAAAGAAGACAAGTTCATATTCATAAAGTTTTAAGAGTTCAGAAATCAATATTTGGTGGAATAACCCTGATTGGTTTTTAATCACAGTTTTAATTTCATGCATCTTGGCATCATGTTCTCCTCCACCAGTCTTACACACTGCTTTTGGATAACTTTATGCTGCTTTACTCCTGGTGCAGAAATTCAAGCAGTTCAGCTTGGTGGTTTGATGGTTTGTGATCATCCATCTTCCTCTTGAAATCAAAGAAACTCATCATTTTAAGTGCTCTTGTTGTATGTTTTAAGGAAATGTTTCAGTTCACAACAGAGTGAAAGCGGAAAGTAATGCTCAGGTGGTCTGTAGTCACAGGATGTGAGGTAATGAGGAAGAAACTTACCTGTCTGGTAGGACAGGCTCAGTCACCCTCTTAAATGTGTGCATGCACTCTTCTGTGGAAAATGACGTAGATGATGGTGACGATTTCAGACAATGACTTTCCACACATGTATAACAGTTATCCACAAATCCATCGACCCATTTAAACATTTAAATGCTTCTTTCAGTTTTCAGCTACATTATCCTCATATTTCCAGATCTGATTGGTGGGGTATACAGGATGCTGAAGTTTTAAAGGCAGTTCAGAGTGTGATTTTATCGGGAGAGGCAGGGGTGGTGTTTCTGAGGGGTTTTATGTTTCACGTGTTTTGTACCGGTATGTATTGTATACGTATTGTTCTGTGTATCAGTGTATCTTACAGCACATTATCTGTGCTCCAGTTTCTGTGATGGGAATTAGTACATAAACAGAGAGGGGTGGATTTTCCTTTTGGCTGCAAAATCGAGTAAACAAGGCATTGTACAATTGTACAATGCAGTAGCACCATATAGAGCTCTGGAAAAATAAGAGAGCCCTTAAAAATGATGAGTTACTTTGATTTTTTACCAAATTGAAAACCTCTGGAATATAATCAAGAGGAAGATGGATGATCACAAACCATCAAACCACCAAACTGAACTGCTTGAATTTTTGCACCAGGAGTAAAGCAGCATAAAGTTATCCAAAAGCAGTGTGTAAGACTGGTGGAGGAAAACTAGCCAAGATGCAACTTTATCAATATGAACTTGTTTTCTTTTGCATTATTTGAGGTCTGAAAGCTCTGCGTCTTTTTTGTTATTTCAGCCATTTCTCATTTTCTGCAAATAAATGCTCTAAATTAAAATTAAAAAGTAAAAATCTCAGTCTCTATATAATCAAAGCTACAGAGTTGTAGCAGTAATTGCAGCAAAAGGTGACTCTACTAAGTATTGATATAGGGCTGAATTATTTTACCAAATTAAAAACCTCTGGAATATAATCAAGAGGAAGATGGATGATCACAAGCCATCAAACCACCAAACTGAAATGCTTGATTTTTTTGCACCAGGAGTAAAGCAGCATAAAGTTATCCAAAAGCAGTGTGTAAGACTGGTGGAGGAAGAGAACATGATGCCAAGATGCATGCAATTGAAACTGTGATTAAAAACCAACCAGGGTTATTCCACCAAATATTGATTTCTGAACTCTTAAAACTCTTTGAGGTCTTATATTTAGGCAATATTTTGGGGAGAAATGTTGTCTGTAGTTTATAGAATAAAACAACAATGTTCATTTTACTCGAACATAAACCTATAAATAGCAAAATCAGAGAAACTGAAGTGGTCTTTGTTGGATATGTGCTTCCATTGCTTGCTAGCTGCATTAGCCTCATACTTTATTATGTGGTCATTAGCTGGCAGAATAAAGACACTCATTTCCAGTAAAGCAGTGTATTGTTGTTGAGTTGAGGTGTTCCCTGCTGAAGTGTTTAAAGTGTGTGTGTGTAAAAATTTAAAGAGGGGAAATCCATTAAAGCCGCTCTCAGGATTTCCTCGCTTGCTGGTGCTTTCACTATCACTATCACTATCACTTATTACTCATTACACTCCGGACGTTCTGGTAGAGGGGTCACTCCGACATCCTGACTGATGACCCCCAAAAAAACAACGGCTTAAAAAGTCCCACTGTTTCCCCTCAGCATCGCCATGACAAATACACACACACACACTCCCAGCAGCTTTCCCAAAAATTCCACTCTTCCCAGAAATGAAGAGCCATGAACTCGCTGGCTTCTCTGGGAGTTTCAGATCAGATAAATAAAGGATTATAAGACTCTGAGACTAAAATTAGTGTACAGATCACACATCAGTACTCTTTCTTTAGTTCTTTCTTTCATTCTTTCAGTTTTCTCCCTCTTTCTCTCTCTTTCTCTTTAGGTGTTGTGAGAAATGTCTGGTCAGACTGAAGTCGATCTCGGGCCGATGAAGAAGATCAGCTCAATGTTCTCCTCCCTGCAGGAGAAACTCCAGAAAGACAGTAAGTCTCATACAAAAACACATACATACCGAAGAGACATCTGGATTGTTTTCAACAATTGGCTCAGTTTCAATTATTTATAGTAACTAAAGCTGTTGTAACGCTGCCAAACTGTGTTCTAACACAGCTAACGCTGCCTGAACTAAAGTAGACCGAGCTGTGTCTGGACATTGCTAACTTGTGTTATAGCACAGCTAAAGCATGTCAATCTATGTGTCAGAAAGCTGTGGATTTCTATTGGAGCACAGCTAAAGCAGATCAGACTGTGTCGGAATGCTGTCAAACTATTACAGCACAGCTAAAGCAGGCAGAACTGTATGTCAGAAAGATGTGGAATTCTATTGGAGCACAGCCAAAGCATGCCGATCTATGTGTCAGAAAGCTGTGGATCTCTTTTGGAGCTCAGCTAAAGCATGCCAGTCTATGTGTCAGAAAGCTGTGGAATTCTATTGGAGCACAGCTAAAGCAGATCAGACAGTGTCGGAACACTGTCAAACTATTACAGCACAGCTAAAGCAGGCAGAACTGTGTATCAGAAAGCTGTGGAATTCTATTGGAGCACAGCTAAAAAAGATCAGACTGTGTCGGAACACTGTCAAACTATTACAGCACAGCTAAAGCAGACAAATCTATGTCTATCTAAATCTATTGTTCTGTAAAGCTGCTTTGTGACAGCAGTTGTAAAAAGTGCTAACTAAATATAAATAAAAATAGTGTCAGAAAGCTTTTAAGCAGATTAGGCTGTGTTGAGATGCTCCCATTTTATTACAGCACAGCTAAAGCAGGCTAAACTGTTCTGGAACTCTATAAGAGCACAGCTTAAGTAGACCAGACCAGACTGTGACAAGACCAAAAATAAAGTAGGCTGAGCTGTACCGGGATGCTGGTAAACTGTTCCAGCACAGCTAAAGCAGTTCTGACTGTGTCGAGATGTTGGCCAATTTATGTGCCAGAAAGCTGTGGAATTCTATTGGAGCAAAGCTAAAGCAGGCCAGACTGTGTTGGTGCACTGCCAAACTATTACTGCACAGCTAAAGCAGGCCAAACTGTGTTGTAATGCTGTGGAATTATATTGGACCACAGGTAAAGCAGATTAGACTGTGTCAAGATGCTGCCAAACTATTACAGCACAGCTAAAGTAGGCAAAGCTGACCAAAATAAAGTAGGCTGAGCTGTAGCGGGATGCTGGAAAACTGTTACAGCACAGCAAGAGAATGCCAGACTGTGTCGGGATGCTATGGAGCTCCATTGGAGCACAGCGGAACACTGCATTGGCAATGCATTTAGGAGTGGTGCCTAAAGCAACATAGACTGAGCTGTGTCTGGACATTGCCAGCTGTGTTACAGCACAGCTAAAGGCAGAAGCAGGCCAGACTGTGTCGGAACACTGCCAAACTATTACAGCACAGCTTAAGCAGGCAGAACTCTGTGACGGAAAGCTGTGTAACTCTATTGGAGCACAGTTAAAATAGGCTGTGCCTGAACTGTGCATTTCAAACGCTACATGGACAGTGCCTTTCTGCCAAAGCAGACCATACTTTAATACCAAAATGGAGCAAGCTGGGCTGTACCAGGATTCTGGCAAACTGTTATAGCACAGCTAAAGCAGGCCAGACTGTGTTGGAACTGTATTAGAGTGAAACTGAACAAGGCTGGACTGTCGGAGTGCTGTTAAACATTACCGCACACACAACCACAAACAAATCTACTATTTAAAGGAACAAATGAGCATCTCTTTCTCAGAGAGACAGACAGATGGTATTGTCTGCGTGGTTGCAGTTCCTGTGTCTATGTGTGTGTGTGTGTGTATAGTATAAAGGGTGTATTGTTCTTGAATAAAGGCTTGTCTTGTACCTGTGCTGCTCTGCTTTATGGTCACTGTTAACAGCCTGACTCAGCACTGCACTATAAACACCACAGCCAGGTCATATGATCACAATCACAGCCAGGTCTCTCTGGGGGAAGCTGGTGTTTTTAATGGACTGTGCACAAGTAAACAAATTAAACAAGTAACAGGTAAACACTGTGCAAACAAACAGACCGGTCTTAAAATATCAGGTTTGTCAAAATACCTGGGGATGCATTTGTGTGGTTTGTAATTTACATTTTCTGTAGGGGTGGGAATCCCACAACGATATAGTCAATCTCGAAACTGTGATTGTGCGAAACTCTCTTCTCTGTTGAGCTTTTGTTTACACACCTCCCCTGTCTCTCTCTCTGTTGCGCTCGATGTGACTTTAGTTTCTGCCCGTTCTCGTTTATCCCCCCGTTCTTGGGCTCCCTATCTCCTTATAAAGGGCGTTTTTTCTCGGCCGTGTCCCAATTCACTAGCCGGGGCAGCGGTAGTGTATTTGGCCGTGATCCTGACAACACGGGTTCGATCCCGCGTGAGAAGCGGTGTGTTTATTTATTTATTTAATTATTATTTTCTTTCTTCTTGGGTTTACCTGCTTTGAGATCAGTTGTTCTGCAATTGGGTTCAACAACCCTCTGGGCTGGAGAGCTACTAGTCTTTAGCACTTTAGCATCCCATTACACTTCATTTTACAAAACAGTGTTCTTTGTGGCCCGCCACATAATGGCTTGTAAAATATCTGGCCCACGGCCAAACTTAATTTCCGACCCCTGTTCTACAACATGGCATCTTTTTTACTGAAATTTACTGAATTATTAATTTATTGGTGTTTCAGTTTCACATAATTTAACAACCAATATTCTTCACCACACGTTTATTAACCCTATATATTTTATTATAGCGCCACCATGTGGAGTAATGAACAGTACTTTAATAAGTCTAATAACTCCACTCATCCGTATTATGCACTTGACTTGCAGCGCTGTGCAGCCTTATTACAGTTTTTGTGTTTTTCAAATGGACTATAAGCTCAATACAAAAACAATTGTTTGTTTAGAATTGATTTGCTCATGTTAAAT
The DNA here is from genome assembly GCF_023375975.1 of Astyanax mexicanus. Lineage (NCBI taxonomy): Eukaryota > Metazoa > Chordata > Actinopteri > Characiformes > Acestrorhamphidae > Astyanax > Astyanax mexicanus. The sequence goes on from NC_064431.1 coordinate 32,186,284, forward strand.
TATATAGATTAGAGGAAAGTCATTCAGACATCATTCTTGGAGTCTAATTTATCAATGTTTAGGCCTGTGGATTATTATTCGCATTGTTCATTCATTGTTAATCTTTTGGAGATCTGTTCTTATAAATTTTCTTAAAAAATAGGTCTACACTTCTTCAGTGTTGCAATGTTAAAGAACATAATTCTGAATAGATTTCGCTCATTAAAACAGCCCAAATATTTTCAAACTACTGAAACATTTACTAAAAAAAAATTGTGTTTTAAATCGGGCTCATAATGACTGTTTTTGGGGCGGGTCGGGACGGGCTCAGGCCTGGACAGGCTGGATATTTTGGGCCTGATATAAGCTCTAGCGGGTCTTAGAGTATAGATCAATAAAAATATTCATATTTGACGCAACGTATTGATAAAGTATCATAAAAGAAATTGATACGATATATCGTAGTATCAATATATTGTTCCACCCCTAATTTAGTGTGATATATTTGTGTTTTAAAAGGAGAGAAGAAAGTAATACCCCCCCAGTCAGCACCTCCACCTAAAGCTCCACCACACCCGGACAGTACACACAAACCTGTGCAGTCGTTCTTCTTCGAGCGGCTGGTGGTGGTGAGTCTGAAGAGGAGGAAGGATGAAGGTTACGAGCCGCATATCACCTACCAGTTCCCCACAGCCACCAGCAGATCCCAGAAAGAGGAGGAGGAGAAGAGCCTGAAAGCCATCACACTCTTCTGCTTCCCTGAGGGGGTCAACTGGGCCCCCCTCACAGAGTACCACAGGTAACACGCACACATACCTGATGAGTGCCAGTTCCATCATCTTTTAAGATTTTTGACGTACTTTGCAAGGACTGCACTTGAGGATACTTTCTATGTTCTTAAACTCGATTTCAGATTGATTGACCTTTCAGTAATTTTTAGTTCTTGCTTCTCATAATATGCATTAGAACATACTAAAATAGGGCTGCTGATGCAGCATTATGCTTGGAGGAAGGCGCAGCGACTCGGTTCCAATACATCAGCTCACAGACGCAGCCTTGTGCTGATCCACATCACCCTAGGAGTGATGAGGGGAAATAGCATCATCTACTGTATCCACCCAGAGAGAGAGCAAGGCCAATTGTGCCCTCTCATGGCTCTGGCAGCTGATGGCAAGCTGCATCACTGGGATTCGAACCAGCATTTTAGAATAATGGGAGCACCTTAGTCCACTGGACCATTCAGAGCCCAAGTTTAATTAACTCTTGATGAGTTAAGCACAGCTGTTATCTGAAAGCTGGAATTCTAGGAGATTCTTCCTCATAAAGGTAGCAGTTTTGATGACTTTAGTATTAATCTAAAATGCAGAACATTTTTAAAATGCTGAAAATCTGTACACACACACACACACACACACTCACACACACACACAAAGGATGTTATGCCGCATTTCATTTGACCTGTGCATTCAGAATTTCCTAGTTTCAAGCAGGAAATTTTATTTGGAAAGCTCCTACAGGTGGGATTTCCTTCTGGGAAAGTCAGGTTCAGAATCCATGATGGCTGCCTGCACATCAACAGTAGTAAAATAATAAATATAAAGTTTTATACAGTTTATTATCACTTCTATCTATCTTTATCTTACCAATACATCAATCATTCACACAGTAGTGTCTAAATTCTGTCTGAGGACGTGTTTACACAGGGTTTAGATGCAGTAAATGCTGTGTAAATCCTCGTTATCAACTGATCTCTCTGGCAAGGCTAACCAGGTGTGATGCTAACAACAATAGTTGTTCAGCTGGAACACAGTAAACACGAGTATGGTGCCATTTCCAGCTCCGACCGCCGACATCCGAGGTAGATGGAGCACAGCATTATTTTGTGCAAGGTGTTGCAGATGTTCCTCTCTCTGTGTGTGTGTGTGACACAACTCCGGAACCTCCTGCAGCCTGAGCTTCTCTTTGCCACACACTGTTAGTGGTGACCTTTTATATGTAGCTAACACACACACACACACACACACAAACACATATACACACACACACACACACACACACATCAAGGCTATTCTTGTGATGGTTTCAGTCACGCACTTGACATACAAAGCTGATCATAAGTACTGTTCAGGCTTCTGATTTACTTCTGCTTGTTTTTTGTATTATTTAAAGTGGTCAGCATCAAGTTGGACTCCTGTTCAGACAAGGACTGATTCTGATTCTCTCATTATGATTATGATTAAAATTTTCTCATTATGATTTGAGTGGGACTCTCATTATGATTCTTATTCGGATTCTCTCATTTAACTCTGATTCAGACTCTCATTCTGATTCTAAATCTCTAATTATGATTCTGATTCTGAATTCCTCACTATGATTCTGACTCTCACTATGATTCTGACTCATTCTGATTATGACTACAATTCTGATTCAGATTCTCTCATTATGATTCTGATTCTCCTTATGATTCTGATTCAGATTCTCTCATTATGATTCTGATTCTCCTTATGATTCTGATTCGGATTCTCTCACTATGATTCAGACTCTCACTATGATTCTGATTCTCCTTATGATTCTGATTCAGATTCTCTCACTATGATTCAGACTCTCACTATGATTCTGATTCAAACTCTCACTATGATTCTGATTCTGACTCTTACTATGATTCTGATTCTGACTCTCACTATGATTCTGATTCAAACTCTCACTATGATTCTGATTCAAACTCTCACTATGATTCTGATTCTGACTCTCACTATGATTCTGATTCTGACTCTTACTATGATTCTGATTCAGACTCTCACTATGATTCTGATTCTGACTCACTATGATTCTGATTCTGACTCTTACTATGATTCAGACTCTCACTATGATTCTGATTCTGACTCACTATGATTCTGATTCAGACTCTCACTATGATTCTGATTCAGACTCTCACTATGATTCTGATTCAGACTCACTATGATTCTGACTCTCACTATGATTCAGACTCTCACTATGATTCAGATTCTGACTCTCACTATGATTCTGATTCAGACTCTCACTATGATTCTGATTCTGACTCTCACTATGATTCTGATTCTGACTATGATTCTGATTCTGACTCTTACTATGATTCAGACTCTCACTATGATTCTGATTCTGACTCTTACTATGATTCAGACTCTCACTATGATTCTGATTCAGACTCTCACTATGATTCAGATTCTGACTCTCACTATGATTCTGATTCAGACTCTCACTATGATTCTGATTCTGACTCTCACTATGATTCTGATTCTGACTATGATTCTGATTCTGACTCTTACTATGATTCAGACTCTCACTATGATTCTGATTCTGACTCTTACTATGATTCAGACTCTCACTATGATTCTGATTCAGACTCTCACTATGATTCTGATTCAGACTCTCACTATGATTCTGATTCAGACTCACTATGATTCTGATAATGACTCTCACTATGATTCTGATTCTGACTCTTACTATGATTCAGACTCTCACTATGATTCTGATTCTGACTCTCACTATGATTCTGATTCAGACTCTCACTATGATTCTGATTCAGACTCTCACTATGATTCTGATTCAGACTCACTATGATTCTGATAATGACTCTCACTATGATTCTGATTCTGACTCACTATGATTCTGATAATGACTCTCACTATGATTCTGATTCTGACTCTTACTATGATTCAGACTCTCACTATGATTCTGATTCTGACTCTCACTATGATTCTGATTCAGACTCTCACTATGATTCTGATTCAGACTCTCACTATGATTCTGATTCAGACTCTCACTATGATTCAGACTCTCACTATGATTCAGACTCTCACTATGATTCAGACTCTCACTATGATTCTGATTCAGACTCACTATGATTCTGACTCTCACTATGATTCAGACTCTCACTATGATTCAGACTCTCACTATGATTCTGATTCAGACTCTCACTATGATTCTGACTCTCACTATGATTCTGACTCTCACTATGATTCTGACTCTCACTATGATTCTGACTCTCACTATGATTCTGACTCTCACTATGATTCAGACTCTCACTATGATTCTGACTCTCACTATGATTCAGACTCTCACTATGATTCAGACTCTCACTATGATTCAGACTCTCACTATGATTCTGATTCAGACTTTCACTAGGATTCTGATTCAGACTCTCACTATGATTCTGATTCAGACTCTCACTATGATTCTGATTCAGACTCACTATGATTCTGATAATGACTCTCACTATGATTCTGATTCTGACTCTTACTATGATTCAGACTCTCACTATGATTCTGATTCTGACTCACTATGATTCTGATTCAGACTCTCACTATGATTCTGATTCAGACTCTCACTATGATTCTGATTCAGACTCTCACTATGATTCTGACTCTCACTATGATTCTGACTCTCACTATGATTCAGACTCTCACTATGATTCTGATTCAGACTCTCACTATGATTCTGATTCAGACTCACTATGTTTCTGACTCTCACTATGATTCAGACTCTCACTATGATTCAGACTCTCACTGTGATTCTGACTCTCTTGCTCATTCATGTTACTGCTCTTCATTCACACGATCATGCTGCTGTAGCAAAACTTGCTCTCTGGACTTCATGTTGCTGCTACTTGCCTACTCTCCCTGTGTTTGTGTATTTATCCTTATATCTATTTTATTCTATGTTCTATTTATCTAATTGCTCTTTTGGGTGTAAACTGGACCGTGAGATCACAATTTTGTTCCACCTCATGTACCACATATGATGTGAATGACTGACAGTAAAGTCTCCTTGAATCGTTGAAATGCCGATGCTGAGGGGCGGAGTCTGAGTCGAGTGTTTTGTTTTCTTGCAGTGAAACATTCTCCTTTGTTCTGACTGAGATTGACGGGAGCAGGAGAAACGGATACTGCAGACGCCTGCTGGTAAACAAAACACAATACACACAATACAATGCAGCTTCTGCACTCATTTAACAGTTCATTCTGCTTTGCAACTGCATAGCAACCACCTGGGATACCCTACAACAGGGGTCGGCAATTAAGTTTGGCCGCAGGCCAGATATTTTCCAAGTCATTACATGACAGGCCACAAAAAATAAAAAATCTGTTTTGTAAAATGCAGTGTAATGGGATGGAGTGCTACAGACTAGTAGCTCTCCAGCCCAGAGGGTTGTTGAACCCAATTATAGGACAGTTGATCTCAAAGCAGGTAAATCCAATAAGAAAGGAATAAATAAATAAATAAACACACCGCTCCTCACGCGGGATCTAACCCGTGTCGTAAAGGTCGCGATCCAATACACTATCGCTGCCCTGGCTAGTGAATTGGGACACAGCAGGTTAAAAAAAAATGCCCTTATAAGGAGATAGGGAGCCTAAGAATGGGTGGAAAAATGATAACAGGTGGAAACTAAAGTCACACCGAGCGCAACAGAGATAGACAGGGGAGGAATGTAAACAGAATCTCACCAGAGAAGCATTTTAGTTCTTTTTTATTATTATCGTTCATTATTATAGTTCCAATAACCTCACAGGCCAGATGTTTCATGCTTGGCCGCCTATTGCCGACCCCTGCCCTACAAGCTATTTAGCAACACCATAGCACCCATTTGGAACAGAATAACAAACTGCTCAAAACTCCTTAACAAAAAACAGGGATTAGTAAAGAGCTCATTATTAAGAATAATAGCCAGTGATCATTTAGCCTGGTTCTCAATCTGATAAAATGTGTGTTTTTATTTAATGACTGACTAGTTTCTTTTTGTTTCAGCCACATGGTAATGGAGCACGCCCCCCGGAGGCGTACTGCATCCTCAGCAAGGTGGCCTGCTTCGGCCTCTTTTCCAAGGTAAAGTACAGGAAGTGGTTAAACACACACACATATATACACACACACAAACAAAAACACTAGTCAGTCTAATGCGATAACCACATTCTGGTTCCAGTTTCCCAAACGTACTGTATCTGATTGAACACAGTCTTTTTTTATTTTTAATAGTTAAGATGACTCGTTTGAAACCTTCATCCTTTACGAAACTCCTCTGTGATGAATTGCTTCCAGGGAACGCAGCTCTGATTGTTTACAGTGATGAGGCTGGTGGAGGTGAAGGGTCGAGCGAGGAGGGCTGGGCTGAGTCAGCGTTCTCCTATTTCTTCTCTGGAAAGCAATGGTTTCACATAAGACCTTGATTTCCTGGAGTTTATCCATTTTCTCTTTCTCTCTCTGTATCTGTCTGTAATAGATGAGATAAGACGTGCCATGTTTAGACTCTGGTTTCCAAAACAGCACAAGCTGTTCCATCAGTTTGTCCAAAACTCAGATTTACTCTCTTAATTTCTACTCAGCCTGCATCACCCTCTATTGTTTCTTAAAGTGACAGTCTGTAGCATTTGTGGATTTAGAGACCTCTCGAGCATGAGGAAGAGTTTAGCTGCTACTCTATCTGTATATCCCTCATCACTTAGTGATGCCAAAACAAAAGGACATGTGAAGTTGTGAGGCAGAGTCAAACGATGATTTGCAGCATTGCAAAGTAGCATCACCGCGCTAACGCTCGGAGGAAAGCGCAGCGACTCGGTTCTGATACATCAGCTCACAGACGCAGCCTTGTGCTGATCCACATCACCCTAGGAGTGATGAGGGGACAGAGAGCCATCTACTGTTACTGTACCCACCCAGAGAGAGCAAGATCAATTGTGCTCTCTCAGGGCTCTGGCAGCTGATGGCAAGTTGCATGACAGTAATTTAACTTGGCAATGTCCCGAAGGAAGAGTACTTTTAAAATTGTGCATTGTGGTGTGGTCTCCTTTCAGAGTGAAAATATTCTATTTCTTTTTGTTATGCATTGTTTTGTATTTGTTTGCAATATATCATCGATACATTTCCAATTCTGTGAAACTGAAGCCAATAAATCCTAAATTCCTGATATTTGCTTATTTATTTTTTCCTCTTATGTAACACAGATGCTGGGAAGTATTGCAGAAATTTGTCTTGCGAAATATATTGAGTATCGAAGAAATTGCAGTATTGTGATATATTCGTTATGTTAAGTTTAAGATCAGCTTTTTATGATATCGTATTTTGAGTTGCTTTATGATTCCCATGCCTAGTTTCTTTGGTTTAAAGACGAGCAGATGAGTTTGCAGTTCTGATGTCTCCATGTTCGCAGTTGCTCTTGTATCAGCATCATTAGCAGGAATGCGTAACCAGAACAAACTGTAAACTAAGTTCAGAAAAAAAACATCCGGGGAAACCTACTAGACAACTTGACCTCATGTTTTTAGAATAAATATATATTAATGTTGTTTATTACAATATTCTGTCTCCTCTCCGAGTCAGGGATATGACAGCTTTCAGTTTAAAGGAAAGAATCTTAAGGACTGCTGCTTTAATGCTTTAATGTAATGTAATGTAATGTAATGTCATGATGAGCCTTGAGGCAGATCAGCAGGGGATGATGATGATCCATTATGTAAATCTTCTGTGTATTGATTGGTTCTGTAGATCTTCGATGAGGTGGAAAAGAGGAGGCAGATCTCCAGAGCTATGATCTACCCCTTTATGCAGAGCCTGAGGGAGGCGCCGTTTCCTGCACCAGGAAACACGGTCAACATTAAGAGCTTCATCCCTGGGTCTGGAACAGAGGTACGTGTGTGTATATATGTATATATATATATATACGTATATATATATACGTATATATATATATATATATATATATACGTATATATATATATACGTATATATATACGTATATATATATATAAAGAAACGGACAGTGTTTAGCTCTAAAATGCACTCTTAAAAATAAGAAAATCTCTCTCTCTTTCTCTGTGCTGTAGATAATCAGTCTGACTCGGCCGCTGGACTCGTGGCTGGAACACGTAGATTTCCGCACGCTGTTTCGATGCTTAACGGATGAGGAGGTTCTGCAGGTGTTTGCTGCCACAGTACTGGAGAGACGAATCATCTTTATCGCAGAGGAGCTCAGGTACACGCCCCCTTTTCAATCATTATACTTACTGATGTACATCCCAACCAATCAGATCCCTAGCATTTACCTGACATCTGCCAGTAAACATCAAGCAATCAGTTACGTGTCTACAAATTTAATCTTTATTAAAGCTTTAACATGTGCACATCTACTAACACTAGAACTATAGCAGGAACGTATTGGTGAATTTGATTTGTAGCTGGTATAGGTCGGCCAATCAGAAAAGTGCATACTTTTAGCATTATAATTGATGCATACTTAAATACATACTAAATGTACTATTTTGGATTTTGATTTTTCCAAATTGAAAACCTCTGGAATATAATCAAGAGGAAGATGGATGATTAAAGGCCGTCAAACCACCAAACTGAACGGCTTGAATTTTTACACCAGGAGTAAAGCAGCATAAAGTTATCCAAAAGCAGTGTGTAAGACTGGTGGAGGAGAACATGATGCCAAGATGCATGAAAACTGTGATTAAAAAACAACCAGGGTTATTCCACCAAATATTGATTTCTGAACTCTTAAAACTATAATTATGTACTTGTTTTGTTTTTTTTGCATTATTTGAGGTCTGAAAGCTCTGCGTTTTTTTTCCCAGCCATTTCTCATTTTCTGTAAATAAATGCTCTAAATGACAATATTTTTAAGTGAAATTTGGGAGAAATGTTGTCTGTAGTTTATGGAATAAAACAACAATGTTTATTTAACTCAAACATAAACCTATAAATAAGAAAATCAGATAAACTGATTCAGAAACTAAAGTGGTACATATGAGCACATCAGCCATTCAAAGTAGTTGTTGGTAAACAATGGCCTGTCTGAGTTTAACATTGTGCACACTGGGAAAACTACAGATTAAGCTCTTAATCCCAGGTCTGGCAATTTAAACCTTGCTGTAAAACCCCAAAACAGCACTCAGTTAATCAGATTACTATTAAATGCTTTATAATCTGGGTTAATTGTGCTAGAGCATTAGAACAAGCTGTTATGCTGAATCCTGTTGCTGTTGCTTCATCATATCTTGTCATTAAGTGACGGTTCAGTGCTTCTGCTCTTGAATGCTCCATTCCACCTTAAATAGTGCAGAAGATAATGGCATCCAGATGTTTGGGTGTGTATAGCATAACACTAAGAAACCTCTTTCTATTAAAACAAAAGGCCTATTGTGAACAATCTGGACTCAAACATCTTAAAAACAAGTCCTCCAAGGATGTGACCTCATTTAGTGTTTTTTTTAGTACTCTTTCTCAGGTGCTCCACGCTGTAGCTGCACTGCTGTACCCGTTCCTCTGGCAGCACACCTTCATCTCCATTGTTCCACAAGTGCTGCTGGACGTTTACCTGGCACCAACTCCGTACCTGCTGGGCATCCAGAGCAACCTCCTGCACCACGTCACTGATCACACTGATGTGAGTGTATGCACATGTGTGTGTGTGTGAGAGAGGATGTAACCACCTTAAGTAGTGCAGCAGTTACAATCTACTCTAACTCTCGTTTCCACCTTAAATGGTGCTGGAGTTTTGTTCAGGTTCCTCCAGGCTTGCTTCCCATTTCAACTTTTTATTCCACCTTAAGTAGTGCAACAGTTTCACTCTCCTTTACCCCCTCTTTTCCACCTTAAATGGTGCTGGAGTTTTGTTCAGGTTCCTCCAGGCTTGCTTCCCATTTCAACTTTTTATTCCACCTTAAGTAGTGCAACAGTTTCACTCTCCTTTACCCCCTCTTTTCCACCTTAAATGGTGCTGGAGTTTTGTTCAGGTTCCTACAGGCTTGCTTCGTATTTCAACTCCCTATTCCACCTTAAAGTTGCAGCGGTTACGTTCTGGTACCTCAGGCCACCTTAAATAGTGCTGATTTTTTTTTTTTTGTTCTCGTTCCTCCAGTCTTGCTTCCTATTTCAACTTTCTCTTCCACCTTAAGTAGTGCAACAGTTTCACTCTCCCTTAACCCTCTTTTCCACCTTAAATGGTGCTGGAGTTTTGTTCTGGTTCCTCCAGGCTTGCTTCCTATTTCAACTTCCTATTCCACCTTAAGTAGTGCAGCAGTTACATTCAACTCTAACTCTCGTTTCCACCTTAAATTGTGCTGGAGTTCTGTTCTGGTTACTTCAGGCTTGCTTCCTATTTCAACTTCCTATTCCACCTTAAGTAGTGCAGCAGTTACATTCAACTCTAACTCTCGTTTCCACCTTAAATGGTGCTGGAGTTTTGTTTAGGTTTCTACAGGCTTGCTTCTTATTTTAACTCCCTATTCCACCTTAAAATTGTAGTGGTTACATTCTGTTACCTCAGGCCAGCTTCTAATTTAAGCTCTCTAATCCTCCTTAAATGGTGCAGGAGTTCTGGTTCTGGTTCCCCTAGGTTGGATTTTCATTCCAAATCAGCATTCCACCTTAAAAACAGCATCAGTTATCTTAATTTAATCATCAGCTTCTTAATTTAACTATCTATTACACCTTAAATGGTGCACCAATTATATTTTAGCACCTCAGGCCAGCTTATTATTTGATCTCTTCATTCCACCTTAAGAATTGAATCAGTTGCATTCATTTGCTGTGCAATTTAAGGTGGAATGAATGATTCCAGTTGAAATAAAATTTTGTATATTTAAACAACACATTCATCAACAGTTCAGTTCAGTTCCACCTTCAGTAGTGCAGCAGTTACATTCTACTCCAACTCTTATTTCCACCTTAAATGGTGCTGGAGTTCAGGTTCAGGTTCCTCCAGGCTTGCTTCTTATTTTAACTCCCTATTCCACCTTAAAATTGTAGTGGCCATGTTCTGGTACCTCAGGCCAGCTTCTAATTGTAAATCTCTGATCCTCCTTAAATGATGTGAGTTATGTTCTGGTTCCTTTAGGCTAGGTATTTAAATCTAATGGCCCATTCCACCTTAAAAATCGCATCAGTTATATTTTTAACTATCGATTACACACTAAAAGGTGCAGCAGTATTATTTTGGCACCTCAGTCCAGCTTCTTATTTGAATTCTCTATTCCACCTTAAGATCTGAATTGGTTGTATTTATTTGCTGCACAGTTTAAGGAGGAATGATTGATTCCAATTAAAGCAGTTTTTTATTTTTTTTAGTTTTAGGAGAATGTTTGATGATTTCAGGTGTGCTAATTGGTGGGGTTTACTGTATGCTTATAGGACTTATTAGCTACATTAGCTTCGTAGCTTGGGGGAATCTGAACTATATGTCTGAACTATCGCTTTAATTCCGGAGCTGCTGGTGTTTATCTCAGTGTTTTTTGTTTTTGACGTTTGAGGATAAAAGCTCTCAGACTGAAGAGCAGCAGTTAAAACTGTTGGAGGTCCGGTGACTCTCATTAGTAAACCAGATTAACACACACACACACACACACACACACACATATATAAACTGTTTCTGTGTTTTGTTTCCACAGCTGCTTATCGTGGATCTTTCCGCACAAACGGGGAACAAGTTCATCTCCAAAGTGAGTGACATTCTTCTACACATACACCCACGCATACTTAAACACACCATTCTCGTTTTCTGACTCATGTTTACACACTTGGATTAACACACTCTTCTCTGAACACCCTCCCATCTCCCCCACCACCACCCACCACCGACTTCCCTCATGATTTCAATTTCGTCCTGTGTGTGTGTGTGTGTGTGTGTGTGTTTGTGTGTGTGTGTGTGTTGTGTTTTCTCTGTAACACAGTAAACACCTATAATTCTCCTCATTCGCACAACAGCTATTTAGCTTCTGACGCTAAACACAAACAGGCTAATTAGCAGTTATGGAAAAGTGGAGAGTATAAGTTAGCAAGACTGTAGGAAAACAAAAAAATAAGAAATACCTTAAAGAGTAACTAACCCACCTGATTTTAGCTGACTCAAATTTAAAAAAGGCAAAAAAAAAAATGGGAGGGTTAGTTTGGATCACTAGTCACTGGGTGATGTATGGGTTTAGAGGCGGGGCAGGAGGGAGAGCTGATTGGCTGAGCTCTGATAGCGGTGAGACGCAGATGGGTGGATGTACGCAGGGGGACGATATTGTTGATTAAATGACTGATTGATTGATGTATGTATGAGGTGACGTGTATAAGACTGGTGTTAACGTTAGCGCTGTTGTATTTACTGTAGATTGGAGATGAGGATATGCTAATTCCAGACAAACTGCAGGAGGAGCTGCTGCAGGCGCTGTGCATGAGGAGACACGACGCAAGTGAGTTTCACTACAGTTAAGAAACATACCCTTGCTGCCTTTATGATCTGGAGATCGCTGGTTTGAATCCTGTTCATGCAGCTTGCCATCAGCTGCCGGAGCCCCTGAGAGAGCACAGCTGTCCTTGCTCTCTCTGGGTGGGTACAGTACAGTAGATGGCGCTCTCTCTTTCCCCTCATCACTCCTAGGGTGATGTGGATCAGCACAAGGCTGCGTCTGTGAGCTGATGTATCAGAACCGAGTCGCTGCGCTTTCATCCGAGCGTTAGCGCTGTGATAAGAGATAAGATAAGATAAGATAAGAGATAATGGGTCGGACAATTTGCCTAGCTAAATTGGGGAGAAAAATATAAGAAATTAATTTTCCTAGCCTCAATATTGCCTGTAGTGGTTACGTTACTTTTAATCGGTGGTACCGTTCTGTTCTCCACTGCTTTCAGCGAGCAGAAAGTACAGTTTTACTGCTGCTCTAGTCTTTCACAACGTTTACTCAAGCAATACACAGACATCTGTAACTTCTGTGTACTTTAATTTATTTAATCTATTTGTGCATAAAATAAAACATCTAAACTTTTAAAAGTGTTATTGCATTGTTTTGCTATTATAAGATAAAATAATACTATAAGGCATATGCTAATATAGTATGTAGAAAAACCTATCTTGTAAAGAACATATCTTTGTGTTAATTTCAGTTCTCTATAGAGTGACTGAGTAGTCTTTTGTCCGTTGTCCGTAGTCTTTTGTCCGTCTTTAGCCTGAATGCTAACCGCCATTCCCCCTCTATCTGTACTATTACAGCCACAGATGAGCTGAATCAGGTGGTCTCAGAGGCCTTCGTGACCTTCTTCGTAAAGACGGTGGGTCATTTCGCGGATCACATTAAGAAGTCCAGGGACCGCGAGCAGCCTGGGGCGTTCCAGAAGAAGGCGTTTCTGAAGGCGGTGGAACCAAAAAGCAGCAGAAACTTCGTTAAACAGTTTGTTCAGACGCAGATGTTCGATCTGCTGATCCAGGAACAGGAGAAACAGCCCAACCATGAAGGTCAGTACCAGAATCCTCCCCGATTACGGATGCCTACCATCTAGTCGAAGTTCACTGTTGAAGAAAATGGCAAGATAAATGGTCAGGCAATCCACAAAATAAACTGTATAAAAATCCCCAATCATTAATATTAAATGCAATATGGACTTCCTTAATTGACAAGATCAGACAATCTTAATTAGCTCTTACCCACTGCCACTCCATTCTGCCAATTCTGTGATACTCCTCAAACTATTAAACACATCTTAATAGACTGCTCTGCACGTTTAACCACCAGAAATAGTTTTTATAGGGTTACAATTATAAAAAGAACCGTTTGAAAAAATTCCACCAGCTAACATACTTAATGTTTTGGAAGTACTTCATATAAAGACACTGATTTAAGTCTGTGATGCTCAAGTCATGAACATTGTCGATACCATAAAATAGCCAATATGTTGCCGATATGGCACAAAACCTAAACAAACAAAACCAGAATCCTCTTCACTCTCAGGTTGATAAGATGTTTTAAACAGTATGTGCTCATTATTAATATACAAAGAGTTTCCAAAAGTATCTGAACAACACTTTTAATGGGATGGGTGAGTTTAGCTGCTTTAAGGTGATGCAGGTGTTCACATACAGTTTAATAATAATAGGAATAGGACAATATATCAGTATTGCGATATGTTATACAATATAATAATATCATATTGATGTATTTATTGAAACGTAGGTGCTATACATTTACATTTATGACACTTTCTTCCAAAGTTACTTACAAGGTTATTCCTATTACAGAGTAAAACCAATGTAGTGTTAGGAGTCTAGCCCAAGGACTCACTAGCAGGTAGTGGTGTTATCCACTGCGCCACACCAACCACAAGCTCTAAACTCCGTAAGAATCGCTCCCCAATCTGAACTACTAAAGTTACAGCTTCATTACTACACATGGTGGCGCTATAATTAAATGAATAGGGTAATAAGTAAATTCATAATTCCTGGTATGTGCTTTTTACTTTAAGAGGTAACTTATGGGTGTGCTATATCATATCGTACACAATAATACCGCCAACATTTTTGAATATGGTGAATGATATTATACCCTGAAATATCGCTCCATATCACCCATATTTAATTATCACATCAGGGTTCTCCTTTTTTACTGTTTTTAGCTAAAGAAAAATTCACACTGTTCTCATAATTTCCCATTATATATCTACTAGAAACTTTAGATTATATCTGTCCAGTATCATTTATTTTACTTTAATCCTGGATATATGGAGATATTTGCAGTGCATTATTAATGTTATGAGTATCATGACCTTCTAGATCATTGACATCTGCTGTTACAAATCTGATAAAAATTATTGTATTTTATATATATATATATATATATATATATATATATATATATATATATCTCAGTTAGCGGTGTGCCATATTTTATTTTATACAACAGTTAGTTCCGACCTCACAATCTGATTGGTTGAGAAGTGTTCTAGCCGTGCTGATATATGTGATAACATCACGGCCTTCCCACTCTAAACCTGTATCACTCCGCCGACGTGTTGCCGAGTAACGGCGTATAAACACAGGACACCCGCAGCGGCGTTAGCTTAGCACAGGCTAGCGCTCAGCCGTGGCACGCTCGCCCGCAGCCCGCAGCGCTGACTCGTCTTTTGTGAAAAAAAGGGGAAAGAAAATCGCTCGGTTAATGCCGTTTGACAGCCAGAATGCTAACCAGCCAGGCTAGGCTAAGCTACTGCTGAGCTAAAGCAAGCTATGCTAACCTAACCATAGTCCAGCCGGCTAGCTAAAACCAACACCACCCAGCAAAACAAGCAGAAACGTTTAAAAAATGCGCAGCGTTCACCTGAAGACGACTCCACGGAGCAGGAGAGGAGAGTATCAGCGTTATTTCACGCTCCTAACGTTACCATCTTCACTTATTCCCAATTTTGATTTCAAGCTAACTTTCGTGGTGTTAGTCTGTATGAATCATACACCGTTTTGTAGAATGATGTTATTCGTGATAACACACTCCCTCTCGTGTTCTATTGCCTAAGTATGCAATACTGTTGCAGTAGTGTATTTTTGAAATATATATATTTTTTAAATTCAGTGTTTTGTCATATATCGCTAAGAGTATCGTTATCACGCCGTATCGCCCACCCCTATTCAGGAGCTAAAGCGAAGCATTAGGTGTGGTGCCAGCTGGTTGATTGTTTGATTATCTGCTTCAGAGACTCTTCTCTTGTGGAAGTACTTCTCTTTTACAGGGTCTAAACAAGCTGTTTTTGTGTGTCTCTCTCTCTCTCTCTCTCATTCTCAGCAATGAGTGAAACCTAAAGTAGATAAATGTGTTTATTTATTAGCGATGTTCAGAAATGCTTGGATATATAGTGTATTTTGATTTGTTTTGTGAAAAACACACTAAATAAGTGTATTATTTAATAAAGGCTAAATGATGTTAAGCTTAGCTGTAATCTAATGTTCTTTTGTTTTTTATTTTGCTCACTGTGATCTAACTGTGTTTATTCAGGTTTCTTCCATAAGAAAGTGGCGGAGTATCGAGAGAAGAGGAAGAGAGAGAGAGCGAAGAGCGGCTGGGTGAAGGGGGTGGTGGTCTGAAGACTAGAAAAAGAGTGTGTGTGTGTGTGTGTGTTATGTTTTATTTGTGATGAATAGTGCTTGTTTGTGTGTGAGACATTTTTTAAGCCACTAAACCTGTATGAGTGTGTTAATATATGTGTGTGTGTGTGTGTGTGTGTGTGTGTGTGTGTGTTAAACGGCAGTCTGTTCCTGTAAACAGAAAATAGAAGAAGCTGTTTTTGATTGTTATAAAAAAGCTGTATATCTCAGTTCTGTGAATCTTCTGATCCTCCTGCTCTGAACTGAGAGAATCTGTACGTGAAAATCTGAATATTTTACTGTAGAATGTCTTTGTTTGTATAATTTTTATGTGTTTGTAGATGGAGTTAATGCTGACAGCACAGCTGACTAAAATGCACTTTGGTTTCCTTAAGAGAAATAAAACGGAAGAAATGAATCAAAAGCTCTGTCTGATTTACTGAACTACATACAACCCTGAATAGAACCCAGTTCACTGAACCCTTTTAAATCACTCTATTCCCTGTGTCAACAAATATAGTGATTTTGCTATTTATAGGTTTATGTTTGAGTAAAATGAACATTGTTGTTTTATTCTATAAACTACAGACAACATTTCTCCCAAATTCCAAATAAAAATATTCTCATTTAGAGCATTTATTTACAGAAAATGAGAAATGGCTGAAATAACAAAAAAAGATGCAGAACTTTCAGACCTCAAATAATGCAAAGAAAACAACAAGTTCATATTCATAAAGTTTTAAGAGTTCAGAAATAATCAATATTTGGTGGAATAACCCTGTTTTTATCACAGTTTTTTTTCATGCATCTTGGCATCATGTTCTCCTCCACCAGTCTTACACACTGCTTTTGGATAACTTTATGCTTGGTTTGCTGGCTTGTGATCATCCATCTTCCTCTTGATTATATTCCAGAGGTTTTCAATTTGGTAAAATCAAAGAAAGCCATCATTTTTTAAGTGCTCTCTCACTCTCTCTCTCTCTTATATATATATATATATATATATTTTCCCCCTCCCCTAAACCCATACATCACCCAGTGACCCTCCCAAACTACTCCTCCCAGCTAAAATCAGGGGGTTTAGTTACCGTTTAAAAGTTGTGTAGTTTATCCAAGGCTTAAGTGAGTAATATTCAGGAAAACTTAATATTCGTTTATAATTTATAAACGGCCAGCTAGGTGAAACCTGTTCTCACAGTCACATTCATTCATGTGATTTGCATGTGAAGAAAAAAAAATCATAGAGACTGATGAGCTTTTTAAAAAATGATTTATTTATTTTAATGCTTATGAATCTGCTGCTTGAAAATAATGTTGCTAATAAAATTAACATGCAAAACATACATTAATATTTCTTAGCGTTAATTAAATGTCTGGCTTGTGCTGCATCAATCATTTTAATGTGTCTGACTTCAGAGTTTTTAAGTGGTGCTTCCTGGTGGTAAACTTGTTTTTCTGATCAACACCTGTGTGTACCTGTGTACACCTGTTCTTCCTGTGTAGAGGTAAAATTACTCAAGATCCACGTTACATAACCAAGAATCTTATGTAACTTATGATGTACAACCACACTGCCCTGAAAAAATCAGATTTGAGTAACTTCAGACTGATAATGTGAACACAGCCTTAGCATTTAGCTTATCACTTTTATTCACTGTTAATATTGTCAGCTGTCCTTAAACAGTCTTAAATACAAATTAAAAGATGATTAAACTATTCTAGATGATTTTATTAATTGGAACCAACCCATAAAGACAAAGCTTCTGTCTTTAAAGCACAAAATACTGAATTTAACATAAAACCTTCAAATATGAACAGAAATAAAACACAACAGCTGCATACAGTGAAAATAAAACTTCTTATTAAAGTGTAGAATAATAACTCAGAGTGATACAGCGATTAAATCTCAGGTTCAGTCAGGCTCAGGCTGCGATAAAATAAAATAAAATAAAATAAAATACACCCTCTGAGTTAATAATAATAACACATTTCTATTTTTCATTTTAAAACAGCTGAATAGGTTAATAGGTGTGATGCTCATTAATCACCATGTGAGATCAGTCTTTAGTTAATAGCGCCACCTGCTGGAATGAGTATAAAGTGTTCAAGTGGGAAAATCCTTAAATAGTGGTAGTTTGTGGAAGCCCATTCCCACCACTTAAAATACAAATAAAACTGCAGCACGTATTTATGTTTCTATTATTAAGTATAGTGCTATTGCGAAGTCATTATTTTGAGACGCTATCTCATTATGTTGAGATAACTGTAGATTGTGCAGAAGATATTTCACTAAAGAAAGGATTCACTGAAGACATAAAAAATATATTACAAAATAAAAATAAGATAGCCTCAAATGACTCAAAAATCTCAAAATAATTAGTTCATATCTCAAAATGATCAGATAAAATAATGATTTAGTATCATAAAATAATGAGAAAGTATCTCAAAATTATGACTTGATACCTCAAAACAATAAGACGCTATCTTAAAATAATCACTTAGTATATCAAAATTATGATTCATATATCAGAATCTCAAAATATCATCTTAAAATAATGACTTAATATTTTAAAATAATGTAAAAGTATCAAAATCTCAAAATCATCTCAAAATTACGACTTCATTTCTCAAAATGATACGATAGTATCTCAAAATCATGACTTCATATCTCAAAATGATACGATGCTATCTCAAAATAATGACTTAGTATCTCAAAATTGACTTCATATCTCAAAATGATATGATACTATCTCAAAATAATGACTTAGTATCTCAAAATTGACTTCATATCTCAAAATGATACGATACTATCTCAAAATAATGACTTAGTATCTCAAAATCATGACTTCATATCTCAAAATGATATGATACTATCTCAAAATAATGACTTAGTATCTCAAAATCATGACTTCATATCTCAAAATGATATGATACTATCTCAAAATAATGACTTAGTATCTCAAAATCATGACTTCATATCTCAAAATGATATGATACTATCTCAAAATAATGACTTAGTATCTCAAAATCATGACTTCATATCTCAAAATGATACGATACTATCTCAAAATTATATGATACTATCTCAAATAATGACTTCGTATCTTAAAATTGACTTCATATCCCAAAATAATGGCTTAATACCTTAAAATGACTTAATATATCAAACTAATGACTTTATATCTCAAAATGATCAGACAAAATAAAGACTTGGTCTCTTCAAATAACAACTTAGTATCTCAAAAGTTTGATTCATATCTCAAAATGATCAGATACTATCTTAAAATAATGACTTAGTATCTCAAAAGTAATTAAAAGTATTTCAAAATTATGACTTTGTATCTCAGTTAACTATGAAAAAAAGGCCAGATTATTTTTTCCTTATTTTAAGTGATGGAAAAGAGCTTCCATTGTTTTTTTTATGTGTAGTTTTGAGTGTTTTAAATCTGCAGCTTATGTCATTCACAAACATGTATTTTACACAAACATTTTTACACCTCTTTCCAGCCCAGGCTGTTAACTGCTTTAAGCTCAATGCAAGAAGCTAAACTTCTGTCAGTGTAATAGATGGAGACAGACTGATTTAATATATGTAAATATAGTTTGTAAGTATCCCTGTATATATGAGTATATATATATATGAATATTAATTTTGTGAAGAACACAGAAATGAGGCAGTATTTGAGGCATATTAGTACATAGTACAGTAAGTGGTTTTCTAACTTTTTTTTAGACTGCATATCTCCAAATTACAAAATTCACCCTATTCAATTGATTATAGCGCCATCATGTGGAGTAATGAGGCAGTCACTTTAGTAAGTCAGATTAAGGGGCGAGGGAGTATAGAGTGTCTATGTTTCAATAAATATATATATTATATTTGGCACCACGTATCGAAACGATTTATCGCAATATTGATATATTTTCACACCCCTAGAAATAACAGAGGGAAATAAAAAGAGTGCAATGCATTGTAGTGAACTACAGTATCTATTGCCACCCGTTTGAACCCTATGTTAGTCATTAAACTATTAAACCCAAAGTAAAAATAGTAGGAAATTGTGGAAAATTCTCCACAGGGTTCAAATCTTTTAGGTCTATAGATAGAACTGTAGTTAAGCGAGTAAATAACTAAGTGTGGGGTTATCTATAAGGTCTTACTACTGGATTACATATTAAACAAATCTGAAGTTTAGAAAATTACAATTTAAAACGTTCTACATTTTAATCCTTCACATTTTTTGTATGCATCTGGTATCTGGTGTAGTACCCTAAGATGCTTTGTGTACAAACAGCGGTACATGCGCCACAGTTTGAGAACAACAGTTACAGACTATACTCTATACCAGAGAGTGAACATCACTTTCGCCAATGATCTTAAACTGAGAATCTGTTTTTCCAGGATATGAGCCCTTTCATTTATGTAATGTACCATATTTCTGAGTCATTTTTGTTGTTCTCTTCATTATAAAAGGTTAGGACCATTTGCAGGGCAGCGATTTAATGGTTAATTAAAAAAATAAACACAAACATTGATCTGTTAGCTGCTTTAAGTATTAAAAATACAAGAATTCAAGAAAGTACTAAAGTGAGACGGAATCCACAGAAATCCTTCAAAATCTTCAAAAATACCTGAAAGGAATTCAGAACAGGATCGTATCTGTGTGTGTGTGTGTGTGAGTGTGTGTGTGTGTTTCAGATGGACCCTGCGAGCAATGGTGATGTCTCCCCAGGTGTGTGTGTGTAGGTGTGGTGGGCGGAGTCATGCAGGGTGCTGCTCTGAAGGTCTGCTTCCGCTCTCAGATTGATCTTCTAAAAACAGAACCATACACACACACACACTCAGTGATCACATGACTTGAGTACAATGAACAAAGCATTGTCTGATGCTTTGAGTGTGTGTGTGTGTGTGTGTGTGTGAGTGTGTGTGTGTGTGTGTGTGGTCTTACTTTGAAGTCTCTGATGTAGGTGAGGAAGAAGCTGATGAAGGAAAAGGCCAGAGACCACTCTGATACTGTACTGGCCATGTGGGCCGCATAACCCTGCAACAGAGAGAGAGAGAGAGACAAGCCAAAACATTATGACCAGGTATTCACATTAGCTTACATTTCTAATATACACACACACACACACACACACGGTACCACTTTAAAATAAGAATACCTTTATAAAGGGTTTATAAATGGTTTACAATTAGTTTATTAATGGTTACTAATGAGGTTGTAAATGCCTTAAAAATCATTAATAATCAGTTATAACACAGTTATGAACCCACAGCCATCTATACTGTTGCCCTTCCTACGTATGTGTTATAACCGATTATTATTAATGATTTTTGAGGCATTTACAACATAATTAGTAACCATTAATAAACTAATTGTAAACCATTTATAAACCCTTTATAATGGTAGTCTTATTTTAAAGTGGTACCCACACACACACACACACACACATACTGCGATAAGCTGTGAATGCAGGAAATCTGAACACACACACACACACACACACACTGACCGGGTCAGTGGGCTCCCAGTGCAGTTTTTTGGGGACGTCCACTCCAGGTAAACTGCTGTACATAATCAGAGAAGACACGAACACTGCAGCACAGTTAAGGAACAACGATAACATATAAAAACACTGATTTAATTAACGTTGGACCACATTTAAAGGAGAAATTTGGTGTGAAATTGACTTTGGTTGTAGTAAAACATGATAACGAGTACTTTTTTACTGTTTTTAACTAGCATTCCCAAATACAGAGCTTTTACAATGCTAGTGAAAGAGGCATAGCAAGGCCAATGCAAACTAATTGCTATTTTACACCATTAACAAGCTCAAAGAAATGCAAGAAATGCATTTAATTCATACTGAATTAAATTTGCAATCTCTATCCTACCTACAGTATTTGCATGTGATATTCTGCCTGAAGGTTCTGTGTGTATATAAACGTGTGTTTTTATTAATCTGTTTTTAATCTGCTGTTAATGTGTGCTATTTTAAAGTTCTTAGTCCCTCATTTTTAAAGTTTTTTTTTATTAGTTTATCTTTTTCTTATTGTTTTAATTTTTAATTCATTTGATTTATTTCTTATTTCTTTTTATTCTATTGTTGTAATGTTTTATATTTTGATTCTTAGTTCATAATATTAATTTTATCATTTTATCATATTTTTACTTTTACTATTATCTTTTTCTTTATTTTATATTTTATAAATTCTTTACTTTTTGTGTGTCAATTAAAAGCTTTTTATGGTCTTTTAGAATTTTTAGAATTATTATTTAAAATTACTTTTAATATTAATATATTAAATATATTAATATATATATATATATTTCTTTACTATTTTATTTCATATTATTTCTAACTTCTTATTAAATATTTTCAATCCCTTTGATGCTGTAAATGTTCGGCGTCATTGTAAATGAGGGTCTCCCTAAATGTTTTCCCGAATGAAAATAAAGGCTGATTGATTGATTGATTGATTGATTGATTGATTGATTGATTGATTGATTGATCTCCAGAAATCTTGATGTTCCACTTTTTTGTGTTCCTCCAATACACACAAAGTGAATAAACATGTGTATAATAAAATGTGTACAATCTGTAGGGAGATATACTTTATATTGTTTTTAAACGTGTTTAAAAATATATTTTATATATTTTTGCTATTTCAGCAGGTGAGGATACTGCTGATGATGCTGCTGAAGGTCCAGAAGCAGAGGGTCAGTCGTGTCCAGAATATGTTCTTGCCGTGGATGTGCGGCTGCATGCTGAAGGACAGCAGGGTCTGGACCAGGACGTACAGCGCCCCCACTCCGAACGTCAACACCGCCCCCACCAGGTGCATAGAGAACAGTGTCGTTTTCTGCAGCAGAAAAAAAGAGAGAGAAATATTCTCATTTCTTTCCCACTTTGAACATTAAAACCTCTGGAATGTAATCAAGAGGAAGATGGATGATCACAAGCCATCAAACCACCAAACTGAACTACTTGAATTTTTGCACCAGGAGTAAAGCAGCATAAAGTTATCCAAAAGCAGTGTGTAAGACTGGTGGAGGAGAATATGATGCCAAGATGCATGAAATTAAAACTGTGATTAAAAACCAACCAGGATTATTCCACCAAATATTGATTATTTCTGAACTCTTAAAACTTTATGAATATGAACTTGTTTTCTTTGCATTATTTGAGGTCTGAAAGCTCTGCATCTTTTTTTGTTATTTTAGTCATTTCTCATTTTCTGTAAATAAATGCTCTAAATGAGAATATTTTTATTTGTAATTTGGGAGAAATGTTGTCTGTAGTTTATAGAATAAAACAACAATGTTCATTTTACTCAAACATAAACCTATAAATAGCAAAATCTGAGAAACTGATTCAGAAACTGAAGTGCTCTCTTCATTTCTTCAATAGTTGTAAGAATTAAATCATATAAACTTTTTAAAGATAATAAAGCAGTTTAAATGAACAATGCAGTTTTACCTGGAAGTTTGCCACCACGCACATGCCGACGGAGCTGGTGCAGCCCAGCACGAAGCCAGCGGAGTTCAGCAGGTGAACACGCTTCTGATCCAGAGTCGTCAGCGCCTGCACCTGCTTATAGCGCACATACATGGTGGCAATACCTGCAGACACACACAGACACAGTGAGAGAAGGCTGAAGATATAGATGCATATATAAGTTAGGTCTAAAAGTATATAGATTAGATTAGACTATAGACTATATTAGATTATATATAATAGATTAGCCTTAATGCTTCCTCTGTACAACACTTGAGTTTAGTAACGAAAATAGGCACTCAATAACAATATCACAATACTATAATTCTGTGATGCATGATAAAGCACAAGATTGCTGCATCTGTGTTATTGAAGAAGATAAAATACTCCTAAATAATCAAATAGCAGGAATTATAGATTTACTGGTGTCAGTTTCACAGAATTTCACAACCAATATTCTTCACCGCAGGTTTACACTATTCGATTTTATCATGTGGAGTAATGAAGCAGTGTCTTTTGTAAGGCTAACTGGGAGTTTAGAGTGCCTGTTATAAATATGAGTATGATAAGTATGAATAAAATATCCATATTTGATGCCACATATCGATACATATAAATACGATTTAATAATTTTATTCAATGTTATTTATTTTTATTTATAAAGCGCTTTTTACAAAAGAAGTTGTCACAAAGCAGCTTTGAAGAGAAAAATATAATTGTAATACTACTTATGCACATTTCTAAAAACAAGTGATTTAATTTTGTCTTTTGTCTTGAGTTTGAAACAATCTGTGTAAATTCAGACAAGGCTAGCAGAGTTTTAAATTAACTAAGTTCTGTCACATGTCTTCATGTAGGTAGAGATAAAAAAGGTTTGTTTTAACAGCTGAAGCTTCTGGATCGTACCGAGAAACGCAGACACATTCAGCATGAGCCCGAACACACACCTCTCAGGAGCCACTGTGCCAGTGTCACTGTAACACACACAAATACACATTATGAGTATATACACATCTCTGGAAAAAAATAAGAGACTTTCAGACCTCAAATAATATAAAAAAAAATATTTATAAAGTTTTAAAAGTTCAGAAATATTTAAATATTTGGTGGAATAACCCTGGTTTCTGGGTTTTAATCACAGTTTTAATTTCATGCATCTCGGCATCATGTTCTCCTCCACCAGTCTTACACACTGCTTTTGGATACCTTTATGCTGCTTTACTCCTGGTGCAAAAATTCAAGCAGTTCAGTTTGGTGGTTTGATGGTTTGTGATCATCCATCTTCCTCTTGATTATATTCCAGAGGTTTTCAATTTGATAAAATCAAAGAAACTCATCCTTATTTTTAAGTGCTCTCTTATTTTTTTCCAGAGTTGAATATTTATTTATAGTTAGTGACTTTTAATATGAGAAAAGTGTGTGGAGGTTTCTTGTCCATCTGTCTGTCCGTCTGTCTCTCACCTGATGTACGGGACGAACGGGTCGACATGTCTCAGACTGATGGCTGTGATGTAGGCGAAGATAAATGTGGCCGCTGTCCAACAGACCAGCAGCACGGGCAGAAAACACATCCCCTCCTGAAACCACCACATCTCTCACACACACACATGCACACACACCAGATCCTGCAGGAACAGACACACACACACACAAGTATGTAAAACATCTAGCAAAGTGCTCCAAACACTCATCACACACTAACATGATTAACCATTACATTAAATCAGATCTAATACAGTACCTCACGTCTAGCCTATATTAGGACTAATACACTACGCTATAATGCTTGCTCATGTGCCAGATTGGGAATAAACACATTGGATGGATGGATGGATGGATGGATGGATGGATGGATGGATGGATAGATGGATAGATGGATAGATGGATAGATGGATAGAAAGATAGATAGATAGATAGATAGATAGATAGATAGATAGATAGATAGATAGATAGATAGGTACTTTATTTATCCCGAAGGAAAATTAGCGTATGGCTAATACATTAGATCAGGGTTAACTTAATAACTCAGGGTTAACACGTTAGATCAAGACGGACATATTATTTAATATAGCTTTTATTTTAGCTTTTTTAACGTTTTAACTTCCCACACTAAGAAATACAAACGTGACCGATCACAGTGAACAAGTTTCACTTCAGAAAAACTTAAACCTCAAACCTGGCATGCACGGAAAAGCACAGTACCATATTATTGAATTTTTTTTTTCTCTTAAAAATAGCTTATAGGTAACAACATTACACTACAATAGAATAAAAAAGAATAAAGTGTAAGGTCAGGTCTAACATATTAGCGATGGTTAGGGTATTTAATAAGGAATAACAGAACAGTTTAGTTCTTCATATGCTGTAAATGTTGATATATATATAGTATATATATATATATATTTTTTGCTGTATTAAAACATGTACAGTAAACATTAGATTAATACTAAAGTCATCAACTATAAAGAAAACATATGGAATTATTTATTAAAGAAAAAAGTGTTAAACAAACCAGAATATGTTTGTATTTTACATTCTTTAAAGTAGCACTTCTTGCTTAGATGATCAGTTTTGAACATCTCAGCTGGATTTTCTCAGTCAGCTTTATGAGGTAGAGTCACTTGGAATTCAGGCTTTCAGTTAACAGCTGTGCTGAACTCATCAAGAATTTCTTGTCTCTTAATGTGTTTGAGAGCATCAGTTGTAAAGTTGTGAAAAGTTAGAGTTGGTATGAAGGTCAGTCAATCCGAAAGAAAGGATTGAAGGAAATCAATCTGATTCGAATCCCAGTCATGCAGCTTGCCATCAGCTGCCAGAGCCCTGAGAGAGCACAATGGTGGGTGGGTGGGAACAGTAGATGGTGCACTTTCCCCTCATCACTCCTAGGGTGATGTGGATCAGCACAAGGCTGAGTCTGTGAGCTGATGTATCAGAACCGAGTCGCTGCGCTTTCCTCCCAATGTTTAAAAAAAGAGGCGGTTTCTGACTCCACATGTATCGGAGGAGGCATGTGCTAGTCTTCACACTCCTCCCTAGTGATAACGTTATAATAAAACTGGCACTCATCAGGCTCACCCCAGAACAGGAAGAGCAAGGGTTACCTCTGTTGCACAGGACAAGTTCCTGCCTCAGAAATCACAAACTATTGACTGGTACTGTATTGGACCAAATTGAATGGTGAATTTTGTTTATTGTTACAGCACTAAACATCTATGTAAAATAAAATGAGCACATTACTGTTAAAGCACTGACTTTTATACACTGTGTACAATAGCAAAATACCTTAACTCAGCCCCCTTTAAATACATACCTTAAAGTACAGTCCAGTCAAGTCTCCAAATTCCAAATAACCCGTCTCTGGACACCCAGATCTCCCAGCACTCCCAGTCTGAACAATAAATCGACAGCTTTTCTCTGTTCAGATGAAATGAAAGCCACAGATGTTTATTTTAGCATCACAAGTTCTCACTTCCTGTGGTTTAGACACACATGAGAGAGTCCTGTGACAGAACCAACAGATTTCTTTTTCTTTCACTTTACTGAACTGTTTACCTGTTTAATCTGTATTATTAATTGATTATTAATTATTATGTTGATTAACAGGTTTAATCGTAGTGTACCTGTGGGAGAGAGTCTGTCTGAGAGCAGATCTGCATATATAAAGAAATAGTTTTCCCCAGATAAACACTCTGCTCTGTACACGCTGCTGCTGCTGCTGCTCAGCACTAAACACACACGCACACACACACACACCACGCTCACCTATTCAGGGGGCTGCAGACGTCATCCGGGGGTTCCGTGCCCTGGCGGGGTCATCCTGTCTCACCTGAAGAAGAAGATCAAAGGGAGATCAGACTTTTCCTGCCTCACTGTGAGATCTGTCTGTCCACTTCCTATCAGCTGCGCGCGCCTCGCCTACGTCATCCGCAGTGACCCTGTAGAACCTGGTTGAACCGGCAGGGGGCGGTGAGGAACAGGCTGTTTTTATCATAAATATACAGCATATAGAAATTAGTGTCTAAAACATTAATTTTAATTTTTTTTCAATTCAGTATAGTCAAATAGAAATAGCTTTTCGTTTTTCACATTTTTTTACTTTTTTTTATTTCTGCCGTACAATTAAAAAAAAATCCAAAATTTTGAGATTTTTCCATTTTTTAAAAATTAGTAGATTGCAAAAAATATAGATAGGATTATATAATTTTTCTTTGTTGTAATATTATAAAAATATTCTTTAATTCATAAAAGGCTGCTTCTGGAGACGAGGCCAATAGCTAGCTAGTGCTAACAGTCTGAGGGAAATTATCAGCCAAGCTAGCAGTGCTAACGTTTAGAACATATTTGTTCTGGAGAATTGTCGCAGAAATACTCACATCTGTTGCCTAATCCAGCGTTAATCACGTATTTACGCCATATTTATATATTTCTGTGTTGTTAACTACGGTACAATTAGGTTAGCTATAACGGGCTAACGCGTGCTAAGCTACATTAGATAGCTGAACTACTTAGCTTAGCTAGCTAATTAATTTGTTTGTTAGTTTTTTTTAGCTACTTTAGGAGATAAGCGCGTATTTACGCTTATCTTATATATGTAAATTGTTTTAATATTTAATATATGTCTTGTTTTAATATTTTAAACGCATATATGTGGACCTACCAGCATTTACACAAGCAAAACTAACCAAAGCTTAATTAGCTTAAACGCTAGCTAGCTAATTAAATAGTTTTTTTGTAGCTAGCGTGGCTACTGTAAAAACGGCACCTGTAGCTAGTTAGCCTAGCTACTTAGTTAACCCTAGCTAGTTAGTTAGCTAGCCTAGCTAGATAGTTAACCTAGCTAGTTAGTTAGCTGTTTAGTTAGTAAGCCTTGCCAGATAGCTAGCTAGATAGTTACTTAGCTAGATATTTAGTTAGCTAGCTAGAAAGTAAGCTGGCTAGATAGTTAGCTAGTTAGTTAGTAGGCCTAGCTGGATAGCTAGCTAGATATTTAGCTAGCTAGCTAGCTAGATAGTTAGTTAGCCTAGCTAGCTAACTGGCTATCACAAAATGTTTGTGTTTTTTGAAAATGTTTAATTTACCTATCTATATCCTAAAATTAGTCAACAAGACAAATAAACATTTAACATTTAAATTGCTCTTAATATGATTTATTTTAATGTTTTAATGATAGCTGTAAAAGAAGCAGTAGTTAATTAACTAGCTAAAAGTGTTTTCTATATAACTACCTAGGTTAGGCTAGATAGTTATAATGATATTCATTTATTTATATATGCAATGTATTTTTACTTAATTGCTTGTGGTTGTGTTAAATTCACAAAACCTGGCTAGCTTATCATTATACATTCTCATTCATTGTTTTTATGTTTTTATATTTCCTTATATTGTAAATTTATACTGAAGTCATCCAGACTATAAAGGAACACATAAGGAATTACGAATTATGTAGTAACTTGTGTTAAACAAAGCAAAATACAAATATGGAACATTTAGGTGCTCTTATCTGGGGTGCTGTTTTCTTGTGCAACAGAGGAAACTCTTGCTCTTCCTTTCCTGGGGTGTTCCTGATGAGTGCCAGTTTCATCATCATACACATTTATGGTCTTTGCAACTGCACTTGAGGATGCTTTTAAAGTTCCAAAATATGGATTATAATATTACTCAAATAGGGCTATTCACTGTATACCTGTAACTCTACCTCTTCACAACTTCACAACTAATGGTCTCAAACACATTAAGAGGCAGGAGATTCAAGTAATTAATTCTTGACAAGGCACAGCTGTTAACTGAAAGCCATTCCAGATTCCAAATCATAAAGCTAAAACATATTCTGATTTGGTTTTTGTTTTCCTTTATAGTTTGGATGACTTTATCATTAATATATAATACATTTTTTAAATAATGAAAAAAACACTGAATTTAAGGTATATAAGGTATATATTTATAACTATTAACTAAGTACAGTTTTTCACATTTATGTTTCATAGGTACTTAAGAACACCAGCAATGTCTCTGAAGGACTGTATTGCCAATGCGGACACCAACAAACCTGGTACTGATCAATAAAAAGGAAAAAAAAATGGATTATACTGTTATAGGTTATACTGATTCACAGTATCAGCACCTTAAACATGTGTTTGCTTTTGTCCAGGTTCTTCTTTTAAAGGGAGGAAACGCCGATCATCCACAGAAATCTCACAGGGGTAATAGATTCTGAGATTGGTTTTACATTCAGAGACATAGGTAGCTAGTATAATCGCATGTCCAAAGGAATTTAAAAAACCCTTATAAACTTTAACTGCTTTAGAGTTTCTGATGCAGGCGTTTACACACACCTGTATTAACTCTTTATAGAAAAATGCTCAGTAGAGCAGCTTTCTCTGCAGTGTAAAGCTCTATCTAATACCGTATTTTAGTTTGAGTTTGTATAAAAGAACGTGTAGTCTAGCCTCAGTGCCTGACCCCAGTAATTCTTTCACTCTCTTGGGGCCGACTACAATCAAATCCTTGTCCAAGAGTGTTACAACATCTACTAGAATAGAGTTGATGTTGCTGTTGATTGAGTAAAAGTGGTCTGTGTCTGGATACTTTTTACTGTATTGTATTGTGTAATACTGTGGCCTGTCTAAAACTAATATAATTTTAATTTCTGTCTGCAGTGGGGAGGTGATGGCCATGTTGGACAGTTTTAGAGGTACTATTGATGCATATATCAGTGTGTAAATAACAGAGAGAAATCTGTTAAGAATTTGATCAGTTCTGTTTTAATTCACCATTTCTTAACAGTTGACATAAACAAAGCATTTGTGGCCAAGAGGAAATGTTTAGAGTCTTTCACCAGCTCTTCTCTCAAAACCAGCCAGCAGAAGGTTGAAGAGATGTGGAGGTCTCAGCAGAAAGAGCGGTAACAAATGCTATTGACATGGCAGAGTAGTGATGAACTGTTTTGTATAAAGATTTTAACCCCTTAACAGGCCAGGATTTTTGTCAGTTGTCTGCTTGATATTACACCACTAAATCACAGAGAAATTGTCAAAAAAAATATCTCAGTTAATCTGCTAATGTCAAAATATAATGAACAAAATCGTAAAAAATTGTCTCTTTCCTGAACTCCATTCTAAAATCAACATTTTCCTGAATATAAATTAAACACTTTCTCTCCTCCAAACCTTTAGTTTTGTTATGTTTGTCTAGTTTTTACATCTTTATTTTTAAACATGCAGAATTTGGGTTAATTCCTGTAACTAATCAGAAATTATTAAGTGGAGTAGAGAGAATTCAGGCAGCTTCTCCAAGTGTCCTGTAGGAGATTTCAGTCCTAAAATGTTTTAGAATGTAAATAAGTTATTTTACTGCAGAATAAAAGGTCATTTTCTATCACCTACATATATAGAATTATATAGTTATTTGGAATCTTTATACTGCAAAAATAAAAAATCCTTTGCAAGTTAAATCCTTTTAAATCGAGTTTAAATATCTGAAATTGCTCATTTTTGCATTGTTGTCAGAATTTTACATACATATTTACATATTTCTAACTTATATTTCTTTGTTTTAAGCAGTTTAATCTACTGAAAGTCTTATTCCATTAGCAGACATTTTTGCTTGTTTTAAGCATTATTTCTTGAGAAACAAAAACTTACTGATCAGTTGTTTCCTGATTTAAGGAAACATATCTGCTAATACAATGACAATTTTAAAGTTTAATTTGTAAATAACAAATTAATTCTTATAGATTATAAATAAATACTTTATTTCTTTATATCTCAATTTGAGAAATAGCAGATGTTTAGACTACATTTACTAGCATTTCACTTGCTAAGATATTATTTTTGCAGAGTGTTTATGCTGCTTTATAGATTTATACAGATTTAAATGTTGATTTATTTTATATTTTGGTGTATTAAAGGGCTCAAATGTCAGAAGATTACTGCACCCAGTTCAGCTCTGTGTTCCAGCAGTGGGAGTCAGACATACAGAAGGCCAAAGATCAAGACAAGAAGCTCATGGTAACCATACATACAAGAACTTTTATTTTTAGTGTGTTAATAGTTCATACAGCTCCTCAATATTTAATAATTATATTTTTAATTATACACAATATTTTTCTCAATATTGTGACACTAACAAAATGCTCTGTTAGTGCCAAAAACTGTTTGTACAGTGATTTTTATAAATATATGCTCAAATTCTACTCTCTGTAATGAAACAGAAAGCAGGATTTAGAACTGGTAATATACACTATACACTACAATTACATTTGTTCCTAATCACAATAAAATAACGTAATAAAATTTCATGATGCAGAGTCAATTTTAGTCAGTATGATGTCAGAAATTTACCTCTGTTCTTTATGCACATTGCATTACTTTTGTCAATTGAGTAAGATTCTCTTAAGCATCTGAAAGCATGTACAAAATTATATTTTAATAGATATTCCTTTAAAAACATAATAAAATATTGTAAAAAGTCAATTTCTAATGATCCACTTCTTGTTCTGTGTCAGGCTTTATTTCAGCACCAGCAGATGATGTTCAAGCAGATGAGAGCTTCCCAAGGCCAGAGGCTGAAGACGCTTAAGCAGCTCCTCGACCACTACATCAAAGTATGACAAACATATCAAGTCTACACACTGTTTTGTTGAGTGCGATGATGTTGTGCAGACACCTTCAGTACCTGCTTTAAATCCACAGAGCATGCAGGAGCTGCACAACACTCACGAGGAGCAGAGCACTACAGCAGTGAGTGAGTTACGCCAGGAGATGGGGCTGCTCCACAAGAAAATCCTCATGAACACAGTAAGTGCCAGTCAGACTCAGTCTATTAAAACTATTTGAATGTTTAGTTATTATACAGCTCTGGAAAAAAATTAAGAGACCACTGCAGTTTCTGAATCAGTTTCTCTGATTTTGCTATTTATAGGTTTATTAATTCCAAATAAAAATATTGTTATTTAGAGCATTTATTTGCAGAAAATGAGAAATGGCTGAAATAACAAAACAAGATGCAGAGCTTTCAGACCTCAAATAATGCAAAGAAAACAAGTTCATATTCATAAAGTTTTAAGAGTTCAGAAATCAATATTTGGTGGAATAACCCTGGTTGGTTTTTAATCACAGTTTTCATGCATCTTGGCATCATGTTCTCCTCCACCAGTCTTACACACTGCTTTTGGATAACTTAAAATAAAAATAAAAAAATACCCATAAAGTTTTGAAAAAGTCATAGAGATTTGCTCTTCAAATCTTTGTGTAACAAATACATCAGCTCAGAGCTAGTTCAGTAATTTAGCCCGAAACAATGGAGCTTTCAGGATCTGACACACATTTTATAAAATGTTTTTTTTTTTTTATAAAATGAATTTAAGCCCTACTGTAATCAATTTTTATTATAGTTTATAGTTGATTTTTGGTTTTATTATCCATGTCTGCACTTATGTTTTAAAAAAATCGTTTGGTCATGAAAATTGGTATGGAAAAGTCATGGAAACTGATTGGTTAAAAGTGTATGAACTCTGCATTTGGTACCCACTATCGGGCCACGCCCAAATTATAAAACTCCCAGCTTATGTAGGGGTGGGCTTTCCCAAGTTTTTGACCTTGGTAAAACTTTGTGATAAATTTACATATTGCTATTCTATGAATTTTGGCATGCCAGTGTATTAGGAGCTGTATGTTTAAAAAAAAAAAATAAAAAAAAACAGCATTAGATTACAGTAGAGATCAATAACAATGCTAATGCATGTTGTTCTTCCTTTACAGCAGCATGAGGAGATGCAGTCAGTGCGCAAAACTCTGCAGTCTATGCTGATGTAGGTACTGTGTAATACTGTACAAATCTTTACATCAAACAAAAGTCTTCTTAAAGCTCTGAATATATGTTTACAACACATTCAAACTGCAGGAGATTAATGTTTAATATTGTTTGCATGCTAGATTACTTGATTCCCATATTATTAATAACACCCTTAATGAATTAGACTTCATAAGCTTTTTTAATTCTGTTTTGTTCATTTATTTCATATTCCATATCTACTGTATTGATTTTCCCCAGAGAATTATATTAGTTACAAAATAAACTGTACACTGTTTTCTTTGAACAGGTGCTTTTATTTTTTTAAAAATCAGAGCATTGTAACAGACAGACCGATAACTTGCAGAATCAGAACTATTCATCTCACAACACGGCCAAAAAATTGAAGAAGAGAGCAAATGAAGGCATTGAAGCATTAATCAGACAGAAAATCAATAATCATTAATAATGAGTGAGTATTAACAATATATGTACTGTACAGTGTCGTTTATTTTAGCAGGGTAGCTGACAAACAGCTGTATTATTCTGTACAACTTTCAGGTATTACTCAAATACATCACCAATTAAACAAAAAAACAGATTTTTTTTACTAATAGTTCAGCTACTTTTAACCTCGTCTGTATTTGATGCATCTCTATTATAAAGTGGATTAGCACGGACATTAATAATTTCAACACAAATAACTTAAGCACTAGACCATTGATCTATATATTTATTTATATATAATTCTCTTCTGTGTTACTGTTATTTTCCTCTTTGCAGAAGTTTATTGTCAGTGCTAATTGACTGTATTTTACAAATACATCAAAGCCAAAAAAAAGTCAAAATGCAGCACTATTCATTCACCTCAATGCTTTATTATTTATTTAGTTATTTTGGAATATAAAGGCCATTACACACTGAACATGATTCAAATCAACTAAATAAATATTAAACTATTTGTATAATTCCTTTTTTTTAGATTATGATCAAGAGGAATAAATCAGCTGTAAAATGAGGTTTTAATTCACAATTTTGAGGAGTTTTGTCTCTAAAAACAGAAACACTCCTTAAGTTTAAATCTTAATCCTTTCATCACCAACCTGTATAGTTTACTCTGTCTGAAAAGAGATTATCAGCACTAGAACTGTGCAATATTGTTGGAAAAAAGGTAATACTTTATTTGGATGGTCCATTATAACATTATAGATACCCAACTAACATTCAGCTTACATTCACCTGCATGTCTAATTAATACAACCTTACACCCAACCCTAAGCCAAATTTTAACCGTAACATTTTATGGCTAGGTTTAAGGTTAGATTTAATGTGTAGATGAAGGTTTGGGTAATGGCTGTTTTAGGGTTGATTCATGGTTAAAATGCATTGAATAGACATTCAGTTGAATGTTAGGTGAGCATCTATAAGGCATCTATCTTTAATGTACCATCCAAATAAAGTTGCAGTAATTAAATGTTTTTTTTTTTTTACAATATATTGTGATTTTAAAAATTGCAGGAATTTTTACCAGTCATTTCTTCGCAGGTTTTCATTAATTTTGCCACATTTTATTTACCAATTAATTAAATAAACAGGATAAAAATATTTTTTGTTAACTTTACTGTTTAGTAAATTATTTATTTAGCCAAACACAAAAAGCTTTTTTGGCCAAATAATTTCAGTTACTGAAATTAATGTTGGGTGTAAAACTAAACTACAATGTAGAAACAGAAAGACTGACTGTATCTTTATTTGTATTTAATGAGCATAACATAATTAAGCCTAAACAGTAAAGAGCATGTTGAATAGAGAGTTGTTGTAGCCAAAAGCTAATCTAGGACAATTAAAGGATTTTATCATTAATAATTCACACACACACATTCATGTTCAGTGTGTAAGGGCATTTAAAAAGTGATATACATATATACAGCTCTGGAAAAAAGTAAGAGACCACTTAAAAATTAAGTTTTTCCTTGATTTTACCAAATCAAAAACCTCTGCAATATATAATTTTTTGCACCAGGAGTAAAGCAGCGTAAAGTTATCCAAAAGCAGTGTGTAAGACTGGTGGAGAAGAACATGATGCCAAGATGCATGAAAAAACTGATTAAAAACTAGGGTTATTCCACCAAATATTGATTTCTGAACTCTTAAAACTTTATGAATATGAACTTGTTTTCTTTGCATTATTTGAGATCTGAAAGCTTTGCATAATTTATTTGGAATTTGGGAGAAATGTTGTCTGTAGTTTTTTACACCTATACATGCCTATAAATAGCAAAATCAGAGAAACTGATTCAGAAACTGAAGTGGTCTCTTAATTTTTTCCAGATATTCCAGATATATATGGATTAGCATAGATAAATCCAGTTAAATAACATCAGTGTAGGACAAGAGTGCAGTTCTACATCCCACAGTATAATTCACAACTCTTTAATCTTCATTAACGTTTCATAAGCAAGTGTAATAATTATAAACACACACAAACCAACCAGGGCTAAATCAGTGGCAGTGATTAGTCATAATATTTATAATCGTTCTTACTAGCTGTTCAGATTGTGGGCAGAAACGCCTGTGAGCT
This sequence comes from Astyanax mexicanus, assembly GCF_023375975.1. Lineage (NCBI taxonomy): Eukaryota > Metazoa > Chordata > Actinopteri > Characiformes > Acestrorhamphidae > Astyanax > Astyanax mexicanus. The sequence continues at coordinate 32,222,001 of NC_064431.1, forward strand.
TTTCACACAAACACGTCCACTGTTGGCTAGCTAGCAGACAGATTGTCTAACATTGCTCTGAAGTTCTTTTAGTCGTTTATGCATATTATAATGTACCTGAGCATGACACAGAAATGCACTGTTATGGTAATAATGATGCAGAAAAAAAACAAATAACCAAAAACAAAATATACACAATACCCAGTTATATATATATATATATATATATATATATATATTTTTTTTTTTTAAGGCAAGTGATGACATGAACAGAGCCACATGCATGCGATGACACACCATTACACACACACAGCCATTATTATAACAGTAAAAATAATACGTAATAAGACAAAAAATTGCTATTTTATTTTATTTTCATTTTAATTACCAAAAAAAATATTCTAAGGTATTTTTGTATGCTCAGTGTGTTTTTACTGCTTTTACTGTAAAGTAAAAAGAGAAAAATAGTACTTAAAGTCTGATCCTCTCCAAATATCTCTACATGAATTGCACTATATGTCACACTCTACGTTTGTGGACACCCCTACCTTTTAATAAATGCTGCTTTCAGCTATATTAAGTACTTTATGCACTCATTGCTGACACAGATGTGCAAAAAAGGCACACCCACACAGCTTGTCTAGTCTCTGTAGAGAGGTACTGCCAATTATGCAGCTGCTGCACAATATATCGTTATAGCATCGATATCGCAATGTTCACATGTGCAATAGTTTAGTTTTTGTTTTGTGCATCTCAGTAACTACAGATATAGCAGATGGTGATTAAAATGAAAAATTCTTGGTGCATATTAACTCTAAGGAAAGCTATTCATTCAGCCCACTTTCTCTTTATATCGTACGAGTCAATAGTTGGCATTTTAATACTTGTTTTTTTTTTTTTTTTTTTTTACTCGATTTATCAGTTTTAAGGGAGATCTCTGGTGTAAAATGGACTTTTGGTGTAGTAAAACGTGATAAAAAAGTACTTACCTTTGTTGAATAGCACACCTCCGCTCTTCTGCAGCTTTCTGAAATATATTAATTTTATGCTTTTTGCCCAGCACTCTTTAAAACGAACACTTCGGGCATATTTTGCCTTGATCAATCGTTTTTGACATCGTTATCCAGCTTAAAGTAGCTCCACACCTCCTTGTTAGAATCTGAAGATCCCTGACATTTAAAACGAGGCATTAATAACTTTAAATTCAACACCTTCCTCAGTGTAAATAAATGCACTGGGCGTCTATGTATACATGTCTATGTCATTATCAGTACAGTGATGGCGGCGCTCTGAGCTGAAAGCTTAAATGTCAGGGCTCTCCGGATTGTAGCAAGGAGGTGTGGAGCTACTTTAAGCTGGATAACGGTGTAAAAAGTGATTTAATTGGCCATTTTAAAGAGTGCTGAGCAAAAAGCACGGAATTACTGGATCTCAGAAAGCTGTAGGAGAGCGGAGGTGTGTTATTCAACAAAGATAAGTACTTTTTATCATGTTTTATAACACCCGAAGTCCATTTTACACTGGAGTTCTCCTTTAAGCTGAATAAAAAAAATGCAACACAGTGATTTAGGCACAGAATTCAAAGCAACCGAGGTACTTGAGCGCATTAGCATTAAATAAAACAGGGCAAACAGGGTGCATGTGCTAAAATAATAAATCAGCAGATTCCATTAAGCTCATTCTGTGAAAGGAACTGAAATACATTTCTGTGGAAAACGAGTCCTAGATTACAGATAGAGCAGATAGCGATCAGGTAGAAAAAGGCTCGGCTACACCTTTAACCCTGTCAGACCCAAATTTACAGTCTTACAGTTTAATTCCCCTTTTTTCCTACATAGAAAATTAATAGTGAAGTGATCCAGACTGTGAAGGAACACATAAGGAATCATGTAGTAACTTAAAAACAGTGTTAAACAAACTAAAATACTCTGTGAAGAAGCTTTAAGATGCTCTTATCTGGGGAGCTGTTTGTTAACTTGCGGTTCATGAGGCTGGAAACTCTGATGAACTTATTCTGTACAACAGAGGAAACTCTTGCTCCGCTATCATTTTTTGTGTCGGTCCTGATGAGTGCCAGTTTCATCATTATTATGTTTTTATGGTCATTTTGCGACTGCACTTTTTCACTGTATACCTGTAACTCTACCTCTTCACTACTTTACAACTGATGCTCTCAAACTAACATTTAGAGGCAAGAAATTCAAGTAATTAATTTGTGATGAGTTCAGCACAGCTGTTAATGGCTGAAAGTCACTTTTTGTTTAATAAATAATTCCATATGTTATTCTTTTTCCATAGTTTGGATGACTTTATTATTAATCTAAAATGCAGAAAATTTAAAATAATGGAAAAACACTGAATTTAAACTGGTACTGTATGTCTGTGCAAAGAACGTTTAAAGAGCTATTACTTATTTTTTAAGACTGTAAGACGTTATTAAGGTGTGATGGGTTAGTGGGATATTGAGAGATTAGCAGTTAAAAAGCTTTCTTGTTCTTTTTAGAAACACAATGAGAGTTTAAAGAAATATGAAGCGAAATCAGAGATATTTTAAATCTCTACAAAGCAAACCAGTACAGTACAGTCATAATGTGTCTAAATAAGGATTTAAACAACTTTAATAATAATTATAATTATAACAACAACAATAATAACAATAATAATATGTTTGTAGCAGCAGCAGCAATTCATGACAACGCCAAAGTCTCTATTCACGTAAATGACTTAAATGTTCTTCTTTTACATTTAAATTAAATGAGAGATTTGTGATAAGCAGGATTTTATAAACAAAGACAAGGCATGCAATACTGAGAACGAGAGAAGTGAACGCCTGTGAAAACGAACGTGACAGGAATAAACAAACGAACGATTGAAGCATATTCAGACTCACTCCCACCAAATTCTTCATCTTTATCTGTTATTTAAAAGATGAAACCTAAACGAGTGATCAGACAGAAATAAGTGGGAGAGTATTAGCACCTGTTAATTCGCCATTCACCCGAACTTCCTTACAGATTGCATTAGTTTTAATTATAATAATTTAAATAAATCAAACACTCGCCTTCATCAGCTCTCAGTGACGCACTCAAACCACCAGCATCAATTCATCCTAATCCCTCCTTCTATAGATCACTGATTGATTTCATCAGATTCATCCTTCAGACACTGTGTGAGACATGGACAGGCAGGCAAACACACGTATAAACACACACACACGCGCACACAGCTATACAGAGCAGAGAGTCAGTGGCAGCGGTCGCTTGGAGTTACTGAGCTGCTCCCATAGTCGGAGGTTTGATTTTAAAGACGAAGATATGAAGGTGTGACGCGATCTGATTACACACACTCACGCAGTAGCGCACCAGGTCAAACAGCGACAGCACCTGTCAATCAAACCGATCATCACCATTAATTAACATATAATAAACACACAGTAAACAAACACAACTGTTACTCTGTGGATTAGGGCTGGGTGATAAGACTGTGTGTTTAGTCTGTAATAAATCTACGTACACATGAACGAATCTTGTGTAAATTACAGTGCATTTATGCGAAACTAGTAAGGAACACTGGTGTCACCATGATTCAGCAGGTCTCGCCGCTGAGTGGTGGTTTGCGGGTAACTTAAAAGTTAAGTAAAGTTAAGTAAAGCTAAGCTAAGTAAACAAAACGGTAATTCTTAAAAAAAAAACTTTAAAGTTAATCTAATGCTGGATGTTAATCTACACAGATATATCTCTTAAAAACAATTTATTTGGGTGAGTAAAGCACTTCAGTTTATTTACAGTAAGCCGTAGATTTCAGCTTACAGTCGGATATACTCACCTCTGAATGGTGAAAGAGCTAGCGCTTACCGCAGTTAGCAGCTAATGCTAATACTGCTCCAGTCTTGGTGCTGGAGAACTAAACTGAAACTCCTGTATAACTCTGTACTTCAGCGGAGCGGCTTTACTGCTCCTTGATACCTGACTGATAGAATTCATACATAAGGAGCACCAGATTATAAGGAGCTCTGATGATTTTGGGGAAAATTAAAGGATTTTAAGTGCGCAATATAGATCAAAAAGTACAGTCTGTGATTATACATAATAGGGTGTTGAATTTATTATTTTTTTTATTACGGATTTTCTTAAACAAATTTACCTTCATTTTAGTTTTTATTGTGAATTTTATAAAAAAAAAAAAAAAAGAAGAAGAAGAAGTTGCGCCGAGTGGTCCAGCGGTCAAAAGTGCTGCCACTATGAACAGGAGGTCGCAGACTGGAACCCCCGCTCATGCAGCTTTGCCATAAAGCTGCCGGCGCTCAGAGGGGACAAAATTGACCCTGCTCCCTCCGGGTGGGTAGATGGCGCTCTCTCCCCACATCACTCCTATGATGATGTCAACAGCACAGGGCATCTGTGAGCTGATGTATCAGAACCGAGTCGCTGCCTCTTCACCCTCCTGGTGTGTTGGGGCATCACTAGTGATAGGGGGAGTCCTAATGAGTGGGTTGGGTAATTGGCCGTGTAAATTGGGGAGAAAATGGGAAAAAGTTGACCTAGATTATCATATTTTTACCTTGTTTCCTATTATATTATTTTTATTTGTGCTATTTTCGTTCATGAATTATTTTAATTTTATTTTTCTCTCACTAATAAAATGTGATGTTTTTAATTTTAGAACCTAATTTTCCTTTTTCCTTCTTTTTTAATGTTTTACTCCGTCCAATAACTTTTCCAATCATTTATTTGATTATTTTTATATGTTTTTTTCAGTCCCTGTCTATTGTCAGTACTCGGCTACCCTGCAGATGAATGTTAATCTCAGCGTATTTTCCAAGTGATAAAATAAAAGTTCTTTGATTCATTGATATAATAATTACAGAAGTGAAGACTGGAGATGCTACTTTCACTTATATATATATTTATATCCATCTGTAGCAGTGAAGCACCAGCAGCAGATACAGTTCTGATATTGCATGGATTGTTACGGATGTAAAACGACTCAGAGACAAAAATAGAAGCATATGTTTGTAGAATATCACCCAGCCCTAATTTAGAAGGCAGACTTTAGATGAAAGTTGATCTTACCAGTGCGATCCAGAGCACCACGTACTCGTCAATAAAACTGTTGAAATACTGATTCAGAAACAGAAGCCCGGGGCCCAGAAACGCCACGTCATGAAGATGCATTTCACTTTTTGTCATGTGTGCAACCTGTGAGGAAAAGTCATATATTTATAAATCATATTATAAAATCATTCAAGAACTAGTTTTGCTCAAACTTTCCATTCCACCTTAATTGGTTTAGAAGCCTGAGGCACCAGAATGGAACTGCTGCACCAGTTAAGGTGGAATGGAAAGTTTGAGCTCCTCAAATTAAACATTTGTTGAGGCAAATGTGATTTATGCATACAGTTAGCATCATGCTAATCAGTGTGTCATGCTACTCACCACTAATTTGTTGGTTATTTTTGCAGAAACGAAGCCAAACGCCAGAATATAAAGACAGGGGTGTTTTTCAAACAGCTGGATAGCAGATTTCTTATAAATCATCATAGCGAGCACTATAACAGAGCCTATGTGCAGGACTGGAGATAACACACTTGTTCCCTGAAAGACATAAAAACAATATTCCTATGTAATTATCCATTATAGCATCAAAAAAAAGCCTGCAGATCTAAATTACCACTTTTGGGACCATTTAGTGGCTTGTGGTTATAAGCAGTTTATGTTGAGTCTGGTATAAAGTCTGTTTACAAATAAAGTCCCGTCTTTGAACAAGAGAGACAATCAGCTTTTCTATTAATGCTGTGAGAGGAGAAGGGGCCCATAGAAAATAAATAACTGTAGTTGGTGCCACATCAGTCAACTGTGGAGCTTCAAAAGTGTCAACGGTAAGCAGGTAACCTGTTCTTCTTAGTAGGGGTGAAGAAACACTAATATCACGAGACGAGACAAGACGAGACACGATACTGGGTTCACGAGACGAGACGAAATTTTAAAATAAAATTTTAAAGAAAATGTCAAAAATGAAAAATGGCTTGAAAACTAGAGGTTTATTTGACAAAATCATATAACGCAAACTTAACAGACTGGCTTCTCTCACACATTGATTCTATAAGAAAATAGAAATAGAAATAAGAATAAAAAATAAAAATAAACTTTTCTAGGTCTAACAACAAGTGCAAACCATAAGTGCAAACCATAACCAGTCATATTAAGACTCTGGTTTGTGTTTTTTCTCCTAATTCTCTTGTAATTTAACTATGCAGAACCATAACCAGTCATATTAAGACTCTGGTTTGTGTTTTTTCTCCTAATTCTCTTGTAATTTAACTATGCAGAACCATAACCAGTCATATTAAGACTCTGGTTTGTGTTTTTTTCTCCTAATTCTCTTGTAATTTAACTATGCAGAACCATAACCAGTTATATTAAGACTATGCTTGAAGTGCAAACAGAGACAGAACATGTTTTTAAATACAGAACAGAGCTAAGGGATTAGTACACAGTGAACTGTTCTTAGGGAAGGAACTCACCGCTATTGTGGATCCATTTTTGCCCACCCCTCCTGTAAAAATGACTCTGAAGTAACCTGTACAGGAGACCACCGCGCCTACGAACGTGCAGAGAGCTGGAACTATTTTCATCTGGATGTTTAACACAGGGATCTGTCAGAGAGGAGAGTTTCAGATTCTACAGAATTTCATCAGACACAGAAACAATAATAATCCACTCGAAAGGTACAAACATTAGTGTGAAGATGCAAAATCACAAAATTCTAAATAATTTGTAAAAAATCAGCACAAACTTCAAAAAGCAAACTTTGATTAAATTAGTAACTGTTAATCACAATTTATTAGTTAATAGGAATTGACAATGTTTCCATGCATGATTACAATTATTTAATTATTTATGCAACTAATATTTAGATCATAAAGAAGTAAATTAAAGGACCCCTCCATCTAGGTATGTTATGATCATTAAATTATGACTTTCCATCAACATAAATCAGTTCTGGAAACTGACAAATTTGTTTCCAACTGGAACCAAAAAATAGTGGATTCTTTAGCTCAAACTGAGAGCCGTTGTGTGCAACAACTTCTTCTGTTGAGGACGTATTCTGTGACGTACCCTTGGGTCCACTAAAACTGGTGGAAGCCTGAATGAAACCAATTCCAGAAAGAGTTCTTTTGGTCAAAAATGACTGTGTGTGGAGCTGTGATTAGCTTGAGAACGTAGTTATTAGCATGATTGGTAAATCACCTGCTATAAACATCTAAATCACAAACGCAAAGATGATAACACTCACTCTCGTGTGAAGACCAATTATGTTACATTAAATTATATATCAGTAATTACTAATTATTTCATGACTAAATAGAAAACATTCAATGCTGAATTTCTAATTATTACAAGACTTTTATTACCGTATTTTTCGCACTATAAGGTGCACTTAAAATCCTTTATTTCCCAAAAATCATCAGTGCTCCTTATAATCCGGTGCTCCTTATGTATGAAATTTATCAGTCAGGTATTAAGGAACAGTAAAGCCACTCCACTGAAGTACAGAGTTATACAGGAGTATCAGTGAAGTTTCTCCAGCACCAAGGCTGGAGCAGTATTAGCATTAGCCGTTAACATGCTGCTTACACGTGAGTATATCTGTGGACTGTAGTCTGCGTGTTTACCGTGTTAAAACAAGCTAAGTGGGACGAACTGCTAGCTGATAGCGCCCTGGCTTACCAGAACACTTCGGGTTCCTCTGTGTACCGGTTAGCCGCTAATGCTGCTGCACCCAGCCTTAGTGGAAATCTGGAAATCTAAGCTTACTGTAAATAAGTGGACCACCACCACCACCCTGCATAGAGACCTCCAGAATTAGAAGTAAAACATGGCGATACCCCGGTTCCTTACTAGTGTCACCTCTTATTCCAGTGCGCCTTATGTATGACCATAGACCAGAAAATAGTCATTTATTTATAATGTGCCTTATAGTGCAAAAAATGTAGGTAAAAGAATAGGTTTTAAATTTTATAGAAATGTTTTATTCACTGATTGAGTAAATCTCTGCATGTAAACACAGCCGCTGTAGTGGTTTTATAAATCAGTGGTGAATCTCTGAATTACCAGAGCCTGCCAGAAAGCGGATCCGCCCACAGCAGCCAGCAAATACATGATAATAATGAAGATCTGCACTTCAGTCACATCAATGCTGAGAGAGGAGAGAGAGCAGGTTAGTTACAGCCGTAAATCACACTGTCCTACAGGCCATCTCCACCACGGCACAGCCAGGAGCCAATCAGGAACCAGCACAATACACACACACACACTTTAGTTTACAGAGGGAGATGCTAGGCTAACAATGCTAACACACAAGTTTAAAACTATTTAAAAACGCAGCTTTCAGAAGCAAATTTACTGAGATTAAGATTTTGGGTGTTAAGTTTTTATTTTGAGATTTTATTATAATTTTATTACAATTTTTCTTTCTTTTTTATCTCCAATTTACATGGCCAATTACCAAACACCAGCAGGGTGAAGACTACCCACACCTCCGACACATGTAAAGTCAGACTGCTCGTTTTTTTCGAAGTTTGCAGAGTAGCATCACAGTGCTAACGCTTGGAGGAAAGCACAGTGACTCGTTCTGATACATCAGCTCACAGACGCAGCCTTGTGCTGATCCACATCACCCTAGGAGTGATGAGGGGAAAGAGCGCCATCTACTGTACTGTACCCACCCAGAGAGAGCAAGGACAACTTTCTGTGCTCTCTCAGGGCTCTGACAGCTGATTAACAGAATTCTCTTTATCATAGTGCACACAGCAGCACTTAGCCCGTAGAGCCCCTATTTAGAGATTTTATAGAGATTTAAGTTTATTTAACATTTTATCTGATGTTGAGGAAAGAAAAAACAACAAAATCAAAACGTACCTCTTTCTGAATACATAATAATTAATAATTATTTTAAAATATATATTTAATCAATGTAATATTTGACCAGATCACCCAGGCATGCACGATTGCAGTTCTGTCAGGTCACTGATTGAACATCTTCAAAAACGATCAGTTATTCATGCAGTGCAGGAAATCAGCAAGCTGGCTGATGATGTTAGTGCAGCCGTGATTGGCTGCTTGGTGCTCGGTTTTACCGTCAGGTTCCAAAACCTGGGCCCGACACTAGCGGTGAAGGTGTGCAGCAGGGCCAGGCTGAGCTGCACCTCAGTGATGTCAAGTCTGTACATTGCAGGATAGAGATACCATCAAAACAGCGCCCCCTGTGGCCACTTGCTGTTCGTACAGGTGCATTAAATGTCCAAAAGGACGTAAATACCTTCTCCAGTGTTTCTCCAGAAATCAAGGGTATTCATATAGACTTCAGCAGAATAGCCCCTCCCATTCAGCCTACAGCACTTTAGCCCCACCCATTTTATTATCTACAGCAGTGTAGCCCCGCCCATTCAGCCTACAGCTGTTTAGCCCCTCCCATTTAGTCTGTCAATGTATGATTTTAATCAATGTCTAATACAGTGCAGTAATACTGGTGTACTTTATGATGTACAGAGTTTTCTTTGTTTTTATGATTTTTACATTGTAAATTGAATATTAAAGACTATATTAAAGCTATACAGGAACACATGCTTACAAAATAGATTCCATACAGTACTGTGCAAATGTTTTAGGCACCTGGGGGAATTTCAGTAAAGAAAAAGCGTCTTATCTGTGAAGTAAGTGTTTATTATCTCAGTAAAACACATTACAGCATTACAATAAATACAAACAACAATTTTACAAAAAGCAAAGTTTTTCCTTTAAATATCTCCTAATCTCTCATTGCTCATCTAATATAGTTTAATAGAGTTTAATTTCTAGTTCTCATCATATCAAAACCTGGTTTGGTAAATTACTGGTAAATGTGGTGAGCTGCTGATGGAACTGAACATAATATACACATGCTGGCTGAGGAGCATCCAGGAGAAATCTGAAACTACACTACACTGTTCTTCAGCTCGGCTCACAGGAGATAACATACTTATAGTTAGAAATGAGAATTCCTTGTTACGTTTTACTGTATTTATGTTTATTTGCATCTGTTTAAAATCATATATGTTGTTTTTTCCAGTAAAAACACTGATATTGCTGAGATAAATGGATTAGTGGAATTTGCTTTGGTGCCCTTAAACGTTTGCACAGTACTATATGTGCCCCTTAATTATTTTTATGTCCTTAATATTAATCTACAATGTAGGAAATAAAGAAAGAAAGAAAAACATTGACTGAGCAGTTTTGACCTGACCTGCACTGATTGGTAATGGTGTTCTAGAACAGCAAAGAAAGCACATATGAGTAACAGCATCTGCTAAATACCGTGAATGTAAATAAGGGGTTAGCGCACTCAGCTGGGCACTCAGAGAGACACTTACATGCCGAAGCGCAGAGTGCCGGAGACGTACGTCTGCCAGTGCGCGCAGTAGAACATAAACATGCCCGCAAAGCAGCAGAAAAACATCCAGTCTGGATTTGTCCCCAACTGAACCGCAATACTGGTGCCCAGAACCACAAACACTGCAGAGAGGAAGAGACAGCGAGAGTGTGTTTAATGTTACCTGTGCTGGAGGTACTGTATGTGTATATATGTGTGTGTGTGTGTGTGTGTGTGTGTGTTAGAAATGTGATGCATTACGTGGTTGTTACTGGCTCACCTGTGGAAAGCGAATCACAGCCGTGGTCAAACAGCTCCCCCAGTGGTGAGCTGCTGTTAGTGCGCCTCGCCTGCTTCCCGTCTATGGCGTCCAGAGACTGATACACAAACAGACCCACTGCACACATCAGGTACGCCCACAGCGGTGCCTAAACACACAACACACACACACTGCATTATACACACACTGCATTATATATAATAGTTCTCTGTACAGAGAGAATCAGTAGGATTCAATCTGTAGAGAATGAATCTGAGTGAATCAGTAGTGCTCCATCTGTACAGAATGAATCAGAATGAATCAGTAGTGCTCCATCTGTAAAGAATGAATCATTAGCACTCAATTTGTAAAAAAGGAATCACAATGAATCAGTAGCACTTAAAATCAATATAGAATGAATCGGAATGAATCAGTAGTGCTCCATTTGTACAGAATGAATCAATAGTGCTCCACCTGTACATATTGAAACAGAATGAATCAATAGCAGTCATTCTGTAAAAAAAGTTCTCTGTACATAATGAATCAGTAGCACTCAATCTGTAAAGAATGAATCAGAATAAATCAGTAGTGCTCCATCTGTAAATAATGAATCAGTAGCGCTCAATTCGTAAAAAAGGAATCAAAATGAATCACTTAATCAGCATAGAATGAATCGGAATGAATCAGTAGTGCTCCGTCTGTACAAAATGAATCAGAATGAATCAGTAGTGCTCCATATGTACAGAATGAATCAGTAGTGCTCCATCTGCACAAAATGAATCAGAATGAATCAGTAGTGCTCCATCTGTACAAAAGGAATCAGTAGTGCCCCACTTGTACATATTGAAACAGAATGAATCAATAGCAGTCATTTTGTAAAAAAAAATGAATCAGAATGAATCAGTAGTGTTCCATCTGTACAGCATGAATCAGAATAAATCGGTAAAGCTGAGTCAGTAAAAGAATGAATCAGTTGGGTTCAGTTAGTAACTGAATGGATCAGTAAAACTCAGGGACTGAATGAATCAGGTGTGTACCTGTTCGGTGGCAGTGGGGCAGTAGTAAACCAGCACCAGCGTGGTAAAGATGTTGGTTGCCAGGCCGACGACGGTGATGAGGTTGGGAGCGAGCCAGGGGGGCATGCGGCACACCAGCCATTCCCAGTAGCGCTGCATGATGGGCTCCAGCAGGGATCTGCCGCTGCTGCTGTAGCGGTGCTCCTCCAGTCGCTTCAGCTGGTGCCGGGACAGCACCGGGGCAGGCAGCTCGATGAGCCGCCGCAGGACCGCGGGAGACAGCCAGCAGGACGAATCCATGCCCTGCTCACCCCGAACCCCCCGCCGGCCCTTCACCCCCGCCTGCCCGCTCATGACCCCCCCCGACGCACCCCGACCTGCCTCCGACAGCCGCTCACCCACACTGCGGCCGTGCTACACCTACAAACACACACAGGCTAATGTTATTAACATTAAATGCACTGATTAACTGAAAACTTATATCTGTTTCTGATTGGCTGTGCTGCCAGCTTACCTGTTCTCCCAGTTCTGAGGTGCACACCTGGGCCTCCTCCCCACACACTCTCCTAGCTGGAAACAAGAGAGAATAAAGCCTTTTATTTTATTTTATAAAGAATCAACAGCATCAGCAACAGTGGCGTATTGACTGAAAGACGCATTAGCTGGATTGTTTGTGTGTGTATTAATTTTTTCTAATGAACATCATTCATTCAGAATGTAATCTATCTCTCTCAAAACAGTGTTGAATCTCATTATTGTGTGTGCGATTACATTGTTCTGTAGTTTAGATGGCTTCTCCTTAGTCTAATCAATGTAGCTTATCAGTCAGTAGTACTGTACTGTGACACAGAAAGTATCAGTAGTGTGGCTTAGTGATCAGTAGTGTGATTAAGCTGTCAGTAGTATAGTATGCCAAAGAAAGGGTCAGTAGTTTGAATTTGGTATCAGTAATTGTGGCTTTGTGATTAGTGTGATTAAGCTGTCAGTAGTATAGTATGCCAAAGAAAGGGTCAGTAGTGTGGAATAATCATCAGTAGTGTAGCTTAGCTGTCAGTAGTGTATAATTCCTAAGAAAGAGTCAGTAGTGTGGCTTAGTGATCAAGTTGTGTGATTTAGCTGTCAGAGGTGTAGTATTCCAAGAAATGATCAGTATTATTGGAATAATGGTAAGTAGTGGTGTGGCTTAGCAGTCAGTAGTGTACGGTGACACAGAAAGAGTCAGTAATGTGGCTTAGGTGTCAGTTGTCTAGTGTGGCAAAAAGAAACAGTAGAGGGGCTTGGTGGTCAAGTAGTGTGATTCAGCTGTCAGTAGTGTAGTATTACACAGAATGAATACATTGTCAATAGTGGTGTGACACTAGAAGGGTGAGTAGTGTGGAATACTTTGTCAGTAGTGTGGAAAACCTTGTCAGTAGTGGTGTGACACAGGAAGAAGGGTCAGTAGTGTGGAATACCTTGTCAGTAGTGGTGTGACACAGGAAGAAGGGTCAGTAGTGTGGAATACCTTATCAGTAGTGGTGTGGAATACCTTGTCAATAGTGGTGTGACACTAGAAGGGTGAGTAGTGTGGAATACTTTGTCAGTAGTGTGGAAAACCTTGTCAGTAGTGGTGTGACACAGGAAGAAGGGTCAGTAGTGTGGAATACCTTATCAGTAGTGTGGAAAACCTTGTCAGTAGTGGTGTGACACAGGAAGAAGGGTCAGTAGTAGTGTGACACAGGAAGAAGGGTCAGTAGTGTGGAATACCTTATCAATAGTGTGGAATACCTTGTCAGTAGTGGTGTGACACAGGAAGAAGGGTCAGTAGTGTGGAATACCTTATCAGTAGTGTGGAATACCTTGACAGTAGTGGTGTGACACAGGAAGAAGGGTCAGTAGTGTGGAATAGCTTGTCAGTACTGTGGAATACCTTGTCAGTAGTGGTGTGACACAGGATGAAGGGTCAGTAGTGTGGAATACCTTGTCAGTAGTGGTGTGACACAGGATGAAGGGTCAGTAGTCTGGAATACCTTGTCAGTAGTGGAGTGACACAGGAAGAGGGGTCAGTACTGTGGAATATATTGTCAGTAGTGTTGAAAAACCTTGTCAGTAGTGGAGTGATAAAGGAAGGGTCAGTAGTTGTGTGACACAGGAAGAAGGGTCAGTAGTTGTGATACAGGAAGAAGGGTCAGTAGTGTTGAATACCTTTGTCAGCAGCAGTCTGACATATTAAGGTTCAGTAGCGGTGTGACACAGAAAGAAGGGTCAGTAGTGGTGTGGAATAGCTTGTCAGTAGTGGTGTGACAGAAAGAGGGGTCAGTAGTGTGGAATACATTGTCAGTAGTGGTGTGACACAGGAAGAAGTGTCAGTAGTGGTTTGGAATAGCTTGTCAGTAATGGTGTGACACAGGAAGAAGGGTCAGTAGTGATGTGGAATAGCTTGTCAGTAATGGTGTGACAGAAAGAAGGGTCAGTAGTGGTGTGGAATAGCTTGTCAGTAGTGGTGTGACACTAGAAGTGTCAGTAGTGTGGATTACCTTGTCAGTAGTGTGGAAAACCTTTTCTTGTCAGTAGTGTGGAAAACCTTTTTAGTAGTGGTGTGACACAGGAAGAAAGGTCAGTAGTGTAGCTCAGTGGTCAACAGGTCAGTAGTAGGTAGACACAGCGTGAGGTAAGAAGGGTCAGTAGTGTCGGTAGCTACAGCAGCCGGATCGGACCGCAGAGCCTGGAGCAGAACCCTGCACAGCGGGAACTCGGGGTTCTGCTGGGCTCGCTCACCAGGAACTGTGCTAAAGGCTAAACTAGCTCCAGCCGCGCTCTGGGTCCTAACGCTTCCGCCGCTCCCCGCAGTAAACAGCTGTTTACCGGGTTGTTTACTTGTTTACTGTGTGTGTGTATGTATTTGTAAATTTCTGGGGTCACTGACCTGCTGTAGACGCAGCGCTGGTTCCGGTTGCGGAGCTACACACACTCAGGTGCTGTTGGACCCACAGCTGGGTAAAGCTCAGAACCCCCTAAACACACTGATCTTTGGGTCAGTACCACACACACACACACACTCTCTCACACACACACTCACGCGCACACACACTCGGTACGTAAAACTCGCCGGTCGTTGCGTCGCAGTTCAGCCTCAAAAGCTTCTAGGACGTCAAAGCGGCGCTGCGCTGCGCAGACTGCCACCCGGCAGGGGAGGAGCGAGCTCTAGTCAGGGCAGAGGTACACTGCGCATGCGCACTGCTCTTCACAACATTAGCTATATATATACATATCTATATATATCTTTAATACATAAATATATTTACTTAACCGTTTATTTATAATAATGAGAAATTATATGAAACTAATTTGTTACCACATTATTTTTTTTTTCCTTTTTCATGTCAAATATTTTATAGCTACATTTTCCTCCACTTTATTATGTGAAATCTGTCGTTACTTTTGTTCAAGTCTGTACATAAATATGTACACGTACTCTGCTGCCTGGAAATAGGAGAGAATAAAGCATTTTATTATATTATATTATATTATATTATATTATATTATATTATATTTGTATTTTTGAATATGGAAATATACAAAACCAGACAGAGAGCATAAATGTAAATACAAATAAACCCTCCCAAAAACAATGACTTTTCAATTAATCAAAATAAATAAATACAACAGTCTAGCGTGGTGGTTTGGAAATGAGGTGTGTTCAGGTACATTTTTGGGTAAAAAGCCTAGGTGGTTTACCCATTCACAAAATACTACTACTACTTTCAGTTTCAAAGAAACAATCTTAACAGAGAAATCTGGTGTGAAACGAACTTTTGTTTAAATGAACAGCCAATGAAAACCCAAAAATCAGTGTCTCAGAAACTTAGAATATTATATAAGACGAATTGTTACTTTTGGAAGTGTGGGCAGTGTGCCAAGTCCTGCTGGAAAATGAAATCTGAATCTCCAATATAAAAGTTGTCAGTAGCAGAGAGAAGCATGAAGTGCTGTAAGATTTTTGTGGGAAAACACTGCACTGATTTTTTGGACTTGATAATAAAACACAGTGGATCAACACCAGCAGATGACAGACATGACTCTTTATCCAAACCATCACTGATTGGTGGAAACTTCACACTAGACCTCGAGCAGTTTGGACTGTATGTCTCTCCACTCTTCCTCCAGACTCTGCTGCCTTTATTTCCTTTAAATGAAATGTAAAATTTACTGATAATCAGTGATGGTTTGGAGAGACATGTCTGTCATCTGCTGGTGTTGATCCACTGTGTTTTATTATCAAGTCTAAAGTCAGTGCAGTTTTGTTTTCCCACAAAATCTTACAGCACTTCATGCTTCCCTCTGCTGAAAACAACTTTTATGGAGATGCAGATTTCATTTTCCAGCAGGACTTGGCACACTGCCCACACTGCCAAAAGTACCAATTGGTCTTATATGAGTTTCACATTTTGAACTGAATTACTGAAACAAAGTAACTTTTTTAATGACATTCTATTTTGTATGATGCTGCACTAGTATTTACTGTTTACAGGACTCGAGGTTAGAGTCGGTGCTGCGGATGTGTGTCAGTAGCTGAGGGCAGTAACTAATGCTAATAATAATGGGAACAGTGGGTGTATTGTGAAAGTGTGTGTATGTGTGTGTGTGTGATTACCAAACGAGTCCTGCAGCACCGTTACTTGCGGTTTTGTGTTTCTCTTATGTGTGTGTGTGTGTGTGTGTGTGTGTGTAGGGTGGGCGGGGCTTTTCCGCATTTAGCCTGAAATTTCTCTTTTCCTGAACTGAGAGAAAGAGAGAGAGAGAAGGAAAGAGAAAGAGAGGGAGAAACTCAGACTAAACTATCCAACAGTATCTAAACTTCAAACACACCAGGAGCGTTCAAGTTAAAGGAAAGGCAACAACTTCAAAGCAGCTTCGCGCGCGTGTGTGTGTGTGTGTGTGAGGAGTGTGTGTGTGTGTGTTTGCTGGGACTGGCTCTATGTCAGTTGGCCGAGAACAAAAGCCTCGAGAGGAGCATCCAGGAACACAGCAGAGAGGAACCATCAAAGCAGGTAAACAAGCCTTTTAATCACTTTAGAAACGCGCGCGCCCGAGCCCACCTGGGTGGCGCGCGCTCACGGTAAATGGGATAAATTATTATTATTCCTGTCTGGAGTTAAAAAGTTTTCCTGACCACGTCATCGCTCTGGATTCCCCCTTCAGGACTGTTCTCCCCTGTTCCTCAGTCTGGAGCTCAGTCTGGACCTCCTCTCAGCCTGCTGTAGGCCTTTAACACACACACACACACACACACTTTACAACACCAGTCAAAAGTTTGGACACATCATCCCTCATTCAATATTTAATATTGAATATTAAGGAACACATGCAGAATTATTTTTATAATAAACCAGAATATGTTTTCTACTTTAGATTAATCTCTGAGGACAGATCTGCTCACTCTTGGTATTTTAAGTTCCTGGAGGGAACTATTTATATTTATAGGTTTATGTTTGAGTAAAATGAACATTGTTGTTTTATTCTATAAACTACAGACAACATTTCTCCCAAATTCCAAATAAAAATATAGTAATTTAGAGCATTTATTTGCAAAAAAGAGAAATGGCTGAAATAACAAAAAGGTACAGAGCTTTCAGACCTCAAATAATGCAAAGAAAACAACAAGTTCATATTCATAAAGTTTTAAGAGTTCAGAAATAATCAATATTTGGTGGAATAACCCTGTTTTTTAATCAAAGTTTTTTTTCATGCATCTTAGCATCATGTTCTCCTCCACCAGTCTTACACACTGCTTTTGGATAACTTTATGCTGCTTTACTCCTGGTGTAAAAATTCAAGCAGTTCAGTTTGGTGGTTTGATGGCTTGTGATCATCAATCTTCCTCTTGATTATATTCCAGAGGTTTTCAATTTGGCAAAATCGAAGAAACTCATCATTTTTAAGTGCTCTCTTATTTTTTTCCAGAGCTGAATTCCATATGAAAACAATGAATAAAAAGGTGTGTCCAAATTTTGACTGGTATTGTATATGCTAAGTTACTATCAGAGTTACCATCACATTACCATCACCATCATAAAAACAATGCTATCATAAAAGCATTGTTATCACCACAGTCTCTATTAACATTGCAGTCATCATCACCATCACATGCATCATTGTAATAAAAATTTTAATCACCATTATCACAATCACCACTAACATCATAGTCATCACAGTAAGCATCACATCACCAACATCTTTACTAGCATCATTATAATTAACCTTTGCAATCACCATCACATTCATTGCAATCACTATTGCGAGCATTATTACCATCATTCTTACAGTCAACATTACAATAAATACAGTCACCATCACCGGCATTATATACACTGGCCTTCACATAATCACAGATTTACTGCTCTTGTTTCAGTCACCCTCTTCTTCCTCACTCAAGTCCAGTGCCTATTAGCAATCTAATACAATTATTAACCTTTAATCAGAAATAAAAGTATTTTCATTTAATCATGAATCCAAAATATCGGTAAATCAGAAATATAGTTATATTGTTAAATGAAAAAATGGAGTTCTAGATGATTGTTTTTCTTTTCTTCTGTTTTTGTTCTGTTTCTGAGACGATTCTAAAGTTAGTCATGTCTGCGGCGCCCCACAAATCACACACTGCTACTCTCTCTCTCTTTCTCTCTCTCTCTCTCTCTCTCTATCTCTCTCTGTAACTCTGTCTCTCTCTCTGTCTCTCTCTCTCTCTCTCTCTCTACACACACACACATTAGAGATGAGGCGTGTTCCTACAGAGTTTATTTGTATTTAGAGTGTGTGTGTGTATCTGTGTGTGTGTGTGTGCGTGTGTGTGTGTGCACTGAAGGTAAGATGGGTTTTCATGGATTTGGTTTGGTTGTAACTGGAGAGTATCTTGGCGGTGTGTTCTTTTAGAATCCATGCAAATTATGTTGGGAGTGTGTTTGTGTGTGTGTGTGTGTTTGTGTGTGTGCATTTGGAAATAGATACAAGGAAGAAAAAAGGTTTATATACAACCTGGTAAGGCATATGACATAAAAACGTATTGTCGTGCCATTGTTATAACAGTAATAATAAATAAACAAATTAATAATGAACTCACTGTATTACAATAAGCATCATAGATCAGCAAGATGATTGTAATATAATATTTTATTTATATAGTGCCTTTCCTGAAAACTCAAAGCACTTAACAGCACAGCCATAGACAGAAGGTATAGTGCATAAAAACAAGCATGCATACAAGCACTTACACCTAACAAATAAACGACATGTGCAAGTATTAAAAAAATGATGAGAAACATACTATAAAATAAGGTATCCAAGTAAAAGTATATTAACAGCAATATTTAACCATTTAATTATTGTTGTAAAAATGAAATGTAGTTATAAATGTGTGTGTTGGTGTCTCAGCTATGGTACTAAGCAGTGTGTGTGTGTATATATGTGTGTGTGTGTTCTACAGGTAATCATGGCAATGCGAGGTCAGTCCTCAGGCTCATTGCTGAGTAATCACACCAAGGAGAGAGTGACCATGGCTAAGGTCACCCTGGAGAACTTCTACAGTAACCTCATCACCCAGCACGAGGAGAGGGAGATGAGGTAAACACACACACACACACAGACAAACACACACACACACACTCACATGTCATTTGAAGATTTGATGAGTCCAGATTTACCCTGTTCCAGAGTGATGGAGCTATGATAATCTGGGTTGATGCTGCAGTTGGTCAGGTTTAGGTTCAGCAGCGTTTTGTGCCCAAAGAATGAGAATGAGGTCAGCTGACTACCTGAATATCCTAAATATAGACAAGGTTATTCCATCGCCAGTTCGAATCCTGTTCATGCAGCTTTCCATCGGCTGCCGGAGCTCTGAGAGAGCACAGTTGTCCTTGCTCTCTCTGGGTGGGTACAGTAGATGGCGCTCTTCTCTTTCCCCTCATCACTCCTAGGGTGATGTGGATCAGCATAAGGCTGCGTCTGTGAGCTGATGTATCAGAACCGAGTCGCTGCGCTTTCCTCCGAGCGTTAGCGCTGTAATGCTTCTTGGCAATGCTACAGCATCAACAGCAGTTCAAAAAGAGGCGAAGTCTGAATTGGTTGTGTAATTGACTGTGTAAATTGGGGGGGAAATGGGATGCAAATTAGTTTTTAGTTAGTTAGTAATTAGTTAGGCAGCTGTGACACAGCCATACACTCCTCTACAGACCTGTACAGTAGAGTAACCAGATTTTTCTTTATCTCGTGTGTTTAAGGAGACGAGATTGATCCAGTCCAGTGTTTGTTAGCAACATTAGCAAAGTTAGCGTCATTTTTTACCAAACTGCTCTGCTGCTTTAAGCGCTGACCCAGTTAATATAGAGACGCTTTATTTCCCATTAACTTTTAAAGAAACACAGCAACTGTCCACACAATCACTGCTTTGTGTGTGTGTGTGTGTGTGTGTGTGTGTTGGGGGGTTCTTTATATTAGGTCACCAGAGAGAAAGGAGAAGTGTCCTTCAGGGTTAGCAGAGCATGACCTCAGTTGCGCTTACACACACACACACACACACACACACATACACACACACACAGCACACACAGACACACACATACCTCCTGTGGTTCTGCTCTGCTTACTGCAGAGTTAATCATTTTCATTTGGTTTCTGCTCTGCTGTAACTGCTACAGTGACAATAACAAGCTATATTATTATTATTATTATTAATAATATTATTATTATTAACAGTCAATATTTAGTTGGTTTTCATTTCCATCAAATTTACCCTATATATATTATATTTATTAGCCTTTATTAAATCTGATGTCCATAAGTTTTGGTGTTTGGGGGATTAAGCACCCTCTCTGGTGAGAATGGGTAATTGCGCCGAGCATGCGGAAGAATCATTTTAAACTGGGTGGGTGTGATGCGGTCTCCTTTCAGAGTGGAAAAATCCGATTCCAGGTTATGTTCAGTCAGAGAGAGAGAGAGAGAGAGAGAGAGAGAGAGAGAGAGCTCAGTCAGAAACTTCACTTCTTTGTTTCTTTGGTTTTACTATGAGTGAATGATCTACTGAGCTCTGAGTTTCCTCTTCTGAAGTCTCCATTGCTCCACCAGCCGCTCGCATTCAGTAAAACTGAGCCGGATCCTCTTTTAGAGGCTGTACGTGTGACGTACAGTAAGTATGTAAAGACGCGTGACGTGGCCAGAAAAAGAACTCCCGCGAAAAGCGACCCGACACCCCAGATTATAGAATGAATATATTATTAGGATTAGCAGGGATGTGGTTCAGCTCACTGATACCATTAAACACCATATTTTATCCATATTCTTCTCCACTCAGTTTCAGTTTTGAAACTAAATAATACAGACTGATACTTTAAATAAATAAATTGTATTTAAATCAGAGGCTGCAGCAGGTCTACAGATCCACCAGGTTCTGGTACGTCTACTTTGTTTCTATACATCTCTAAACCTGAGCAGGTGATGCTGATGTTGGGTGGTGTAAAGTGTGAAAGAGCACAGAGAGTTCAGACAGGAAGTGATGCGTGCAGTAAACACATGCAGCAGGAGAGGAGACGCCCATGCAGAGAGGAAGTAAACAGGGGAACAGCGAGGAAAGCTCAGTTCTGTTTAAGAACCCTTATTATTACCAATATTATTATTGTGTGAATGGGTGGAGCTAAACTGCTGTAGGCTGAATGGCTGGAGTTGTAAACTGCTGTAGGCTGAATGGGTGGAGCTATAAACTGCTGTAGGTCTAATTGGGTGGAGCTAAACTGCTATAGGCTGAATGGGTGGAGCTATAAACTGCTGTAGGTCTAATTGGGTGGAGCTAAACTGCTATAGGCTGAATGGGTGGAGCTAAACTGCTGTAGGCTGAATGGGCGGGGCTATAAACTGCTGTAGGCTAAATGGGTGGAGCTATAAATTGTTGTAGGCTGAATGGGTGGAGCTAAACATGTTGTAAGCTGAATGGGTGATGCTATAAACTGCTGTAGGTCTAAATGGGTGGGGCTATAATCTGCTGTAGACTGAATGGGTGGAGCTATAAACTGCTGTAGGTCTAATTGGGTGGAACTAAACTGCTGTAAGCTGAATGGGTGGAGCTAAACTGCTGTAAAATGAATGGGTGGAGCTATAAACTGCTGTAGGCTGAATGGGTGGAACTATAAACTGCTGCAGGCTGAATGGGTGGAACTATAAACTGCTGTAGGCTAAATGGGTGGAGCTATACATTGTTGTAGGCTGAATGGGTGGAGCTAAACATGTTGTAAGCTGAATGGGTGATGCTATAAACTGCTGTAGGTCTAAATGGGTGGGGCTATAATCTGCTGTAGACTGAATGGGTGGAGCTATAAACTGCTGTAGGTCTAATTGGGTGGAACTAAACTGCTGTAAGCTGAATGGGTGGAGCTAAACTGCTGTAAAATGAATGGGTGGAGCTATAAACTGCTGTAGGCTGAATGGGTGGAACTATAAACTGCTGCAGGCTGAATGGGTGGAACTATAAACTGCTGTAGGCTAAATGGGTGGAGCTATACATTGTTGTAGGCTGAATGGGTGGAGCTAAACATGTTGTAAGCTGAATGGGTGATGCTATAAACTGCTGTAGGTCTAAATGGGTGGGTCTATAAACTGCTGTAGACTGAATGGGTGGAGCTATAAACTGCTGTAGGTCTAATTGGGTGGAGCTAAACTGCTGTAAGCTGAATGGGTGGAGCTAAACTGCTGTAAAATGAATGGGTGGAGCTATAAACTGCTGTAGGCTGAATGGGTGGAACTATAAACTGCTGCAGGCTGAATGGGTGGAACTATAAACTGCTGTAGGCTAAATGGGTGGAGCTATACATTGTTGTAGGCTGAATGGGTGGAGCTAAACATGTTGTAAGCTGAATGGGTGATGCTATAAACTGCTGTAGGTCTAAATGGGTGGGGCTATAAACTGCTGTAGACTGAATGGGTGGAGCTATAAACTGCTGTAGGTCTAATTGGGTGGAGCTAAACTGCTGTAAGCTGAATGGGTGGAGCTAAACTGCTGTAAAATGAATGGGTGGAGCTATAAATGGCTGTAGGCTGAATGGGTGGAGCTAAACATGTTGTAAGCTGAATGGGTGATGCTATAAACTGCTGTAGGCTGAATGGGTGGAGCTAAAGAATTTGTTATGACATTGTTCTTTTAAAATGAGCATCTTTTGTACTTCTTTTCAGACAGCAGAAGCTGGAGAAAGTGATGGAGGAGGAGGGGCTTCCTGATGAAGAGGTAAACACAGCATTATTATACAGCTGTGGAAAAAATTAAGCACTTCAGTTTCTGAATCAGTTTCTCTGATTTTGCTATTTATAGGTTTATGTTTGAGTAAAATGAACATTGTTGTTTTATTCTATAAACAGACAACATTTCTCCCAAATTACAAATAAAAATATTCTCATTTAGAGCATTTATTTACAGAAAATGAGAAATGTCTGAAATAAGAAAAAAGATGCAGAGCTTTCAGACCTCAAATAATGCAAAGAAAACAAGTTCATATTCATAAAGTTTTAAGAGTTCAGAAATAATCAATATTTGGTGGAATAACCCTGGTTGTTTTTTAATCACAGTTTTTTCATGCATCTTGGCATCATGTTCTCCTCCACCAGTCTTACACACTGCTTTTGGATAACTTTATGCTGCTTTACTCCTGGTGCAAAAATTCAAGCAGTTCAGTTTGGTGGTTTGATGGCTTGCGATCATCCATCTTCCTCTTGATTATATTCCAGAGGTTTTAAATTTGGTAAAATCAAGAATGTTTATTTAGTTGTAAAATAAAGACATGCTTTACAGTAAAGAAAATGATAACTTTAATAGAAAAGACTCCAGACTGATGGTGAATTTAAAGTTTTGTGTGTGTGTGTGTGTGTGTGTGTGTGTGTTGCAGAAGCGAGTGCGGCGTTCTCAGCATGCGCGGAAGGAGACAGAGTTCCTGCGGTTGAAGAGGACGAGACTCGGGCTGGACGACTTTGAGAGTCTAAAGGTCATCGGCAGGGGAGCGTTCGGAGAGGTACCGCCATAAATATCATAATAAAAACCCAGATAAATTCACTATAAAACATTTCTTTAATTTTACACAACTGTGTGTGTGTGTGTGTGTGTGTGTTTATGTGTATCAGGTGCGTCTGGTTCAGAAGAAGGACACGGGTCACGTTTACGCCATGAAGATTCTGCGCAAAGCAGACATGCTGGAGAAAGAACAGGTAACACACGATATTAAGATTATAATAACTGAATAATAAATGGTGTAATAAGTGTGTTATAACTGACTGAGCGAGTGTGTGATGTGTTGACCTGTTCAGGTGGGTCATATCCGTGCTGAGAGGGATATCCTGGTGCAGGCAGACAGTCTGTGGGTGGTGAAGATGTTCTACAGCTTCCAGGACAAACAAAACCTCTACCTGCTGATGGAGTTCCTGCCTGGAGGTGAGAGAGCATCACAGCTATCTATCTATCTATCTATCTATCTATCTATCTATCTATCTATCTGTGTCTGTTCCTCTGTCAATCTAATCTCTGCCTGTGTATCAATCTGTCTGTTTGTCCCTCTGTCTATCTATCTGTCTATTCATCTTACTCTGTCTATTTGCCAGTATCTTTACCTATTTGTTGGTCTGTCTGTCTATCCGTCTTTCTGTCTATCTATCCACCTGTCTGTCAACTGTCCCTCTATCCGATTGTTTGTCTCTCTTTACATTTAGCAGTCTGTCTTTGCTTCTTACTTTTTCTGTTTGTCTGTATATCTTTCTTTTGGTTTGTCTGTCTATTCACCTGTCTCTCTATCTATCCACCTGTCTGTCTGTATGTTTGTCTGACTGTCCATCTATTCATTAGTTTGTCTGTTTCTCTGTCTATCCATGCTTTTGTCTGTCTATTAATCTGACTCTGTCTATTTGCCTGTGTATATGTATAAATATATCTATTTGTTTGTCTGACTCTCCATCTGTGGATATATACATCTAACTGCCTGTCTGTCTGTCTGACTGTCCATCCATCCATCTGTTTGTCTGTCTATCCTTCCATCTGTCTGTCTATTCATCTTACAGTGTCTATTTGTATTTCTTTGTCTGTCTATCTGTATGTCTGCATATCCATCTACCTGTCTGATTATTCATCTTACTCTGTTTATTTGCCTGTATCTCTGTCTATTTGTCTGTCTATAAATCTGTCTGTCTATCCAACCACCTGTATGTCTGTTTGTCTGTAATTACCTGTATCTCTGTCTATTTATCTGTCTGTCTGTCTGTCTATCCAGCTGTCTGTTTATTCATCTGACTCTGTCTATTTGCCTGTATCTATATTTATTTGTGTGTCTGTCTATCCACCCACCTTTGTACCTGTCTGTCTGTCTGTCTGTATGTCTATCCATCAACCTATCTGTCTGTCTGCCTGTCTATATATGCATCACTTTGTCTTTCTGTTTCTTTGTCTGTATTTGTCTGTCTGTCTGCCTGTTTATCTATTTGTCTGTCTGTCTATACATCCGCCTGTCTACCTGTCTGTCTGTCTGTATGAGGTGTGCTGAGGTTGCGCCCCCTGTCTGCAGGTGATATGATGACGCTGCTGATGAAGAAGGACACGCTGTCGGAGGAAGAGGCTCAGTTTTATGTGGCTGAAACTGTTCTGGCCATCGACTCCATCCATCAGCTCGGCTTCATCCACCGAGACATCAAACCAGATAACCTGCTGCTGGACTCCAAGGTCTCACACACACACACACACACACACACATACACACATGCATGTATGGCAGGTGTTTCTAAGAAGAATGGCCGCCAAGTGAAGCTGGAAGACAATAATAATCAATAAAAACACTATTAATGATTGTTTACTTTGATGTGTGAGGAACAGATAGCACAATTACTTTGACACTCACACACACACACACACTCTCTCTCTCTCTCAGTCTCCCCACCCTCTTTCTCTTCTGCTTTTCTCTTCCTTTCTTCTTCAGTTTACTGTCTGATTATTCTCTTAATACTCTTTTAATAGTAAAAAATAGCACCACTGTTACCAACCATAATCATCAGCATCATTATTTTGCATACATGTTCTTTATTAAACCTGTGATTTACTAAGCATCTGTAATAACATTGTTAACATTGTGTGTGTGTGTGTGTGTGTGTGTGTATGTGTGTGTGTGTGTGTGGTACAGGGCCATGTTAAGCTGAGTGATTTTGGTTTGTGTACTGGTCTG
Source organism: Astyanax mexicanus (assembly GCF_023375975.1). NCBI lineage: Eukaryota > Metazoa > Chordata > Actinopteri > Characiformes > Acestrorhamphidae > Astyanax > Astyanax mexicanus. The sequence goes on from NC_064431.1 coordinate 32,247,875, forward strand.
AAGAAAGCTCATCGGACTGAATTCTACAGAAACCTCAGCCACAACCTGACTAATGACTTTAGTGAGTACACCCCCCATACACACACATACACACACACACACACACACACACACACACACACACACACACACACACACACACACACACATACACATACATGCTGTCACACCGTAGCCCATGTCTTTCTTGTGTTTTTCCTTTTTTTGGTCTTTTCTGTTCCTGTCATATGTTCCCTTGTTTTGTTTTCCTCCCCATGTGCTCCACTAGCACATGGACATATGTTATTGACCTGTTTCCAAGCTAGCCCCACCCTGTCATTAACTCTGTAACTCCACCCCCTTGTTACCAGACACAGGTGTTCCTCACCCTCATTGTGTATGTAAGCCCCTTTGTTTCGGTGTTCCTTGTCGAGTCTTTTTGTGTTATGTTTACTGTGTGTGTGTGTGTGTGTTTATGCACTGTTTATCTAGTTTTTCTATCAAATTTATTTTAGCGTTTACGTCCATATCATCCCAAGACAGACATGGGCTAAGGTGTGACACGTCTACACATACACATGTTCCAGCATGTACAGTACCAATCAAAACTCACACTTTCTCATTCAGTATTTTTATTCTTTCATTTTTCCTACTTTGAATTAATTATGAGGTCATCCAGACTAAAAAAAAATAAACAAACCAAAACACTTTGTGAAGAAATTGATTTGCTGATCATATGCTTGTGCCAAATCTCATCTGCAGCCTCTCAAAACATGAACTCCAAGAGGAAAGCAGAGACCTGGAAGAGGAACAGGAGACAGTTGGTAATAAATCACTTATTGAGACATTACTTAATAAATACATATTGAAACATTATTAATAATTCAGAACAGGACTGAATAAAGCAATACTGTTCAATAATGTTCATCAAAATATTAGATTTTCTGATGTGCTTTCTGATCCATCAGTGTGGACACACATGTAGGTAGCATCATGCTAATTGGTTGCACTTAAGCAACAGCTTATTTGCATAAAAGTGTCAGAGCCCTTAAACGGCTCATTCTGAAAGGAACTGAAACTGGTAAGAATAGAGCTAATGAGATCTCTTTATTTGTATGTGAGAGAGATTTTGTTTAAAAAAACTTAATGATCATGTTTTGTACTGAATACAAAGACCTACAGTATTCTAACTTGTAAAAAGTAAAACGTATGTAATATATCCTCTTTAATACTCTGTTCTGCGTTGTGTTCTCGCTCTCAGGCGTTCTCCACTGTGGGAACTCCTGACTACATCGCTCCAGAGGTGTTCATGCAGACCGGCTACAACAAGCTTTGTGATTGGTGGAGCCTCGGGGTCATCATGTACGAGATGCTGATCGGTAAAAAACTGTAAAATATATAACCTTATTTATAGACCAACCCAAAAATGAGTCAAGCCCTAGTTTGTGTTTATGATGTATGGGATTATGTAGTTTATTCAGCATCCAGCCATGCTGTTGTGAAGGATGCAGTGTGTGGTTTAGCATTGTCTTGCTGAAATATACAAGGCCTTCCCTGAAATATACTTTGTCTGGATGGGAGTATATGTTGTTTTTGTGCTGATGTTGTTCGTGTTTGTGCAGGTTATCCCCCGTTCTGTTCAGAAACTCCTCAAGAGACGTACAAGAAAGTGATGAACTGGAAAGAGACGCTGATCTTCCCCCCTGAGGTTCCAATCTCCGACCGAGCAAAACACCTCATCCTCAGGTTAGAACCTCACCTATATTCATCAAACACCTCATCCTCAGGTTAGAACCTCACCTGTAGTCATCAAACACCTCATCCTCAGGTTAGAACCTCACCTGTATTCATCAAACACCTCATCCTCAGGTTAGAACCTCACCTATATTCATCAAACACCTCATCCTCAGGTTAGAACCTCACCTGTATTCATCAAACACCTCATCCTCAGGTTAGAACCTCACCTATATTCATCAAACACCTCATCCTCAGGTTAGAACCTCACCTATATTCATCAAACACCTCATCCTCAGGTTAGAACCTCACCTATATTCATCAAACACCTCATCCTCAGGTTAGAACCTCACCTATATTCATCAAACACCTCATCCTCAGGTTAGAACCTCACCTATATTCATCAAACACCT